>NW_012150596.1:151518-164332 GCF_000956105.1 Propithecus coquereli | reverse complement strand
TAAATTATTTCATACCTGGTCAAGTTTTGATTTTTAAAAACTTCATTTTTAATTTGTAATAAAAGCTTACAACTTTATTTTTTCGAAAAAGTCAAACTGCAAGCACCTTTTAATAAAGGTCATAAATAATTTTAACAAGAAAGAAAATAGAATAGTGGTTACCAGGGGCTTGGGGAAAGGGAAAAAGGAGAGTTGTTGTTTAATGGTTATAAAGTTTCAGATCTTCAAGGTGAAAAAGTTCTGGGTATCTGTTTCACACCAATGTGAGTATACTTAACACTTACACTTAAAAATGGTTAAGATGGTAAATTTTATGTTTTTTTACTACAAAAACTTTAAAAATAGTAGCTCTCTATTTGAGAAAACTTTAATCTGCTAGTGTAAAATAAAGAATTGAAAGGCCAAATAATAAATTACAAGAGATTAGAAGGAAATTAACTCAAAATGATAAATGGTATTTACGAAAAGCCCACAGCTAAAATAATACTCAATGGCAAAAGTCTGAAATCTTTCCCCTAAGATCAGGAAAAAGAGCACTTCTATTCAACATAGTATTGAAAGTTCTAGCTAAGAGCAATTAGGCAAGTAAAAGAAATAAAAGGCACCCAAGATGGAAAGGAGAAGTAAAACTTTCCTTTATATAGAAAATCCTAAGAAATCCTTAAGAAATTTAGAGCTAATAAAAAATTCAACAAAGTTGCAGAATACCAGATCAATATTAAAAAATCAGTTTCATTTCAATATACTACAATGCTCAATCTGAAATGGAAATTAGGAAAGTAAATTCTATTTACAATGCCATGAATAAAAATTAAATACATGGGAATAAACTTACACTCAATATGCAATTCACATTTGTGCACTATAAAACCTTTACTTGCACAGTGAAAATGGATATAAATCATTGCTGAAAGAAATTAAAGATGAACTAAATAAATGGAAAGACATGCTGTGTTCATGTATTTAAAGACAATATTGTTAAGATGGCAATATCTTTCAAAATGTAGTCAATGCAATCCTACAACCTACAACCAACTGATCTTCGACAAAGCAGACAACAACATACACTGGGGGAAAGAAGCCCAGTTCAAGAAATGGTGCTGGGAAAACTGGATAGCCACATGCGGAAGAATGAAACAGCATCCATATCTCTGACCACTCACAAAATTAATTCAAGATGGATAAAGGACTTAAATGTAAGGCATAAAACCATAAAAATTCTAGAAGAAAACATAGGAAAAATCCTTCTAGACATTGGCCTGGGCAAAGAATTTATGACTACAACCCCAAAGGTAAATACAGTAACAACAAAAACAAATAAAGGGACTTAATTAAATTTAAAGGCTTCTGCACAGCAAAGGAAATAATCAACAGAGTAAACAGACAACATACAGAATGGGAGAAAATATTCACAAGCTAAACATCCAATAAAGGGTTAATACCCAGAATCCATAAAAAATTCAAACAAATCAGCAAGAAAAAAAAAAGTGCCATTAAAAAGTTTGCAAAAGACATGAACAGAAGTTTTTAAAAGAAGATAGACAAATGGCCAACAAACATGAAAAAATGTTCATCTTTGCTAATCATCAGGGAAATGCAAATTAAAACCACAATGAGATACCACCTTATCCTTGTCAGAATGGCCATTACTATAAAGTCAAAAAACAACAGATGCTGGCATGGATGCAGAAAGAAAAGAATGCTTATACATTATTGGTGGGAATGTAAAGTAGTACAACCTCTATGGAAAACAGTATGAAGATTCATCAAAGAAATAGAGACTTACCATTTGATCCAGCCATCCCACTACTAAGTATATACTGAAACAAAAAGAAGGCATTTTATGAAAAAGACACCTGCACTTGAATGTTTGTCGCAGTACAATTCATAATTGCAAAAATGTGCGAACAACCAAAGTGCCCAACAATTCATGACAGGATTAAGAAGATGTGGTATATATATACCATGGAGTACTACTAAGCCACAAAAAGGAATGAAATAATGTTATTTGCAGCAACTTGGATGGAACTGAAGACCATTATCCTAAGTGAAATATCTCGGGAATGGAAAAACAAACACCACATGTACTCTCTAATAATTGGGAACTAAATGATGGTTACACACAGGCACAAAGAGATGTAAAGGTCATTGGAATCCAAGAAGGGGAGAGTGAGGGGTTTTTAACTCACTTGTCAGGTATAATAAACACTATTTTGGTGATGAGCACACTGAAAGCCCCAACTTAAGCATTATACAAGATATCCATGTAACAAAAACATTTGTACCCCCTTAATATTTTGAAATAAAAAATAAACAAATGATACAAAAGACAAAGAAAAAAATAGAAGGTGAATGTCAGAGAAAGTTGTTCCCGCTGGCCTAGAAGAAAGCAGACACTTATTCTCTTCATTGCCATGCTCTCTAGGCTGTCTTTGGCGAGGAAGGCCCCTGCAGAATCGTGGTCTACAACTCCAAGACATATTCTGTCTTACTGGTCTACCTTGTTCTCCTGTGGCCAGGTTGTCAGCACCCTCTATCACTTCTCCCTGCACAGGAGGGTTGGAATAATGTCCATACTCATAGGGTCTCCCATGCAGTACGGTGGGAACCTTCGCCCGCGGTAGGGCCGGCGTTGTTGGGCTTGGCCTTCAGAGGGCTCTCTGATCCCTCCTTCTCTTCCCCACTCTCACTTTTCTGGCAATTCTGCTGGTGATTGCATGGAGGACCCCTGCAACATGAATAGCATCTATAATGGTGATAGTCTGCTGCATATACACTGCTTTGAAATGGAACTCCACCAGGGCCTGTGACATCTGCTGCCTCTGCACCCTTTTCTCCTTCAACAACATCAAACTCCACAGTCTCTCCATCTCCTACACTGTGAAGGTACTTTGTGGGGTTATTCTTCTTTATGGCAGTCTGGTGTACAAATACATCTTGGGGTCATTCCTGTTGATGAAACCATATCCATTTCTTACATTGAACCATTTTACTGTTCCCAAAACCTTTGTTGTCATGACTTTCTTATCCCTGCCAGCAGACAGTGCCAACGTGAGACTGCCCAGGCCACTGCTCCCCGCTCCCTGCGCCACTGCCCAGGGCTTGGTGTCAGCAGCGCTGAGGGCAGAGGCGGTGGGGTAGGGGCCAGGGAACGGCTGCTGGGTCTCTGCCTGGCTGCTCATGGTTGCAGTTATGGTGACTGAGGTCAGCTGTGGCAGCTGTGACTTCTCCCAGGGTGTGATAGTAATTAGGCTGGCAGCCGTGGTGGGACTGCTCAGGGCTCTCTAGCGCCTGCTATCTGCTCTCAGTACTGATCAAACTTCTATTTTCTGTTTCTACGAATTTCACTGCTTTAGATACCTCATATATGTGGAATCATACAGTATTTGTCTTTTTGTGACTGGCTTACTTCACTTAGCATAATGTCCTCATGGTTTATCCATGTTGTGTCATGTGACAGGAGTTCCTTCCTTTTTAAGACTACATAAAATTCCACTGCATGTATATAGTGCATTTTGTTTAACCATTCATCTGTCGATGCAAATGTGGGTTGCTTCCGCCTTTTGGCTATTTTGACTAGTGCTGCTATGAACATGGCTGTATCTCTGGGATACTCTGTGCTATGGTGGGAATGTGTCCCCCAAAATACATGTGAATGCCTATGGGGCCATGTGGTAAGGAACTGTGGGTGGCATCTAGGAGTTGAGAGTGACCCCTGGATGACAAGCCAGCAAAGATACAGGGATCTCAATCCTACAACCACAAGGAAATGAATTTTTTCAACCATCGGTGAGCTTGGAAGAAGACTCTGAGCCACAAATGAAAATTGGAGCCTTGGTCAACAACTTGACTTCAGCCAGGGTTAGGCCCAGAGCAGGGCACCCAGCTATCCTATCCCCAGACTCCTGACACTTGGTCTTCTTATCCTTGGCATGCCCCTTTCCTTACCAAGGCCCCAGTTCAGAAATGATACCCTTAATGTAAGACATTTAAAGGGCTTTGCAATAATGAGTCAGTTTTCACAAATCTCTTCTAGGACCCATGGAAACCAGAAGTCTTTCACTCCTGCCAGTTGTTGGGAAGTGGTCAAGTGATAAGGAAATAAGTTTTTTCCCAGAGTAGCACTTAGTCCCCCATCCTACCCCTTGGAAACGAGTGGCCCTACATAATTTATAGAGGCCTGGATAAATTATTTTTGTTAAGGAATCATTGTTCCTCATCTTTACTCAGGGGCTACAGCAATTTCAGCAGCCACTTCCATGTTGTTCTAATAACCTGACACAGACATCAAGAGACACAAATAACCTAAGCAGTCTATGTCCCAAATCACACTCTGCTTTATGTGCTGAAATCTAGATTGCTAAGATTGCTTAAGATTTAGAAACAGCTAAGCTTGCTTGAGATTTATCCCTAATTCTTAAAACCTCACAAGACAGGCGAAGGCTTTTTCTTCTGCTGATCAACAGCAATAAGTAGTAATAACCTATCCCAGATAAATCTCACAAGCACAAGAACCACTGCCTTCTTTCCCAGCAGAATAATGCATCCTGCATTCGTGGATTCTGTATCATTCTGGCCATTAAAGGCATATATCTATATATTAAAGGCCCAGGAACATTCAAATCTTGCTAGCCTTCTTTTTTATTTCCACAATTGGAGATATGCATGGACTTGAACTTAGGAAATGTTCATGGCAGTTCTTTATCATAAATCATTCATCTCCAGCAAATCATGTCAGGGAGTCAGGAAATAAGTAGTGGGGACAAGATGTAACCCCAGTTGTGTAGGAACTTGGTGTTAGGTAAATGCTATGGTCTGAATGTTTGTGCCCCCCAAAATTCATATGATGAAATCCTAACCCATAATGTGATGATATTAGGAGATGAGGCCTTTGGGAGGTGATTGGGTCACAGGGCAGAGCCCTCATGAATGGGATTAGTGTCTGTATAGAAAAGACATAGGGCCAGGTGTGGTAGCTCACACCTGTAATCTCAGCACTTTTGAGCCTGAGGTGGAAGGATCACTTGAGGCCAGGAGTTCGAGACCAGCCTGGACAACATAGCCAGACCCCATCTCTATAAAAAAAATTAAAAATTAGTCAGGCATGGTGGCACATACCTATAGTCCTAGCTACTCTGAAGGTTGAGGCAGGAGGATCACTTGAGCCCAGGAGTTCAAGGTTACAGTGAGCTATGGACATGCCACTACACTCCAGCCTGAGTGGCAGAGCAAGATCCTGTAAAGAAAGAAAGAAAGAAAGAAAGAAAAAGAAAGAAAGAAAAGACATGGAAGAGCTTTCTTTTTTTCTTTCTCCCTACCATGTGAGAATACAGCAAGAGGGCAGCCATCTATGAAACCAAAGGAGGGCTCTCACCGGAAGCCGACTACAATGCTGGTATCCTGATCTCTTACTTCCAGCCTCCAGAACCATGAGAAATGAGTATTTGTTGTTTAAGCCACCCAGTCTGTGGTAGTTTGTTATAGTAGCCTGAGCTGACTAAGACAGTAAGGAAGCAAGTCATGGATTTAGATACAGGAACTTGAGACGGGGGCCCTGTTATGGGCATTAGGCATAAGCCAGGGGCTTAGTCCCAGAAATAAAGCATGAGCCTGGCCTCTGGTACCAGAGGGAGATCTGTCACAGGGTGCAATTGACAAGAACAGGGCAGAAATCCATGGACTAAGAGTAAGGCAACCTGGCTATTAACCTTGGCTCTCCTACTCAATAGTTGTATGGCTTTGTGCACATCACTGTGAGCCTTACTTAGTTCATTGGTAGAATAAACAAGTTTCCTTATGTCAATGGATTTCAGCCTCTGGAGCCCAAATCTACCACAGAGCCATGCCTCTCACACTCCACTGTGCACTTGAATCACTGGGGGCGTCTTGTTAAAACACAAGTCCTGGTTTATTATAGTAGGTCCATGGTGGGGCCCTTAGAGTCTACATTTCTCACAAGCTTGTGGGTGACAGTGGGCTACTGGTCCCTGGACCACATTTTGAGCAGCAAGCAAACATACAGGACCACAGAAGTGGCTCAGGGGCTCTCTCTACTGGTGGGGACCAAAGGCCAGAAGTCACCACCCTCTCCACAGCTTTAGCAGGAACAGCTTACCCTCAATTGGTTTTACATAGTAGGTTGTACCTAAGATTTTATTTGAAAAATAAAAAGAATCCTTTTGTTTAAATGAAAAGGGACTTGAAAACCATTAGATTACAGCTCTTTACTGGGGAAATATTTCAAACTTTCTTAATATGGAAAATTTCAAACGTACATCAAATTCAAAAGATAAGGATAACAAACTCCCACATACCCATTACCCAGTTTCAACAAGTACCACCATTTTGTAAATCTCATTTCATATCCTACTGATAAGAACTTAAAAACAAAAAATGAAGCATAAAGATTATCTTTGGGCTCTGAAGTGCTGAGATTCAAAATTCTTCTCACTAAAAACAAGCCTGGCTCTAGAGCCTCACTAGCTGGGATGAACTACCAGTGGGGAATAAGTGGGCTGAGTTTGGGAAGTTATCAGGAAGCAGGGACAGGAAATAGCACAAAGCATCGCAAGGCCTCCTTCTCCCTGGGAGGGGTAAAGGCAAAGTTACAGGAAGGAAATAAGTGGGGGCAGGAATGTGGCCGAGTTCTTCTTAAGTTTTCCTCCCAGAGGAACTTGTGAGAGAGACAGCACCAAGAGGCTTGCTCCAGTGGCTGCAGGAAAACAAAAGTTCAGGCACAAAAGGACTTTGGAGGTTTCCAGCATAGCAGGGGCCAGCAGAGGAAGACTGCGAGCTTCAGGGAAGCTCACCGTTGATTTAAGTTGTAGTACAACCAAAGTCAGAGAATAGCTGTCTTTTCCAAAACCAGAAAAAAATGTTGATGGGTAGAATGCCCCCTATCTTGTTTTCTTTTTTCTCTCCCTTTCTTTTTCTTAAACCTTCAGTGTCTGCTACTCTTATCTGCAGCTGAGGCCTGGCAGGTAAGAAACAGATAAACAAGACAAGGCAGCATGAATGTCAGTTGTTTCCACAGACAAGAGCACTTGCAGTACTGCTTTTGTTCTCATATTACCACGGCAGCTTCCATGTATGGGCAAGGCACCTATACATGCATGGCCATGTTTAATCTCCACAGCAGCCTGCAGGATGGGTGTTAAACATTCTGATTTCGCCAGTAATGAATTTGAGGCTCAGAGAGGTTGAGTGATACTCCCACAATCCCTTCTTGAGTAGCAGAGCTGCTATATTGAATGATAAAGCTTGTGCTCTTGATCACTGACACAGTGTTATTACCTTTTTGACATCCCTGAGACTAAGCATGAATAGCCACAAATAAAGCTAAGAGCTAATAGACTCTCACTCATTTACAGATCTCTTCCATGCTAAATGCTTATTTCCTCATGTGCATTATTTCACTGATGCCTCACAGAACCTTACTGATGATTTAATGGATTACTAGTCATTTTGCAAATAAAGAAAGTGAAGCCCAGAGAGTGTGGGGAACCTGGCCAAAGTCACCCAGCTCATAACCTGAAGAGCCAGTATTCAAACCCAGCTGGTTCCCCGCTCCAAAGCCTGCTCCAACCGCCCTGCACCTAGTTTAAAACATGGGGTTGACCCTCTCCCAGTATTTGCTGGTGTTCTGAAAGGTCCCTGTGACTTACCTGGGCGTTGGGCTCTCCAGTCCTGTTTGCAAATCACTGTTGCACCGTGTGTAGGGATCGAAAGCACACAACCGGCGCATAGGTTCTTATTTACTTAAGCTCTTGAGCCTCGTATAACTATTGAAACCTATTTATCTCAGCCTTATGGTTTATTCAATTACAGAAAGCTGATTTTGTCACAGCTGTGGGGTGAAATACTCCTTTCTCCAGCTCAAGTCTGGCTTGCTCTAATGAGAATAGCGCCATCTCTTGGCAACTCCCTTGAACTACATCCCAAAGCCCTTGGGGAGGGCGTTGCCGAGGCCTTCAGCAAGAGACAGGCACTGCTGCAATGCAGGCTTTGATAAGGAGAAGAGAAGAAAGTCCACGAGGTCGTGGGACACAGGAAGGGCGAGAGATAAGCGGGTGTCAGTGTGAGACTGTAGAGCCTCAGCTTTAACCATTTCGCTGTGACTCCGAGGAGGATGTAGCCTTACGTTTTGTTAAATTTCCTGACGTCGGGAAAAAGCGAACCCAGCGGTGCAAGCTGGAACTGCAGTCATTCCCAGGCCACGTGTTACGTGGCCAGTTGCCATCACCTTGCAAAGTCGCGGAGTGAGAAACCAGGAAATGGAAGAGAGGTGAACCTGCGGGATTCAAACATTGGCAGGCACTGTGGACGTCGCTTCCTCCTCACGCACTGCTGCGCCCGTGGGGCAGAGAGGGAGACAGGTGCAGAGGGGCGCAGTGACACTCCTACATTCCTGGAGCTGGTGAGCCAGGGGGCTGGACCTCCAAGCCCACCTTTGAGCTCCCAAGCCGGCCTCTGCCCTCTGCAGTCCCGCGGGCGAAAGCCTGTGAACGAGGGAAGTAGGGAAAGACGCATGGGAAACACTACGGAGGGTCTGGGGCAAGGCTTTGCCTCACATCCGAATGAAAACTGCTTTAACCAGTGCTCGGATTTGCCATGCTTTCACCTGGAAAGGCCTTTAGAAAAGACATTCCAGAAAAATTGTACTGAGTGTAATTTCAGAATATCAGCTGGAGGAATTGCCTTCCAGCTGTGTCTGGTACGTCCACCCGGACTCTTGTTGCGTGTGCCCTGACATTTCTTTTTAACATGCTTGATGTGAAAAAAGAGATCTTTGGGTACTGGTCTCCAGGAACTGGGAAGGCCATCTTGCAGCTCTGCTGGTCTGGGCGGTCCAGTTTTTCTGATTTAACCTTTGCCCTGGAGGTAGTGACAGCACCCGTACTCCAGACTACTTCCTTGCTAAGGGAGGGGGTGAATGCCCACTGGCTGAGCCCTCACACACACTCTGGCACCTACTCTGCACTCACGTGCTCCCTGTGAGCTCCTCCTCTAACTGCCCACTGGGGAATCTGTGCCCAGGGCCGACCGCAGGGTCAGACGTGGAGAGGAGCCGGGGAATAGGTCATGAGTCCATTTTCAGGGTGTCCTGAAGGTTGTTCCTGCAGCACAAAGCCCTTCTGACTCTTACCATTGCTGGGGGGTGTGGCCTGAACTGGCATGTGTGGGGAGAAGGGAGGCGTTAATGGGGGGACCCCTGGTTTCTGATTTCTGTGGGAGGGGGTGTTGTGAGTGGAAGAGCAGCCTTGGGTGTACAGGTGGACTCTGGTGGCCAGGGAGAGGGAGTGCTGTCATGGTGGCCACAGAGGGAGCCTTCTGAGAAAAGGCTGGTGCCAGGACGTCAGTCAGTCCAGACTCAGCGGCCTCGGGGACTGCTCTGCAGAACTGGGAGAGGGCCAGAGGTTCAGCCTGGTTTCAGGTGGCTGAGTTGGAACAGATGGGAAAAGCGACTGGTGTGTGTGCCACTGTCAGCGTGGCAGCAGGAGGAGAACCAGTAGGGTACAGGCTGCAGTGAGACTGTCGCCTAGTCTCAGGGCCTGGGTAGCAAGCCATAGCCCTTGGAAGTTCCAGCTGGTTGGTCCCCCTGAATCTCTGAGGGTCTGGTCACCCTGCTTGAGGGTCTCAATGTCTGCCCTTCATCAGGGTGATATTTGGAGTGTCATGAAGATGTAGCTGCTCTCCACTGTCTGGAGTCCTCCTTGCCCCTCAGATCCTCTTCCTGGGAAGAACTGGGAATGTGAGATGATGTAGGGTTGGGTCCAGAGGGAGCAGGCATTCATGTGGGGCCAGCATCCAATGTACCTAAAAGACCAGGACATCCATGTGCAAGGAGAAGGCCCCAGGGCCAGAGCCGGGAGCCCAGCCCAAGGGCAACATGGGAAAGGCTGCTGGGTGGGAGAGGGTCACTCTGCTCTTTCTGTAAAGTACAAGGCCAGGAAGGAGAGTGAAGAAGTCTGTGCTGCTCTCCACCGGGCAGGCAGTTGGGGAATGTGGCCAGATCAGCCCTGAGGACATGATCATTCACTAGAGATCTCCGCTCTCTGTCTGAGACACTCTAATAAGGAAAGGACTGAGGGCTAGAATTGCTCGGGAACTAATGGGATGGGGGAAACTTTTGTGAACTTTCAATGTCACAGGGACAGAGCAAGGGCTGTAGGTGATTAAATGAAAGGCCAGGAGAGAAGTTCGTCTATGGAAGAGGCCGATAGTGAAACAACAATGTACATCAGCAAATATTTTAAAGAAAGAAAAGTCCTGACCCAAAGCCAAAACTCACCATCAGGGTAGCTTCAGGAGAGTTCTGTGTCTATTCAAACTAGGTGGATAAAAGAGGTGTATCTGACAGTGGTGCTGAGAAAAATCCAGATACAAAGATTGACACCTGCCCCTGTTAAACTTAAAATCATATCAAAGATGAGTAATAACTCTCTGCTTGATACATGCCCTATTATTCTCCATAATGGTAGTACCTTCAAAGGATAGAAACATGGCTGGAACCTTCTGAGTCCTGCTGCTACTCTCATCCCTGAGCTGGAGAGGATTGCTGTCCACTTGCTCTTGGCTTAACAGTATAAAGTACTACCTTCTACTCTCCCTAGAGTTGATATTAGAGATCTGCCCTTTATTCTGTTATTGAATATTCATTTAATTGCCTTGCTGCAATCACGACTTGTCCCCATTTGTCAACCAACTCCTCTCTCTAAGGTCTTCCCTTTTTCTGGGGAGTGTTTCTTGGATGAAGGAAAGAAGGGAGTAGAAGGATGGGTGTCTTCTCTCAGCATGTACCCAGGCTCAGGCTGCTGAATGTGACACTGTGCTTATGGGCATCAATGAAAAAGCCAGGCTGCTAGAACCCAAATCCATTTCTCCCTGGCTTGGTGCCCTCAGGCAAGTTGTCCAACTTCCTTTGACATTGGGTTCCTTATCTTAAAAAAAGCAATAATAATAATGCCTGTCTTGCAGAGCTTTGAGGATTAAATCACTGGTCACACATAATGGACTCAGAATAGTGCCTAGCACAGAGTACTCACTCTATAAGTCTTAGCTATTACTTACACCACAAAGAAGGGCCCTGCGTTCATCCTCCTTGCACCCTCTCATGTTTTTCATGCTGATATTTGTTGAAAGGACAGGTCACACTATCCATGCTCCCTTCATGACCTACAGCTGCCCCAATCCATTCCCACAATGCCTGATGATCCCCTAAGTCCAGTGAACACATCCTGCCCATTGCCCACGGTCTTGTCCCCCTCCCTATATATCTCCCCTTGTTGCCCCAGCACCACTCTCACCTGGTTTTAGGCCCCTCCCCTTTCATGTCTGAACCAGATGATCATCTTTTTCAGCTCTCTCCTCCCTCACCAGATGATCGTCTTTTGCTGCTATCTTTCCTGTTCTCTCTGCAGGAGAAGGACGAACAGGCTTCATCCACAATGCCCGTGGCTTACAGCAGTCCCCTCCTAACTTGTCTCCCTGCTTCATGCTGTGGTCCCCTACAGCCTGTGCACAGCCAAACAGCCAGAGGGATCCCTTGAAGGTTCCAAACCCTTGAGGGACTTCACACATCATGTACAGTAAAAGCCAATGAACTTACAGTGGCCCACAAGGCCCCACACAGCCTGAATCCCTGTTATCTCTCTGACCACATTTCCTACTATTCCAGCTCTCACTTCCTCTCCTCCAAACACTTAGCTTTTCCTTGAACACACCAGGCACACTCTTGCTCACCATCTTTGCCAGGCTGCTTCCTCTGCCTCAGCTCCTCCCCAAAGAGCTGCCTGGCTAACTCCAACATTTCCCTCAAGACTTTGCTCAACTATTCCTTTCCAAGGAAGCATACTCTGACCATCTTATTTTAAAATACAAATCATAACCCCCCAAGCACTGTGGATCTCCTTGCCCTGCTATATTTCTCCATAGCATTTCTTGCCTTTCAACATATCATGTATTTTATTATTAATATATGTTAATTTTGTTTTCTCCCTTACCCTCCTCTTGTGAGAAAATTACTTCCACAAGGCCAAGATACTCGCATCTTTTACTCACTGATAAATTCCAAGTGTCCAGAACAGTGTCTGGCTCATAATCAGCACTCCACAATTATTCATTAAATGAATGAATAAATGTAATATGGATAGCAGAGTAACTTGCATAATTAGGGAAGCAATGAATATGTGGTAGGAATGATTATCAAAGAATTATATGATAAATTACCATTGTGAACCATAAAGAGTGTCATAATATAAAAGATAAAGACTTGCCATCCCTAAAATGTTACATACTCATATGAACACACACACACACACACACACACACACACACATAATCCCTGCTGAGGAGTAACTATGGACCTCCTACTATGCAGCCAGTTGTTATGCTAAGCACCACCAACACAAGGGCTAGTGTTGGATTTTTTGTTTGCACAGCCTGGGTTTCAGGAACCCAGTCCTCCCAGGGAATCCCACAGTAGACCCCCTGTACTCCTAAGCACACAATGAACCCCAGCCCACAAGCAATTTTCCTGAGGCCACCCTAATGGCGCCCTCAGCATTGATGGGAGGAGCCACGATGTCCCCACCCACTGCCTCTGAGTGGCCACAGGGGCCCACGTGCCTGCCTACTGCACCCTCAATGGCTGGATGGAGGTGGGGGTGGGCCCTGCGCAAGCGGGCGCTCAGGGGTGGGAGTGAGGGGGACGCCTGGGAGCTCCTAGGGTGGCTGGGGCGTCCCTGGCTCTCCTGAGGGCAGCTCGCTAGCGGCTGGGTCCCATCGCACAGAGTCTGAGGAAGAGAAGCAGGAG
>NW_012150596.1:146603-147943 GCF_000956105.1 Propithecus coquereli | reverse complement strand
CCCGGCCCAGTTTTCCCATTTTAATAGTATAATTCAGTGACTTTTTGGTAGATTTACAGAGTCATGTAATCATCACCACAGTCCAGATTTTTACCATTTTGATGGGTATTATCAAATTCTCCTCTTGCTATATCGTACTAATTGATATTCTCAGCAGCAGGCTGTGAAACTGCCTGTTTGCCAGTATTGGCAAGGATGGGAATATGATCAACTCGAGATCTTTGTTAATTTTAGAAGTGAATAATTTTATTTGGAATTTCTATGAGTCTTATTGAGACCACAGCAACTTGTATTTTCTTAGAGCTATTTAAATATTGGGGACATTATACCTATTTGTATATTGGGAAAATTAAAATTTTATTGGGAAAATCAGTATATAAAGGTTTGCAGTTATTTCCACAGTACTGTCTTTTGACTTTGTTATATGGTCTTCAATTTTTATGTACTATAAATATGTCTGTCTTTTCTATGTGGCTTTTGGGGCCAGTAAGTATTCTTAGAGAGGCTTATTTCAGTTCACAATGCACACAAGTATTCATTTAGGTTTTCCTATGAAAGTTATTATTTATTTACATCTAAACATTCAATATGCCTGGAATTGATGTAGGTGTGCAGACTGAGAGGATCCACATCTTGTTTCACTAATGGGTACCCAGTTGTCATTTACCATGAATAGAATAATCCACTTTGTCCCTATTATACTGAAATGCCACCTCTATCATACTATTGTGGAGTCACGAAACAGAGAGGTCAGCGGGTGCTATGGATCATCCACTTGGATAGTGACAGAAATGGTGGTGGATGCATAGATTGGGAGGTTGATATTCATTCCTCTATGACAGGAAATGAAGAGGAAATAAACATGAGATTTGTATTGACAGCTGGAAAGACACCAATTGAGAAGTGAATAGTAATGAAGTAGGCTATTTTTAAAAATCATGAAAAGTGATTTACAACTCAATGGCTTGTTTCCATCAGAAATCTTTGAACAAGAAATGCCACTCGTAAGAGTTTATGCTACACAAATAAATCAGGCAGATAGAGAATGTATTAGGATACAAGCTAAATGTCCGAGAATGTGTAATTAGGACAATAAATTTTGCACACCCATTCCTTGAGATGCTGTATTTCCTTTTCAATAATCTTTTGTTCAGTAAAATGTTTGTGAGCATCATGTATTATTTTAATACTATACACAATGTTAAATTTTGCTTTCAGAATGGGACATATACATACATTTTCGTGCAGAAAAAATATCTGGAGGAAGGTACATACCAAAATGTGGTCAATGGTTATCTCTAGATTATGGATTTTGGGTAATTGCTTTCTGCATTGTGCTT
>NW_012150596.1:141624-144778 GCF_000956105.1 Propithecus coquereli | reverse complement strand
CGGGTTCCTGAGAGGCCACTGTGACCTTAGGGCTCCCCGACAGAGGAGGCCTCGTGCTTCATCTGACACACGAGGTGCCCAGACCGGTGATAACCAGACCATGCGTGGGCTTTTGAGCCTGGTTTTGGCCTTCTTCCAGAGGAAGACGTATCCCACCAAGGAACAGTGGGTGCAGCAGCTGGGGCTCCCACAAGGTACCCTCGGCATTCTCCCCTGTCCCCCAAGCAAGGTGCCTCACCACAGGGGCTCTCCTCACCCCCCACCTGAGGCTGTGGGGACTCAGGCAAGCACTGAATGTGGGGGTGGCTCCATCTTGCGTGTGTGCATGGGGGAGCATCCCGAGTCCTCGAGTCCCTGAGAGCTAGGCCTGCATGGACCCGAGCCCCAAACTCTCAAGTCGGTCCAGAGCAGGGAGATGTTGACAGAGAAGGCCCTGGGGGATGTACTGACTCTGCGTTCCCCAAGGTTGTGCAGCACCTGCCTGCTTATATATATTTCCAGTAGGCGTGAAACTCCCAAATTTGAGGGAGAATTTGGTCTTGTGTCCCAAATGGGCATGTATTTGAAGGCAAGGGGAGAGTCATGTGTCTGGTCCCGTAGGAGAGCAGGAGCTGTGTTTATCTTGCTCTCCTTTGTTTCTTAAAATCCTGGCACTGAGTGGATGCTCAGGGGAGACATGTGAAAGTGTTTGCGTTTGGTAGGTGGGAGTTCATAGAACGTGAGAAGGTTCCTGGAGTGGATGGCATCCCTGCTGTGAATTATACTGATTCTACTTGATGTTGAATGCTTGTATGTGCCAATCCCTGAGCTAAGGCCCTTACGGGAATTCATTTCATTTAATTCTCACAAAAAATACAATGAGAAAAGTCCTAGTGGTGTGTCCATTTTACAGCTGAGTAGGGGGAGTGGGAGATCGGGTGTGGTGGCTCATACCTGTAATCCTAGCACTTTGGGAGGCCAAGGTGGGAGGATTGCTTGAGGCTAGGAGTTTGAGACCAGTCACGGCAGCATAGGGAGACCCCTTCTCTTCAAAAAATAAAACAAAATTATCCGGACGTGGTGGCAAGTTCCTGTAGTGCCAGATACTCAGGAGGCTGAGGCAGGAGATCCTTGAGCTCAGGAGTTTGAGGCTGCTGTGAGCTGTGATTGTGCCACTGCACTCTGGTCTGGGTGATAGCGAGACCTTGTCCCTAAAAAAATAATAAATTAAATTAAACGTGGGAAAGAGAGGGGCACTCAGCTGGTTTGTGGCCCACCAGAATTCACATTCACACCTGGGCACTCAGATCAAGCAGCCATTTCTTACCTGATGTGCTCCCAGCCTCTAAAGGCACTTCCTGCCACAAGAGTGAATTCACAGTGTAGTCGGGAGGGTGGTGTGGAAGAGGCTCCTCTTTGGTCAGCAGTATTGCCTCAGCAGGAACCTTGCCTTCCTGGTCCCAGAATCTCCCTGTAGCTTCTCTGTTAGTAGATCTTGAACCCTTGCAGAGGTGGTTGGGTCTTAGCAAAGTTTGCCAGAGAAGCCTGTTTCTTAGCTTTTAGCTGAAATCTCTCACTGCAGTGTCCAGTATTAGCTCTGCTTGTGCCAGTAGGGACACATGGAAGAGTCTCTGATAAGTTTTTGCATGACTGAGTGACAGGTGGCTGCATTGCTCTTCTTCTTCTTCTGTGATATGATGTAACTAACAAATTTGACCTGTTTTAAAAATTTGTCCGATTTTCTTGGTTTCTGCTTTCATAATCTAGCAATCAAGAATTTTCCCAGCTCTTCTGTAAAATCACTCAAGTTGTTGGGTAGGCGGCTGTGGCATTATGGTTCAGAGCTCAGATTCTACAGACAGACTGCCTGGGGTCAGATCCCAAAATATTAATATCACTTACCAGCTATGCTTGTTCAGAAAAAACAAACTCTTTGGTGACATGGATGCATTTTTAGGCTAGACTTAAGTCCTCAATATTTCTTAGTGCTCTGTCTGGTGAGATGTTTAAGAATCTCCAGATGCTGCTGCTCATTATGTTGATGAAAATGATGAAGTTATATAATCATAGTGGTCATTTAAAGACTCTCCATATGCAGATATGATGATAACAACTTTTACATTCTGACCTGTGCAAGGCATTCACAGTTCTAAGCATTTGACACTTATGAGTCAGTTTGTGCTCATTACAGAAATCATGCAGAAATTGTTATCGTCCTTGTTTAACAGAGGAAGATAGGGTCAGAGAGGTTAAGAAATATGTCCAGGGTTACACAGATGGTAAGTGTAGGAGCTGTGATTGAAACCCAGGCAGTCTGGCTCTGGACTCGGTACTCTTAACTATGGCCCCCCACAGCCTGTTAAGTTAGGTCACCGTGACATTGAGAGAAATAATGGAGCCAGGATGTGAACCTGGGTACTCTGCCTCCAGAATCCCGCCCGCATAGGTAATCATTATGCTCTGCTGTCATCTATGTCTCAAATCCAGGCTATTCTATTCCTAGAAGTAGCTGATTATCTATCATATCTTCCTCTGGCAGGACTTATTTTTAGTGGGTGTTTGCTTTTAAGGTTAAATAATGTAATCTGTTGTTTACCAATCCCATGGGTGACACCAAACTGAAAAATTATGGCTTGATTAATGAGTTGATCTACTTCAGTTCTGATGTTGTGGGTGCCAACGTGCCTCTGAAGGGTGGACAAAAAGTTACTGCAGTTGTGAAAGAAGATAAAACATCTCATGGATTGAAAGCAACTAAAGTAAGATTAGCATGAGTTTGGAGACAGTCTCTTATCCTAGTGGGCTTTCAGTTTTGCTTTTCTTCTATTAATCTAGTCTCTCTAATATGACCGGTAGAGTGAACGTAGAGTAGAATTTGAAGTCCTGCTCCCCTGACTGTGCAGGTTCTTTTGTCCTAATGTTTGTAGTGATTTATATTTTCAAGAGTAAAAATTGTGTATCTGTTCTTCTAGTATTTAAACAGTATGGTTAACAGAGATAATTATTGGACTCTAATCCTGCAACTTCCCTTTTTCAGATTAAAAAAACATTTTATGTATATACATTCGTAGACATAGAATTACTGTCTCAAACAATGTGCATTTTAAACTTTAAAAAATAGCTTTATTGAGGTACAATTTACATACCATAAAGTTTTCCCATTTTTTTTTTTTTT
>NW_012150596.1:137058-138409 GCF_000956105.1 Propithecus coquereli | reverse complement strand
TATATATGCTGTATAACCCAAAGCTACACAATTGACCCTTGAACAACATGGGGCTTGGGGAACTAAACCCCCATGCAGTAAAACATCTGCATATAACTTTTGACTCCCCAAAACCTTAACTATTGATAACCTACTGTTGACCAGAAGCCTTACTGATAAGAAAAAAATCAATTAAAACAATTTTACATGTTATATGTATTATATACAGTATTCTTACAATAAACTAAGCTAGAGGAAAGAAAATGTTATTAAGAAAATCATAAGGAAGAGAAAATACATTTACAGTACTCCGCTGTGTTTATCAATACAGTAAGTTTACATTGTTTGCAAGATGAATTATCTGTCCAAAATGGTGGGCAACTACAGCTACAGATGTCAATCTATGGTACAAACCAAGCAATTCAGCTTTTTCTTGTTATGTCCTGACTTTTCTCTATTTCTTGGGAGCACTTCCAACATCACTAGTGGCACTTCATATGGGTCCCATGATGTTATTCAAGGTTCACAGTATTGCACTAAACACAATGAAAAATACCCAGACCATGAGAGATCACTTTTTACTGTAATACACAATTTACTGGAGAAATGCACTGGTCACATGGAGATGATTAGGGTCACACAGCATTTTAAGCAGATACTTGCAACATTCAAGCTCACCACAATAGTAACAGGAGGCGGCTACAAACTTACAACAGAATTTATAACAGTATGTACTACAGTTGATCTTATGCAGTTATGATTTAATACTGCATCTTTACATTTTACATTTCTCTTGACTGTGAATGGTGCCATATACAGTCAGTGTTTGTGTGCATTAGTTTTGATAAATTTTACTTTTTATAATAGATTTATGTATGTTTTAAAGTGGTAGTAAATGGTAATAGACTAGTATCTACATATATTTTATGGATTCATGACATACCTTTTTCTTAATTTTTTTTTTTGATATTTCTAGGCTACGCAGTTTGTATGTTTTTTCAAATTGTCTCAGATCTCCTCCAAATTTTCCAATATATTTATTGAAAAAAAAATCTGTATATGAGTGGACCTGCACAGTTCAAACCTGTGTTGTTTAATGGTCAACTATACTTTGTTTATGCTATTTGAGTCTAAAGCAGCTGTCACGTAGCTTGGGTACAAAAGGAGACATTAGCTTGCCCCACCAGGCAGCTTGCTGTTTTATTTTTCACAAATGTAAAACCAGAATTTTTTTTTTGAGACAGAGTCTCACTGTGTTGCCCGGGCTAGAGTGCCGTGGCGTCATCCTAGCTCACAGCAACCTCAGATTCCTGGGCTCAAGCAGTCCTCCTGCCTCAGCCTCCCGAGTAGCTGGGACTACAGGCATGCGCCA
>NW_012150596.1:125339-135878 GCF_000956105.1 Propithecus coquereli | reverse complement strand
TTCTTCTGCATGAGTTTTAGAATTGTTTTTTATATTTTGTGAAAAATGTCTTTGGAATTTTGATAGAGATTGCATTGAATCATTATATCACTTTGGGTAGTATGGACACTTTAACCATATTAATTCTTCCAATTCACTCTATAGTTTTTCTATTTTCTGTTCAATTTATTTATGCTCTGATCTTTATTATTCCTTCCTTCTGATAACTTTGGGTTTATTTTCTTCTTTTTTTGTTTTTACTTTCTGGAGGTATAAATTAGGTTGTTTGATATCTTTCTTCCTTTTTAATGTAATGTTTATTGCCATACTCTTCCTGCTTAGAACTGCTTTTGTGCATAAGTTTTGGTTTGTCATGTTTCCATTTCTGTTTGTCTAAAGATATTTTTAAGTTTCTTTTTGATTTCTGCTTTGACCTGTTGGTTGTTCAGCAGTGTGTTGCTTAATTTCTACATATTCGTGAACTTTTCAAAATTTCTCCTATTATTGATATCTAGTTTTATACCATTGTGGTCAGAAAAAATACTTGATATGATTTCAGTCTTCCTAAGTTTGTTAAAAGACTTATTTTATGGCCTAACATATCATCTATCCTGAAGAATGTTCTTTATGCATTTGAGAAGAATGTATATTCTGCTGTTGCATGGAATGTTCTGTATATGTCTGTTAGGTCCATTTGGTCTAAAGTATAGTTCAAGTCCATTGTTTTTGTATTGATTTTCTGATCTATGCATTGTTGAATACGAGGTATAGTCTTCTACTATTAATACTATTGTATTGCTGTCTACTCCTCCCTCCAGATCTGTTAATATTTGCTTTATATATTTAAATTCTCTGATGTTGGGTGCATATATATTTGCTATTGTTATATCCCCTTGATGAACTGATCCTTTTATCATTATAAAATAACTTTCTTTTCTCATTTTACAGATTTTCATTTAAAGTCTATTTTATCTAATATAAGTATAGCTACCACTGTTCTATTTTAGTTTCTGTTTGCTTGGAATATCTTTTTCCATCCCTTTACTTTCAATCTTTGTATGTCCTTAAAAGTGAAGTGAGCCCTTCGTAGGCAGCATATAGTTGGGGATTGTGTTTATAATCCATTCAGACACACCATTGTCTTTGGCCAATTTAGTCCATTTTCATTTAAAGAAATTATTGATAGGTAAAGACTTACTACTATTATTTTGTTAGTTGTTTTCTGGTTGTTTGGTAAATCTTTTGTTTCTTTCTTCCTTTCTCTGTGATTTGATTTTTTTTTTAGTGATATGCTTTTGTTCTTTCTCCTTTATCTTTTGTATATCTACTATTGGTGTTGGATTTGTGGTTGCCATGAGGCTTATATAAAACATCTTATAATAGGTTATTTTAAGCTGATAACAACTTAACTTTCATTACATACAAAAGCTCTGTATTTTTATTCCTCCCCCACATTTTATGTTTTACTGTCATACTTTATATCTTTTTATATGGTGTATGTATTAAAAAGTTATTATAGCTTTAGTTATTTTAATATTTCTATCTTTTAATCTTTATACTAGAATTATAAGTGATTTACACACGACCATTACAGTATTAGAGTAATCTGAATTTGAACATGTATTTTCTTTTATCAGTGAGTTTTATACTTTCATACGTTTTCTTTTTTGTATTTTGTGTGAACTAGGGATTTTTAAAAATTTAAAAAAGATTTTCTATATGGAAAGTGAAGTGTTCCAACATTACTTATCAACTCATCTATCCTTTCACCCCTGATTTATAATACCCCCTTTGTTGCAGATGAAGATCCCTTAAATGTATGCATATATTTGGGTTTTCTGTTTCACTTAACTGATCTATTTAAACATTCCTAAACCAACACAAAACTATTTCAATTGCTAAAGCTTTTTTTAAAAAACTTCTTAAAAATAGAGACAGGGTCTTGCTCTGTCACATAGGCCAGAACTCCCAGGCTCAAGGGATCCTCCTACTTTAGCCTCCCAAGTAGCTGGAATGACATGCACAAACCACCATGTCTGGCCAGTTTTCTTATTTTTTTGGTAAAGATGGAGTCTCACTATGTTGCCCAGGCTGGTCTAAAATTCCTGGTCTCCAGTGATCCTCCTGCCTCAGCCTCCCAAATTGCTGGGATTACAGTCATGAGTCACCATGGCCGGCCCTCATATGTTTTCATATTACTAATTAGTGGCCTTTCATTTCAGCCTGAAGAACTCCCTTTAACATTTCTTTAAAGCAGGTCTAGTGGTGACGAACTCTCTTGGCTTTTGTTTGTCTTGGAAAGTCTATCCTTCCCTCATTTCTTGAAGGACAGATTTTTCTGAGTAATGTATTTCTGGCTGGCAGTTATTTTCTTTTCTCTCTGTACTTTGAATATGTCATCCCACTGTCTCCTGGCCTACAAGGTTTCTGATTAGAAATCCACTGATAGGCGGGGCGCGGTGGCTCATGCCTATAATCCTAGCACTCTGGGTGGCTGAGGCACAAGCGAGGCCCCGTCTCTGCTAAAAATAGAAAAATTAACCGGGCGTGGTGGTGCGTGCCCGTAGTCCCAGCTACTCAGGAGGCTGAGTGAGGCAGGAGGATCCCTTGATCCCCCAGGGGTTTGAGGCTGCTGTGAGCTAGGCTGACGCCACGACACTCTAGCCTGGGTGACAGAGTGAGACTCTATCTCAAGGGAAAAAAAAAAAAGAAATCCACTGATAGCCTTATTTATGTTTCCTTGTGTGAGATATGCTTCTTTCCTCATGCTGCTTCTAAAATTCTCTCTTTGTCTTTGATTTCTGAAAGTTTGATTGTAATGCGTCTTGGTGTAATCTTCTTGGGTTGAATCTGATTGGCGATCTTTGAGATTCACGTAGCCATGTTCATATCTTTTCCTAGATTTGGGAGAATTTCAGCCATCATTTCTTTAAATAATCTGTCTGTCCCTTTCTTTCTCTTGTCTCCTTCTGAAATTCCTGTTACATGAAAGTTACCATTCTTGATGGTGTATCTTATATCCTATAGGCTTTCTTCAAAATTTTTCATTCTTTTTTTTCTTCTCTGCCTGAATAACTTCAAATGATCTGTTTTTAGTTCACTTATTCTTTCTTCTATTTTATCTTCTGTTGAAGCCCTCTATTGCATGTTTTAGTTCTGTCATTGACTTCTTCCCTCCAAATTTTTTGTTTGGTTCTTTGCTTTCTCTATCCTTTTGTTGAACTTCATATTTTGTTCTTGTATTGTTTTACTATTTCACCAAATGGTTTTTCATTGTTCTCTTGTAGCTTGCTGAGCTTCTTTAGAACAATTATGTTGAAGTGTTTGTTAGGTGATTCATGGATTTCCAATTTTTTGTAATAGTTACTGGAAATTTATTTTGTTTCTTTGGTATATCATGTGGTATCATGTTTCCCTGGTTCTTTGTGATCCTTCTGGAGTTGCATAGATGTCCGCAAGTTTGTTTGTTTGTCTGAGACAGGGTCTCGCTCTATTGCCCAGGCTACAGTGCAGTGGTGTCATCATAGCCCACTGTAACCTCCAACTCCTGGGCTCAAGCAATCCTCCTGCCGCAGCCTCCCGAGTAGCTGGGACTATAGGTATGTGCCACTGCCCCTGGCTAATTTTTCTATTTTTAGTAGAGACAGGGTCTTGCTCTTGCTCAGGCTGGTCTGGAACTCCAAAGCTCAAGTGATCCTCCCGATTTGGCCTCCCAGAATGCTAGGATTACAGGCACAAGCCACCATGCCCAGCCAGTTTCTACAATTTTCAAGAAGCAGTTACCTCTTCTGGATTGGCTTCAGTAAGGATAGATCTTGGGTGTGCTTGCTGGAGTGTGCTGTGACATTGAGTTAGGGGTACAGGGCATCAAATGTGGGGACATGGGGTACTTGATTTCTAAGCTGTGCAGTATCTCATTGGCTCAGACTATTAGGGTCCATGATTTTGGTAACTGTCTGGTCCTTGGTAAGGACTGGAGGGGGTCCATGCGAGGCTGCAAAGGCTGCCTGGGTTCTCAGTAGAGCTTTGGGTTCAGTGGCAAGGGGCCAGGGTAGGCAGTGGTAGGGACCGACACCAGTGGTATGCACATGCTCAGCTGCAGGCACATGCATAGTAGCAGGGGCTGAGCATAGGTACACATGTGGCAGTGGGGGCTGGTGGCTTGCACATGCACAGGCACAGGAGTTGGGATTGGCAGCATGTTCATGTATCATTGCAGGGGCCAGTTACATGTTTAAGTATAGTGGTGGGGGCAGGCACTGGGTGGTGGGGCCAGCTGTGGGTGCACATGCAGCTGCACGGCCCAGGGCTGTTAGAGAGTACATGCACCACTTCAGGGGCCATCTGTGGGCATGTGCATGGTGGGCGGTCCCTGTGATGGGGGTCAGACTGACGTGTGCATGTGCACAGCTGTGCAGACCAGAGTTTGCAGCATGCATATGCACTGCTGCAGAGGCCAACTATGGGTGTGAGCATGGCAATAAGGGGTAGAGATGGGCATCAGGGCTGGTTTCTTGTGCATGCACAGCTGTGGCAAGCAGATGGTGGCTAGTACACACACAGCTGCAACAGCTAGTTTTGGGTACATGCAGGGCTGTGAGAACTAACAATGGGGGTTAGTTATCTGTGTGCACATGCACACCTGTGGGGACTACTGGAGTTTTTGGTGTGTACACATGTGGTTGCAGGGGCCAGTTGCAGAGTGAATGTGGTGGTAGGGGCTGGCGGCTGGAGCCAGGGCCAGCTTTGCATGCACACATGGCTGCAGCATCAGTCATAGGCACAGATGTACAGTGGTGGGGTTGGGCCTTGTGACACAGACCCATGCTATTTGTGGGCACATGCACCGTGGATGGATGGGGTCCCTGAACTGGGGTAGCCACAGTAGCAGCAGCTGGGAATGCTTCAGGGTGAGAGGAGGGCGAGGGTTGGTGGCTCAGGCAACTGCAAAGGCAAAAAAAAAAAACTGTTGGGCCCTCGGAGGAAATGGATGTCCACTGTGACTATGCTGGCTGTTTGTTTCCTCAGTAGTTAAAGGCTTCAAGGGTTGTTGAGGTCTTCAGCAGAGAAGGCTGCTGGAGTCCTATGCACAACAGGCCACTGAGGACCACAGTGGATCCTACCACATGGCAGATACTGGTAGCCTCCACCCTTTTTCTTTGTTCCTAACCATCTCCAGACATCTCAGCTGGTAGTTTCCCCAGCATTCTGAGTGGGGTGAAACTGAAGCAGATCAGTTTCAGGTAGTGCCGTGAAAGGCTAGGGAAGCTGGTTGGTTGTTCACCTCTCTCTTCTTTTCCACGCGAGGACACGAGGGGAACTCAGGAGCTGGGGGATGGTATGAGGCAGGCAAAATGAAACTGGTCTTTTTATCTTTTTTCTGCAGTTATTCTCAGGTTTTTCTTCCATTGGGTTGCTATAGCTTCTTATGTGTTATGCTCCTCTAGAGCTATTTTTGTTCATAGGTAGCTGTTCAGTTGTTGTTCTTTCTGGGGGAAAAGAAGGCTGGGATCTCCTACTTTGTCATCCTGCTGATGTCACTCTATTCCTACCAGTAACTGCAAAGTTTTTGGTTTGAGAAGTGCTAAGGATGGAGTTGCCAATTTGAGATGTGAAAGACTTAGAGGAGCCAAATTGGGTGCATGAAAAGAATAGCAAGAACTCAGCTTTAGGCGTGGTCAATTTGTGTAGGTGTGTGGATAATTGAATCTGAGTGTGGTTAAAACTGGAGGTGTATATATTTTGAAGTTATCATCCCTTAGATATTATACAAAGCCACACCAAAGTAATGTATACAGATTAAAAGAGAGAAAGAGAGAAACTGTACAAGACTTGTGTCATTTTATAATGTTGGCTGGTTGGGTAAAGAAATGTTTAACGTTGTGGATGTTGCCAGTTTTCTGAAGTGGTGTGCCAAATTACGCTCTCACCTGCAGTGTTTGAGATTTTCAGTCCCTCCAGATCCTTGCCGGTATACTTGTGTCCTGTGATTCACTTTTAACTTATAAAATTCTGTTTGAAACTACTTGATTATAACTATAAAATGCAAGGTATGTATTTAAGAGTTCACCAACTGACCAAAGCACCTGGGAAAATTTATTCTTTCTTACAGTAGCAACATTTCCTAGTGTTACTGCTACCACTAATAACAATCAACATGTGGTTGATTACTATGTGCCAGCCATTATTCTATGAGTTTTCAACATATCAATTAACTATCACAATACCTCAATGTCATGAGGACTATTATTGTGCTTCTCATTTTATAGATGAAGATACCAGGGCACGGAGAGGTTAAACATCTTGACTAAGGTTGCAAACTGAGTAAAAGGCAGTGTCAAGATTTGAATGCAGGTAGCCAGGTACAAACTTGGCTCTTATTTGTGTGCTTGACTGCCTGTCCTGAAGGAGTTGTGAATGTGATCAATTGTTTAATAAATCTTGTGCTGCTCCCTTAGATTGGCTGAGATGCACAGTTCATGCTTTTCCCCATTTGACATTGTTAAATCAGTAGAGGAGAATCAATTTCTAAAGGATTATAAACTTCCTTTCTGACAGAAAGATTTGCAAGGTGTCTGTTTAAACATGTGCAAAATGTACCTTAGATTTAATAGAAGCTATTTTAGGGTATTATGATGTCAAAATAATGTGTGAAATTTAACATGACCTAAGTTAAGAGATAATTACACTCAAATTTCTCCATGGCTCTTTTAGGTTTTGTGCCTTTTGAAGGTGACTGGTTAGAAGTTGAGTATTTCATCCAGCCAGGCACCTCAAACATCATGGGCTCAGTGAAGCCCATGTACTGTAAGCATGTGGATGAGCTAATTTGTTTCCATGTTGCACTTGTCATTAGTTTCTTGTAAACTTTCCTTTAGTGATAATTTTCTCGTCCAGACATCTATTGGGTATGCTGGAAAATGTAAAAAATATGAGAAGATATATTCTTTACCAAAGAGAAGCCTACTTTTTAAATCGAAATGGTAGGACATCCAAAAGGAAATAATTAGAAAATGATGTAGCACACGTATATAATTAAGTTCTAAGTTGTATAGTTTATTTGGTATTATAATGTTATCAGGATGTTCTGAGGACAATAGCAAGAAACACAATTTGTATGCCAGAAAATTTTGGGGAAAGAATAAATGGAGTTGGTTATGGATTTTGAGCTTTCCAGTAAAGGCTAGGTATGATTTGGATAGTGGAGCCTGAAGATGAGAAGGAAATTCAGTTTGAACAAAGGTACAGATTAAATAATGAGCTTGGAATGTGACTGAGGAAGTAAAGAAAAGAGTATAGTCTACTTACCACTACATTCCTTTCTCACTCAATCCCATTCACTCTCTCAACCTTAACTGAATAGGTTAAATGGCCATTGTGGATAATATTTAGAGTAGAGTTTCTCATCATAGACCTGGGCCACATCCACAGAGATTCTGATTTAATTGGTCTGAGGTGGGGTTTGAACATAGTTATTTTTACAAAGCACCCCTGGTGTTGCCAGTGTGCCAGCCAGGTTGGGAATCACTGATGGAGATCGAGTCACCTGCAGGTTAGAGCCAGAGTGAGGAGGTGCAGAGCCTGTTACAGTGTGTTATGCTTTTACATAATCATTTCCATAATTTATGCTTACAGGTTTGCATTACTAACCTCTGTGGAAGACATGAGATGATAGATGATACTATCTTTTTCACTTTGGATTCTCTGAAACTTCCTGATGGATACATACCTCAAAGATATGATGTCGTCAATGTGGTTATGGTGGAGAGCATGCAGCCATGCTGTATCTGGAGAGCAGTTTCCATCACCCTTGTGCAAAGGTTGTAGTAACAAAACATTTTTATTCCCTATTCATCTTTTCTTCTATGGACAGTGAAAGGCCTGGTTTAACTGAAAAACTTAGTTTAATAAGCCTAAACAATATTTTAAATACGACTTTTCTGGTAAATCCAATTAAGATACTAACTAGTTCACTTGGGACCATGAACTCACTTTAGGGAAGTGCCTTATGAATTACAAAGCATGCTACAGCCGGCTAGTTACTGTAGGAAGGAATTCTTGCAAATAACACTGTAATTAAATTTAAATTCCTTGTTTTTCATTACCGGGAGTGGATTTGGGAATGGCAGAGGCCGCAGATGGCCTCCAAGTCACCATCAGACACAAGGAAAGCATTTAACTCAAGAGGCTGCAGGGCCAACATAGTAATGGACATGATTTAAAGGTATAATTTGCCTTCAATTTTGAATTACCCTTATGCTGCCTGTTATATTTTTATTTTTCCATAGCATTTTCATCTCCTGTCACCTACACAATCACCTAAATTGTTATATTTATTGTTCACCTATGTCCCTTTTTCCCATACTAGAATGTAAACTCCACAAGGGTCGGATGTTTTTTGCTCTGTTTTTTCATTAACACATCACCAAGGACTTAGAAGAGTGCCTAGGCCAGGTGTGGTGGCTCACGCCTGTAATCCTAGCACTCTGGGAGGCCGAGGCGGGCGGATTGTTTGAGCTCAGGAGTTTGAGACCAGCCTGAGCAAGAGCGAGACCCCGTCTCTACTAAAAAAATAGAAAGAAATTAGCTGGACAACTAAAAATATATAGAAAAAATTAGCCGGGCATGGTGGCGCATGCCTGTAGTCCCAGCTACTCGGGAGGCTGAGGCAGGAGGATCGCTTGAGCCCAGGAGTTTGAGGTTGCCGTGAGCTAGGATGACGCCACAGCACTCTAGCCAGGACAACAGAGTGAGACTCTAAAAAAAAGAAGAAGAAGAGTGCCTAGCACATACTTGTGACAGATTAAATGTTATTAAATTCAATGAATGAGTGATCTGGCCAACAATAATGCTTAGCTGTGTTTAATTCATCACTCATTTTCTAGGAATAAAACTATTGAGCAACACATTAAGACCTCAGCTGATTTTTTTACCGAAAACATCTCCAAATCTAGTGTGCATAAGCTTTAAAGTGGCTAATGATCTACTTTTTTTGAGAGGTGAAGCCCAACTCCGTACATTAATTAGGGGGCAAACCAGAGCCCCTTGATGGAAGCGGGAGCTGCTTATCCATGGGCTATGATGGTACTAAAATCCCACAAGTACACTCATGAAAATTTTCTTTCTTTCTCTAACAGAGCATTTAACCAGGTAACTGTGACCTAGGGAAAGGGATATAGTCAGACCTTTAGGCATCACTGGTGAGTGGTTGTGTGCTCACTCTCAGTTCTGGGATTCATAATTCTACCATAATCCCCTGATCAGTGGATAAACAAAGTTTGGTTCTGAGTTTGCTTTAGAGGTCTAGTGGGACTTTTCAACCATTTAGTGGTTAGTTTCCCACTTTATATAATCATAGCAGGAGTGAATATCCTGTAGAGTTTAGGCTTTCACTCATTGGTTCACTCCACAAATACTTACTGATTCCCTTTTTTGTGGCAGACACTGTTTTGGGCACCATAGTTACAGCCTTAAACCAAAAAGACAAAATTCTAGGCCTTAACGGAATTTGTGTTTTGTTTATACGCCGCCGCATGGCTTCCTGACCATGCAGCAGTAGCTCCTAGGATAGACAGGGGCAAGTGGGAGCTGTGGGAGCTGCAGGTCCCAGTAAAAGTCGCATTCAAAAGCAGCCCCACACCTCGTGGGAATTTGCAGAGAAGTCCACCATTGGATTTGAGAGATACATGGGCTATGGATTCTACCACCTCCCCATTTAATTCTCTAGTTTGGTTGGTGTGGAAGAATGTTCTTTGAGAGTAACAGTGGATTATGGTAAGCCTGATCAGGTGGTGATTCAATCATAGCCGCTATTTTATCAACATCTTCACTGGAGTGAATGAATCACTTCAGCTCCTGGTCACCAAAAGCAATGGTTGCACAGGTGAACAATTTTCCTTCATCCTTTTAAATAGCAAAGTCCAGAATCTGTTTGTCATAGGGCTGCTCCAGCAGTGGTACACTTTGAACATTTTGCCTCAGGGATATGTCAGCTTTGAGGCTCATTGCCATAATTTCAAATGCAGGCTCCTTGATCATCTCGCCTTCATTGAGGTGTCACACTGTTCTCCCTAAATGGTGCACTAGGATTAGGAGAGCAGGAAGTAGCGGGATGGGTTAAAACCACGTTTTCCTCAGGTGAGAAAAAAATGGCCTGAAGATACAAGGATCTGCCATCTGAATTTCTGGGTCTCCAGTGTTCTGTGGTATAGTTTCCAACTGGCATTCCATGAATGGGTTGCAAACTAGATGCCCCTCAGCTCATTTAGGGATACAGGCAATGAAGTAAAGGAAATCAAACAATGATCTTGAACAGGGGTTGGCAAACTATGGCCCTTGGGCCAATTCTGGCCTGCTGCCTGAAATGAGTCTTAAAACATAAAGTTCCATAAAGTAACTGGAACCACCAGGCGCGGTGGCTCACGCCTGTAATCCTAGCACTCTGGGAGGCTGAGGCGGGTGGATCGCTCAACGTCAGGAGTTTGAGACCAGCCTGAGCAAGAGCGAGACCCCGTCTCTACTAAAAATAGAAAGAAATTATCTGGACAACTAAAAATACAT
>NW_012150596.1:90154-124444 GCF_000956105.1 Propithecus coquereli | reverse complement strand
CCACGGCACTCTAGCCCAGTCAAAAGAGTGAGACTCTGTCAAATAAATAAATAAATAAATAAATAAATAAATAAATACACTTATAATGTTGGCAACCATCACGACTATCCATCTCCAGAATTCTTTTTATCTTGTAAAATTGAAACTCTGTACCCATTAAATGATAACTCCCCAATCGCCTCTGCTCCCAGCCCCTGGCAGCCACCATTCTACTTTCTATTTCTATGATTGTGACTACTCTAAGTACCTCACATAAGTGGAATCATACAATATGTGGCCTTTTGTGACTGGGTTATTTCACTTAGAGTAATGTCCTCAAGGTTCATCCATGTTGTAGCATATGTCATAATTTCCTTTAAGACTGAATAATATTCTATTGTATGTATATATCACATTTTGATTATCCATTCTTCCACTGATAAACACTTGGGTTGCTTCTACTTTTTAGCTATTGTGGATCGTGCTATGGCATAGTTGCACAAATATCTCTTTGAGATCATGCTTTCAATTCTTTTGGGGATATATCCTGAAGTGGAATTGCTGGATCATATGGTTATTCTATTTTTGTTTTTTTATGAACTGCCATATTGTTTTCCACAATTGGCTGGACCGTTTTATATTCCTACCAACCGTGCACAAGGGTTCCAGTTTCTCCACACCCTTACTGATACTTGTTATTTTCAGTTTCTTTGATAATAGCCATCTTAATGGGTGTGAGGTGGTATCTCATTGTAGTTTTGATTTGCTTTTTTCTAATGATTAGTGATTTTGAGCATCTTTTCATGTGCTCATTGGCCATTTGTATATTTTCTTTGGAGAATTGTCTATTTTAGTCCTTTGCCCATTTTTGAATAAGGTTTCTTGTTTTTTGTTATTGAGTATTAATCACTTATCAGATATATGATCTGAAAATATTTTCTTCCATTCTGTAGGTTGCATTTGTACTCTGTTCATAGTGTCTTTTTCTGCACAAAATTTTTAATTTTTATGAATTCCAGTTTGTCTATTTTTTCTTTTGTTGCCTGTGCCTTTGGTGTCATGTCCAAGAAATAATTGCCAAATCCAGTTTTCTGAAGCTTTTGCCTTGTTTTCTTTTAAGTATTTTATTGTTTTAGATCTTACATTTAGGTCTTTGATCCAGTTTCAGTTAATTTGTTGTTGGTATTAGGTAAGGTTTGATCTTCGTTTTTTTGTCTGTGGATATTCAGTTTTCCTAGCATCAATTGTTGAAAAAAAAAGTCCTTTCCCCATTGAATGATATTTTCTTTCATCTCTGAGTATTTTCTAATTTCCCTTGTATTTTCTTCTTTGATCCATTTGTTGTTTAAGAGTGTGCTGTTTAATTTCCATGAATTTGTGAATTTTCCAGTTTTACTTCTGTTATTGATGTCTAACTTCATCCCATTATGGCTGGAGAATACTTTGTATGGTATATATCTATCTTTTAAAATCTGTTGGGATGAAATTTGTGGCCTAACATATAGTTTATCCTGGAGAATGTCCTATGTGCACTTGAGAAGAAAGTGTTTGTTATTGTTGGGTACAATGGTCTGTGCATGTCTGTTAGATCTAGTTGGTTTATTGTTTTAAATACTCTATTTCCTTATTTATCTTTTGTCTGATTTTTCTATCCATTATTGAGTGTGGGATAATGAAGTCTCTAGCTATTATTGTAGAACTATCTATTTCTCCCTTTGATTTTGTCAATATCTGCTTTGTCTATCTTGATGGTCTGTTATTGGGAGCATAAATGTTTATAATTGTTATATGTTCTTACTTTATTCAACGATTTATTTTCATAAAATGTCTTTCTTTGTCTTTTGAATCCTTTTTTGGTTTAAAGTCTATTTTGTACGATATTAGCCTATTTTGTTTGATAGTCAGTCCTGCTCTCTTTTGCTTACTATTTGCATATCATATCTGTTTCTATTGTTTCACATTCAGCCTATTTATGTCTTTGGATCTAGAGTGAGTCTCTTGTATATAGCATATATGTGGATCATGTGTTTTTTTTAGCCATTCTGCCAATCTCTCTGCCTTTTAATTGGAGAGTATAATCAATTTACATTTCAAGTAATTATGGATAAGCAAGGACTTCTGTTATTTTACCTTTGGTTTCTATATTCCTCATAGCTTTTTTTGGCCCTTATTTTATGTATTAGTGTCTTCTTTTGTGTTGATTTTTTTTCTCGTAGTGAATTGTGCATACTCTTTTCTCATTTTCTTTTGTGTATATTCTGTAGTTATTTTCTTTGTGCTTACCATGGGGATTGCATTTAACATTCTAAAGTTATGACATTCTATTTTGAATTTATACCAGTTTAACCTCAATAACTTACAAAAACTCTCTTTCTTTACAGCTCTGTCTCCATCCTTATTGGTTGTTAATGTCGCAAACTTACATCCTTATACGTTGCGTGCTCAAAAATATGAATTAATAATTCTTTTAAATGCATTAATCTTTTAAATTATGTAGAAAACAAAGTGTGGAGTTACAAACCAAACTTACAATAATACAAACTTTTAGACTAATAATTTTTTAAATGTATTAGTCTCTTAAATCATGTAGAAAACAAAAGTGGAGTTACAAATTGTTGTTACAATAATGCTAGTTTTTATAACTGTGTATGTATTTATTGAAATCTTTATTTCTTCATAGAGCTTTGAGTTATTCTCTAGTGTCCTTTCATTTCATCTTTCAAGACTCCCTTGAGTAGTTCTTGCAGGGCAGGTCTACTGGTTAAAAAAAAAAACCTCCCTCAGCTTTTGTTAATCTGGAAATGTCTTAATTTCTCTCTCACATTCGAAGAACAGTTTTGCCAGATATAGGATTCTTGGTCACCTTTTTTTAGCACTTTGAATATGTCAGCTCACAGCCTTCTGGCCTCAAAGTTTCTGATCATAAAGCTACTAATAATTTCATTGAGGATTCCTTATATGTGACAAGCTGCTTTTCTTTTGCTGCTTTCAAGATTTTCTCTTTGTCTTTTGAAAATTTCATTATAATGTGTCTTGGTGTGGGTCTCTTTCAATTCATCTTACTTGATGTTCATTGAGAGATTCTTGGATGGTTATATTCATGTCTTTCATAAAATTTGGGAAGTTTTCAGCCATGATTTCATCCAATATTTTCTTTGCCCCATTTGCTCTCTCTTTTCCTTTTGGGACTTCCAAAATGCAGATGTTGGTCTGCTTGATGGTGTTCCACAGGTCCGTTAGGCTCTGTTTACTTTTCTTCAATCTTTTATCTTCCTGTTCCTCTGACTTGATAATTTCCATTGTCATATCTTCAAGGATACTGATTCTTTCTTCTGCCTGCTCAAATCTGCCTTTAAATCCCTCTAGTGAATTTTTTATTTCAGTTATTGTACTCAGATCCAGAGTTTATTTTTTATTTCTTTCTTAGGCTTTCTCTTTATTGATATTTACATTTTGTTCATACATTGTTTTCTTGACTTTCTCCACATCTTCCTTTAGTTCTTTGAACATTTTTAAGAGAGTTAAAGTCTTTCTCTAGTAGATCTGTCACTATATCTACTAGATTAGGGACAGTTTCTGTTGATTTATTTTTTTCCTTTGAATGTGCCATGCTTTTCTGTTTCTTTGTATGCCTTGTGGGTTTTTTTTGTTGAAAACTAGACATTCGAATCTAATAATGTGAGAACCTTGGAAATCAGATTCTTCCCCTTCCTCAGCATTTGCTGTTTTTTTGTTGTTGTTTTTATTTATTGCAATTCTTTTTATTGTTGTAGGTTGTTTCTGAGCCAAAGATCAGCCTATGGTGTAAATTTAGGGTCTTCTCAGATCTATTCTGAGGCTGCACCTTCTGCTGGGCATGTGTGGTCACTTTGTAATTTCTCCTGTATATGCAGTTGTTTTAAAATGTCGTAGTCCTTAATGTCTGGCTCCCAAAAAGGAAAAGAGAAAAATGAAGGGAGGAAAGGAAGAGTGGTACTAACCCTTTAATGCCCTGGAAGTCACTTTGGCCAGAGGGGAGGGGCTTGCAACAATGGGGATAAGTGCAACAACAATGGCCACCCACCTCTTTATCAGCACATCTGTGATAAGAAGCAGCAGTCGGCTATCAGAGCACAGACCTGCAATATTTGGAGGACAAGCTCCTTTTTGCCCACTCTGGCTCCTGTAAGCTATGTGGAAGCTGTTACATTAACATGTGTACAGCTGCCTGCCACAGGTTTGGGGCTGGAAGATGGAGAGCTGCTACTGTGCTAAGAGCTGAAATTGACCAAAATTAACCACACTTTACCTCCCAGCCTTCCCGTGGAAATTTCAAGTGTTCAATATAGTGTAGACAGACATCAGAGTTTGACAGTGAAATTGTTGTCTAAGTGAGGAGACTGATTCCTAGTGCTTCCAACTCCACAAACTTCCCAGAATCCTCCTACCCTTATATTTTAGACATGCACACTTAAAATTATATTTTTTCAAACGTATTGTAAAGTTATTCAGTGGAACTGTTTTCTTTGTGACAAAACAAAAACCTTACCATGTGTTATCTTCCCTTAGTGCTCTATCTCCACAATTCTCATGTTGTTGTCTTGAATTTTAGTTCCAGCGTGTTATGAAAACTACATACAGAACCTTTCTCCTCCTGTTCTTCCTACTCTTCCCTCACCCCTTCCCCTCATCCTTCTTTTTATAAATGTGAGTACAGATTGAGAGTACAGACTTGGGAGTAAAGCTACCTGGGCCCAAATCCTTGCTCTACCAGGTGTGTGAAGTTGGGCAAGTGACTTTATTTCTCTGTTCCCCAGTTTCCTCATTTATATATATATATATATATTTTTTTTTTTTTTTTTTGAGACAGAGTCTCACTTTGTTGCCCTGGCTAGAGTGAGTGCCGTGGCGTCATCCTAGCTCACAGCAACCTCAAACTCCTGAGCTCAAGCGATCCTACTGCCTCAGCCTCCCGAGTAGCTGGGACTACAGGCATGTGCCACCATGCCCAGCTAATTTTTTCTATATATATTTTTAGTTGTCCAGATAATTTTTTTCTATTTTTAGTAGAGACAGGATCTCGCTCTTGCTCAGGCTGGTCTTGAACTCCTGACGTTGAGCGATCCACCCGCCTCAGCCTCCCAGAGTGCTAGGATCACAGGCGTGAGCCACCACACCTGGCCTCCTCATTTTTATAAAGAGGGATAATGTAAGTTTCTGTTTTAGGGCCATGATGAGTATTATACTTTTAGTCTATGTAATGTGCTTAGAGCAGTACCTAACACAAAGTAAGTTCTCAATAAATGTTAAGTATTATTTTTTCTCCCTCTTCCTTTTTTTCCCTTAAACTTCAATACGTGTTGAGATTTTTAAACCTGTTTTAATGAGTATTTACTTGTTCTTATTTCTAGACTTCCATGTCTTCCTTTTGGGCTTCTTGTTCTTATTGCTAATATATATATTTTTAGTGATTCTTTCAGCAAGAGTTGATAGTAAAATTTCTAAGTCTTCCATGTATTAGAAGGTGTTCAGTTTATATTCATTCATAAATTTTAGGCTTACAGGAGTTTTCTCTTAGCACTTTGAAGACATTAATTGTGATGCATATGGTAAATTGGGACTCAGTATCTATCCCAGTCTCCTAATGTACCTTCCTGGACTGCACAGTCAAAAAAGTACAAGTCTGTATTTCTCAGATTGCCCTCTGTAGGAGGTTCTGGATATGAATTTAAATCCCACCAGTAAGGTGCCCTTGGATGAGATTGAGATGATGGATGAGAAGCAATGGCCATTTTCCTGCTTCTCTGGGTCTTTCTGCTGGTGAGTATAGTCATGCAGACTTTGTGTTTTCCTGTTGCAGTGTTCCTTTGTCTAATGACTACCTTCGTAAGTGTCAAAAGGTGGTTGTGATATAACAGCAGCTTTCTGATCCTTACGTCATAGCTACGGGGTGTGTTCTTTAAGTCAATAGCTTCAGTGCTGGTCTCCCGATTTCCTATCACCTTAATTGAACATAAATGTTACCTCCCTTGGTGGGGCAATGCTATTGTGGTATCCTAGGACTGTTTTTTAGAGGCCCACCCTAAATCTCACTCTTTCAGCCCTTGAAATAATTTCGTAAGCACCTGGTCCATGGGTGAATTTAACATCTGTTTAAAATAGCCACAGTGGTTTCTGTTTCCTGCAACTGAACCCTTACTGATGCATTTTTTTCTAGCACCCAAAGTTGTGGATAATATTTGGCATCAATCTGGCTGTTATTCTTTTTTGGGGTAATTTGTCTTTCCTCTCTAGTGGCCTTTAGGATGCTTCCTTTGTTCTGAATGTTGTTCAGTTTAACTGAAGGGGCCTAGGGGTATATTTTGTGTGCGTATATATTTTATTCTACTTACCACCTGGGGGTTTTGCAATGTTTGGCACAAATGCAGACCCTGCATGGAGCACAATACAGACTCAGGGATTGAGAGTCTTGATGGTGACTCTGTTTCAACCCATGGTTTGGGCAGGGGACTCATTTTCAGGAGAGACCGAAAGTGGACAGGTCAAGACATTCTGGTTGCCATTCACGGTGGACAGCATACTTCTGCCTCCTAGATCCATATGGAGGACCAAGTTCTGGCTCCCTACCACATGTAGTACCTGCCTGCAGTTTTGCTCACTCTCCTGGCTTTTCAGCCCTGTTTTCCATCCTACCTTCCAAGGCCTGTGCAGCTTCAGGTCTCACTCATTGTGTAGCATTCCCTCTGCTTCTGGGTCCTAGAGCTTTCCCATTTTACTTTTGAGAATGGCTAGCATTTTAAAAAATACTTTCAAAATATGCTGTCCATTGTAACAATATGTTTGGAAAAGGGGGGGGACGGAATGGGTCAGAGTGGCATTCAGGGTAAGCTCAAGCTGAATTCCTGACCTGAAGTCGTTTCCCATCACTCAATGATAAAAGGCACATCTTATGTACTTTTTTGCTTTTTAAAAAATTACTCGCCATAGTTGAAAAGAGCTATACAGATAACCAACAGGCCTATGAAAATATTTCCTCCTTATTACGTATTCAAAGGAATGCAAAATAAAAGATCAAAATAAACTATTTTAACTTATTATACTGAGAGATTTACAAACCTGTTGTGAGATTTTGGTACGGGTAAAGGAGAGGAGAAGAAGCAAAGGATCAAGTTCTCTGTCTTAGGAGACAGATTTAACTCTAGCCACAAATTAGAGATGATGAAGAAGGAAATGTTTTAGAAAAGTGATAGGTTAAATCAAACATTATAATGATCATGAAGAGAGAGAAATGCACCCAGCCTGAGGCAGTGAAAGGCAGTAACAAATTTTTAAAAATCTGTTGTGATCCAGAATTGCCACCATTATCTAACAAAACTCTGATTCCTGACTGGATTGAGTAGAGTAACTTGGTACCACAATTCTGGAGAGTATCAAAAGCCCTAAACCATGCATATTATTTGGACCACTTCTAGGAATATATATTAAGGAATTGATCATGACTATGCTACAGCATTTATCCGCAATGACATCTGCCAATGCATCACTTATAAACACAAATAAAATAACAACAAAAAGCAAACCACGACACAAAGGAAAACAACAAAGAGGCATGGGAGAATATATGATGAAACCTTCATACAAGAGATACTAGGTAGCATTGGATGCAGAAAAATACTTAGTAACATGGTAAGATAAACATGAAGTGGTGGAAGGTTTCAAAGTAGTATGTTTCTAATTTTACATATATAAAATATGCAAATAAAGTGAAAATTCATCCAAAACCCATCAGTCTCCCTTGGGGGTGGGGCGGGGTAGGTGTAGGATGGGAGTGTGCATGCCCTTTATATTTCCCATTTTCTTATCTGCTCCAGTGCCCCCTGGAACTGCGCGTTTAGCTGCTCTCTTGCTCTTTCTTGACGCAGTTGCTTAGGTCCCAGTCAGTCTTCGGTGATGGGATGGAGGGAAGACAGGCGGGCCCATCTCAACGTGGCCCCAGGTCTGTTCCCCAAGCCCTAGATTTCTTATGTCTCCTGGACCTCACCCAGAAAGGACAGGGCCCTCTTCCACCTTTGCCATTCCTCCATCTTTCCAGCATGATTCCCTGCCCCTCCAGGGGGCATTGGGGGCTCCAGAAAAGAGCTTCTGCTTGGGGATCTATTTCAGACCGGGCTCCCATCCTTTGTTTCTCCGAGAAATGCGGATAACGGTTAGGTGGTGCACCTAGCCCGGTGCCTGGAACACGGCAGGCTCTCATCAGGTGTCAGTCCCCTTCACTTGGTTCCCTTTCCTCAAAGGAACAAGGCTGCTCCAGGTGAGACGTGATGACAAACGTTCAACAGACATCACAGTAAGGATGGTCCCACAAGGACCCAGAAGGATCCTTCCTAAAACCCGTGGGTGTGCAGGGCTTGCGTGGGGCCACACAGCCACACGTGGAAGAGGTGGGCTCAGGTCACAGGGCTTCGATGTCCTGGGCACGGCTCTTCACCAGGGCAGGGCCAGCCTGCCTGTCCTCCTCTGTAGCAGGGGGTGGGATGAAGGGTGGGAGGGGTGGTCCTCCCTCTTGATGAGGCCTGGGACCCAGGCTCCGGGCTGATCACCTCCTCTCGGTTTGCTGAGTGAGGAGGTCCCTGCAGTGGGGGTGAGACCATCAGGGACTGAAGAGAACCATCTGGACAAAGTGGAGGGAAGCTCAGGGACTGGCAGAGACTGAGGTCCAGCCCTCCTGTGGGTGGCACATGCCACAGGGCATCACCACCAGTGCTGCTGGAAGGGCCCTTCTTCTCAGGGTGCTCTGACCCCTCGGTAGCCCTTGGCGACAGGTAAGGAGTGGATCCAGGGCCCCTAATCCCAGGCTGCGCTCCTCAGTGTGAGCACAGCATGTGTCCTCAGGATGCCTCCCTCCCGGCTCCATGCCCCTTCCTCTAACATGCGTCGCAGAACTCCTCCCCAGCCCTCTGCCCTCCTCCCACAACTCCTCCCCAGCCCCCTGCCATTTGCCAAACCCTGCAGCTGCTGCAGCTCCAGAGTCCTTGGCCAGGTTTCTTTGGGGACCCATGGGGAGTGGCGCTCTCACAGGACAGATTTTGGGTCCAAGGTGGGGGGAAGGGAAGTGGGCTTCTGGAACCCTGTGGTTTTTCTTCTCCAAGACTCCAGAGCCACATGGCTGGCAGGGAGAGGCCCCAGGCAGGGAGAGGGGTATCAGGGATACATAAAATGACCAACGGACAGACAGTCTGTTTCACCTCACTTCACCCTCACCCACCCTCAGGGTTCAACTGAATTCAGCACTTTTGAACACCAGGCTATAAAACGGGAAAAAAGGCTTATGATTTAGGTCATTTGAACAAAGGCTGTGAGGGGGACAAACTGCCACCTCTTGGGCCAGGTTAGGCTGCTGCCTGCTTCTCCTTGCACAGTGTTCTGGGTCACTTTAGGTCTTGGCACAGCTTCTGGACAGGCAACAAGTTCCCTGCCACTGCCCCCACGCCCCTGCCCCGGCCCCGGCCCTCTGAGGCCCTTAGAGGCTTCTCCCCGCCAAGCTCCTGGCCATCAGAGCCGGTGACCTCACCACTGGGCCTCTCTCCTCCCGGGCCATTGCATCACACCCACCAGAAACAGGAGGCCTCCAGTCCGGATTGTCGTGTACTCAATCAAGGACTCATTTTTTTAAAACTAAGACAAACGATAAGACGTGACAACACCAGAAACAAGAACATTTCTCTGACCAGCCTGGGCTGACCAGTACAGTTAATCACACACAGAAAGGAAGTCATTCCGGTCGGTGTCTGAATTTGTAGAAGCTCTGCCTGGAAAACAGACTGCAAATAAATAAAGTGTAGGGAGACCCCCTCACGCAGCAAGGGCTCCGGGGGGGCAGAGAGAGGTGGGAGGGGAGGTGTTAAAGCTGCAGAAAGCAGGGGAAGGAACAAGACACCGAGGGCCAGTCTTTGGGCCAGCACAGCTCTAGCTGAAGCTGCTACATATGTGGCCCTTTGCAGGGGCTGGGGCTCCCTGCAGTGGGGACCTCTGAGGGCAGGGACCCCTGAGGCTTATTTCTCCCTGTTGGAGAGCAGCCTCCTGGCCCCGGGTGGACCCCCCCTTGCACAAGGAGGGCTCAGAGCCGAGTGCAGCTCCTCCTGCTCAACAGCTCCATCCCTGGCCACGCAGCACGCAGGAACACGCAGGAAATTCACGCACTCAGTGCGTGTGCGCTCTTGCGTGCTCTCTCTCTCTGTACTAAGCCCTCCTCTTCCCTTCCTGGATGGCCCAGGAAGAGGCTGGAGCTGGGGACCCAGTCACCCAGAGGGTGATATGGGGGCTGGAAAGGGTCACATTTGAGTATCAGACCCAAGGAGGCCTCTCACTCCGCCCCTGCTCTCCTCCAGCCCTGAGTCACTTTTGTCCCTCAGAGGCACCCCAAGATCTGTGCATGGGGTCAGCAGGCTGATAGGGCATCCAGGGTGGATGGGGTTGCGTGGATGACAAGGGCCAGCAGGACACTTGGCACAAAGAAGCACACCATCGGGCTCTGGCTGTGAGCAACCGCAAGGGCACGTGGCGGCCACCGTCCAGCCTCATCCCGGGGTGAGGCAGCCAGAGGTCTTCATTCGGGTCCTGGCTCCAGCAGGCAGCTGAGCAGGGCAGATCGCAGGAGGCTGGGCCACTCTGCCTTGGAGCTGGCCAGACTGCTGCAGTTCTCAGTCCCAGGAACTGAGAACGTGGGCCTCGAGCTACCAGTGCCAGAGGCTTGGGAACGGGGATGGGGGCCTTGGGCTACTCCTGGCCATTTTGGTACGCTAGTTAGCAGCATGCCCTGGGCCCCCAGGACCAATCCAAGCCCATCTGGATGAGATCCTCCTGTGATCCCAGGCATGGGGGACTGAGCCTGGGGACAAAGAGATGGGGTCATGCCATGGGTCCCAGTCCCATCCTACCCCAGGTTTATCCCTTCACTCTCCTGGTTCTGTCATGTCTCAGAAGCCACACTGCCCCATCACCCCCACCTGCCACCAAACCGAGAGGCTTGCGCCGCTCAACTGCTGAGGAGTCCTTGGTCAGGCTCAGGCGCCGTGAATAGGCTGGGCTGTGAGGTGAGAACTTGGATCCCCAGGGCTTCTGGGGCCCTTCTCTCTCATCCATCTGGCTCACTGTCCTGCTGATCTCCCCTGTGACCTTCCATATTGCTCCAAGGAAAGCTAGGTCCCCAGATTCCCCACCCTGGACCCTCTCTCCCTAGGTAGCCTGGGAGCCCTGTGCCCCACCCCCCACCTTGCCAGGTCTTGGAGAAGACTGGGGAGGGGCGTGGGGGCCTGTAGGTCCAGGGACAGACTCAGCTCCACCACTTCCCACCTGTGTGACAAGGACAAATCCCTCCTCCTGCCCAGCCTGTTTCCTCCATCATCAGGAGGGGAGAACACATCTCTCTCACAGTGTTCCTAGGAGATCTCCGTGCCCAGGGAACATGGCCCGTCCTCCCCATGCCAGGACCCCATCATGGGCAACCCCACCCATGCTGTGCCTTTACCGGGAAGGCCCTTCCTCTCCTGCTGGTCAGGCCATTCACTCAGCTGCTCCCCAGGCAGCTCCAGGGCCAGGGGTGCCCCCGGGCAGGGATCTGACTCTTGCCAAGGCCAGAGAAGAAGCAGCCAGGTGATCACATACAATCGCCAGTGCCTGAAAGAGAAAGAAAGAGATGCGGACCTCAGAGTTGCCTTGCCACCCAAGGAGGTCCTTGTTTCCTCCAAGGGTTGTTTCCTCTACAACCCCCTTCTCCACCTGCTCTGCCCATCCCAGCCTGAAACCTGTTGTCTGCTGGAGGAGATCCCATTTTCCCAGATCCCTTCGGTATGCAGCGGGCTTCTTGAGGCCATGGATGGCTGGAGGATAGGCCTGTGGCCCTGGGAGGACTGCCATAGGAGCCGCAGGGAACACGGGAAGAGCAGGGTTGTGGGGGAGGGGTTGGGGAGGAAGGTCTCTCCTACTCCTCCCTGTCTCTAAATGCAGAGTCGCGGGGGTATCATCAGATAGAGGATTGGGGAGCACAGGGACAGCAGGAGCAAGCAGAGACTGGTCCCCTGCCCCCAATGACAGGGCGGAGGCCGTTTTCCCAAGGGGTGTGCGGGAGCTGCAGAGAGCCCCAGGGCCGAGGGCTGAGAAGGGACATCCCTGGGGTTTGGCTCTGAAGAGAACCGCCCTTCCCATGCCCACTGCAGAGGGGCGGTAGAGAAGTTGAGGCATCCTTTCTTCTGAGTCTAGGGCCTTCCCTGGGCCGCCCCCCGCCCATTTTCCGGGGTTCGGGTGACTCCACTGGGGCCTCTGCAGAAAGGGGGGTGGGCACAGGGCCCGGGGCGGGAGGGGGTGGCACTGGGCTGGGGGCAGCAGGGGGAGGCCCCTGCTTCGTCTGTAATGCTGGGCTGACACTCTGAGATGCTGAGGCCGCCGCCGCCCCTCACCCCACCGAGGAATCATGGCAGGGGAGGAGGGGAGAGCCTGCGGCTGCCTTTCCTTTCCCCTGCCCGGCTCAACAGCTTTCTGGGTTGGTTTGTCCGGGTGCCTTTCCTATTTCCCCCAAACCACTAAGGCGCCTCCACATCCAGATGTCATAGCAACCGCCTCCCCCACCCCCATTCCAACCTGTCGCCTCCTACCTTTCCGCTCTGGGACTGGCAGATGAAGTGGCTGCAGCAGAATTCCTTCCTTCTGGTTCCCCGCTTTGGCCAACGTGAGGCAACAGGTCGGCCGAACTCAAATAGTTTCTCGGGCCCCGCGGGAAGGGCCCGTTTAGCGAGTTTCTGCGCGATCCGGGGCGGGCTGCGACGGGGGCCGGGGCTCGGTGGCCGTCCCCCTGCTGCGAAGGTCTCGAGTGGAGGGGCCCGGGCCGCCCCGCGTCCGCCCCCCGCCGCGTCCCTGGGGCTCCCGGCCACCCCGCAGTCCCTCATGCCGGCGTCCCGGCCCAGGGCAGGCGAGTGGGCGGGTGGGCGACCCTCCCCCCGGGCCACTGGCGCTGCGGCGGCGCTCACTCGATCCGCACCTGCAGGCGGACGTTGAGCATCACCGAGGCCACGATATAGAAGTAGGGGAAGTTCATGCGCAGCCGCCAGGCCAGGTCGAAGAAGGTGAGCAGCGTGCGCGTGAGCCCCTTGCAGAAGGCGCTGTACGAGCTGCGTGTCGCGGCGGAGCGCGACAGCCGCACAGCCAGGCCAGACAGGGCTGCCGCCGCCGCCGCCGCCGACAGAGCCGCAGACGCCGCCATGGGCCCCGGGCCGGCGCAGGCCCTGCAGACCGACAGACCGACAGACAGGAGCGCGAGCCTAGCGGGCGGCCAGACGCGACGATTGAGGCACCCGGCCGGCAGCCTGGCGTCCTGCCCGCCCCGCCCTCGCCCGGCCGCACCGCCAGCTCCGCCCCCTCGCTGCCTCCTCACTGCGGCCGCCGCCAGCATAGCTCCGCCCCCATCTTAGCCCCGCCCAGGGCCAGGAACTGCATAGGCCGCTGCGGCCCCGCCCACGAAGCCCTCCCTCTGGCCCTGCCTCCTCCCAGCTCCTGGAAGCTGCGCCTGAGGCGAGAGCGGATAGGAAGGCGGAGCTCCTGGGATGCTTTTGCGGAATCCCCTGGAGTGGAGAGCTGGACGTCTGCACCGCTTTGCTCATTCTGTACAGAAAGCAGTTCCAGAAGGCCTGGCCCGTTCACAACACACCCGTTCTCCCACGGTGTCCCCAGAAAACCCGAGCAGCCGACCCGTTGTACCTTCCTTTAATTCACATTTCTCTTTCTTTAATTCGCATGGTGCTGCACTATGGAGTGCCACCAAACCTACATGCGTGTATTGTTTTCCTTTCTGGTATATTTGCTGGTCGCATATATTTATTGGTGAATTTTCCCGTTGTCCTTCCCTTTCTGAGCACTCGTCTTAATCCATTGCTTGCTCTAGTTGCTACACAAGGTTGTCTCAGATTTTCATTTGCACTCGTTTATGGCCTTTGTTGCTGATGTGCTTTAAAGCCTTTTTGTGGTTTCATTTAATCTCTGTTAAAGGTAAATTAATCCAAACCTAACCCAAACTCAATCATATTTTTCCAGACTATTTACTGAAGCGAGGAAATGCTTACGTTTCGTTATGGTCATGACTTTATAAAAACTGTCTGCAAAGAAGTAGGTTCGCCATGACCGCATCCCAGTTTTCACAAGAAGGGCTGACCTGGGTATTTAGGCCTTCTCAAAATTCGTGTCTAGCGCCATACTTGACAGTCTCAGGTAACTGTTTAAGGAACCCAGCATATTCATATACACTCACTGGGTAATTGTTCTACCTACACGGTTGAGTAAAAAAAAAAAAAAAAGACAAAACTGAAGCAGCAAGGAAACTGAAGGAGATGATGTGGAGCAGGATTGATAGGTAGTCCACTCTCCACCTGCTGCCAAACACAAATTCTATATCCATAAATACATCCTTTAGGAACGAAGGGGAAGCAAAGACATTCTCAGATAAAGGAAGATTAAGAGAATTTGTCAACAACAGACCTACCCTCAAAAAATGGTAGAAGTAAGTTCCCTAAACAAATATAACAGAATGACGATGGCACTTCGAGAAGTAAAAAGAACAACTGGAATGAGTAAAAACAGATGTAAATATAATAGACTATTCTCCTCGTGAGTTTTTAAAATTATGTTTGACGGCTGAAACAAAAACTGTAATGTCATCTGATGTGGTGCTCAATATATGCAGAGGAAATACTTAAAAAAATTATATTTGAAAGTGAGGAGGGTAAATAGACCTAAATGAAAGTAAGATTTATACACGTTACTGAAAGTGGTTTAAAATGTCAATGCCAGTAGACTGTGAAAAGTTGATATGTATATTGTAATATCTAAAGTGACCACTAAAGTAACTATACAAAGACATATATTAAAAAAAAAAAACACTGTCCAGGCACAGTGGATCATGCCTCTAACCTCAGTACTTTGGGAAGCTGAGATGGGAGGATTGCTTGAGGTCAGGAGTTCAAGATCAGCCGGGACAACATAGTGAGATCCAATCTGTTAAAAAAAAGAAAAGAAAAAATTATCCAGGTGTGGTGTCACACACCTGTAGTCCCAGCTACTCAGGAGGCTGAGGCAAGTAGATTGCTTGAAGCCCAGGAATTTGAGGCTGCAGTGAGCTATGATAGTGCCACAGCACTCCAGCCTGGGCGACAGAGCGAGACACTGTCTCTAAAGCAAACAAACAAACAAAACTATAGATAAGTCCAAATGAAATTCTAAAGAATGTTCAAATAATCCACAGGAAAACAAGATACAGAAACATAGGAACAAGAAACAGAATTAATAAAAAGAAAGCATATAATAAAATGAAACATATAATAAAATGTCATACTCAGGTCCCAGTATATCAATAATTACTTTAAATGTAAGTGGCCTAAATATATCAATTAAAAGACAGAGACTGGCAGAGTGAATTAAAAAAACCAAAACCCATGACCCCACTATATCCTGTCTATGAGAAATTCCCTTCAAATTTTCTTAATTTTAAAGATTTACTCATTCTTAAGCATGATTTTATGCTTCTTATAAACAAACCATTTTTCCTCCAAAACTATACATAATTTTATAATGAAAACCAATTTTAGAAATTGAACTTGGAAGCACCAAATCCTTGCATTGGAAAGAATCTTTAAGGTCATCTATTTTAATGTCCCCCCCTCATGTAAATCCTATTTTAACAATATCCCTGACCAATGACCAATTTCCAGCTGGTGCTAGAACTGTTAAGGTAGAGGAACTTCATTGATTTTCAAGATACCCCATTCCCTATGTTGAACAAAGAAAGTTTCAATCCATTGGTCTAAATTCTAAATTTTGGAAAACGCAATAGTAGGTTAATCCTTCTTGGGCATGATGGATTTTCGCATAGTTGAAGTAACGCTCATGTCTCCTTACAAAATATTTGTTCTCTAAACAACAGACTTCTTTCAAGTGTTCTTCATGAGATCAGTTCCTTTGTTATTTGCATTACCCTCCTCTGGAAACACTTCACTTTATCAATGTTCTCTTAAAATGAGGCATCTACAATGGAGCACTATACCACATATGTGGTGTACCAGTTTTATTTTTTTTCCACCCAGATGTTTGGCTTCAGAAATATCATATTAGGAAATGCTTATGAACAAATTAGTGTTTCTTTTTAAAAAATAACAGCTTTATTAAGATATAATTTGCATATCATAAAATTTATCCTTTTGAAATGTGCAGTTCAGTAGTTTTTAGTATGTCTGCAAGGATGTGCAACCATCACCACTATCTAATTTTAGAACATTTTTCTCACCACTAAAAGAAACCCTGTACCCCTTCTCAGTGAAACCCCATTCCTGCCTCCTCCTAGTCTCTGGCAACCACTAATGTACTTTCTATCTCATGGACTTTCCTATGCTGGACACTTTATATAAATGGAGCATACAATATGTGGTATTTTGTGACTGGCTTCTTTCACTTAGCATAAAGTTTTCAAGGTTCATCATGTAGCATGTATCAGTAATTCATTTTGTATGGCTGAATAATATTCCATTGTATGGACTGAACAAATTTTGTTTATCCGTTTAATAGCTGATGGACATTTGGGTTGTTTCCACTTTTTTGGCTATTATGAATAATACTGCTATAAATGTTTATGTACAAATTTTTGTGTACACATATTTTTTTCATTTCTCTTGGGTATATACCTACCAATGGAATTGCTGTACCATATGGTACTCAATGTTTAACTTTCTGAGGAACATCCAGAGGATTTGCCAAAGTGGCTGCACCATTTAACAATCCCACCAGCAATACATGAGTGTTTTAGTTTCTCCATGTCCTTGCCAACACTTTTTATTGCCTGTCTTTTTGATTATAAATATCCTAGTGAATGTGAAGTAGCATCTTCTTGTGATTTTTGATTTTTATGTCCTTCATAACTAATGATGTTGAGTATGTTGTCATGTGCTTTTTGGCTATCTTTGTTGAAACATCTATTCAGATACTTTGCTAATTTTTAAAAAACGTACATAAAATAAACATAAAATTTACCATTTTAACCATTTAAAAGTATACACTTCAGTGGCATTAAGTACATTCGCAGTGATGTGCAACCATCACCACTATCTGGTTCCAGAACTTTTTCATCACCCCAAGTGGAAACCCCATACCCACTAAGCAGTACAACCCATCCTCCTCCCCTCTCCCACCCTATGGCAACCACTAATCTGCTTTCTATTTCTATAAATTTGCCTATTCTGGATATTTCATATAAATGGAATCATATAATACATGGTCTTTGTGATTGGCTTATTTCACTTATTATAATGTTTTTGAAGTTCATTCATGTTGTAGCATGTATCAGTGCTTCATTTTTTATGGCTGAATAATATTCCATTGTATGGATCTATCATATTTTGTTTATCCATTAATCTGTTTAAGCACATTTGTGTTGTTTTCACCTTTCCACTATTGTGAATGATGGTGTTATAAACATTGCATTCAAGTATTTGTTCAAATGCCTATTTTCAATTCTTTTGGGTGTACTACCTCAGAGAGAAATTGCTGGATCATATGGTAATTCTGCACTTAACATTTTCAGAAACAGTGGATGCACACTGTCCCTACCCCCTCCCCTTAGCCTCTGGAAGATCTCATGCAGTAAGGGATTTCCCCTTATATGTCAGTCACCCAAATAAAACTTGTATGATACTTCCACCTCATGGTCATATCTTTTTCCTTGATCAGCCCTGAAATCTCACAAACTAGCTACACTGTTCCAGAACAGATTTGTTTCAGGGAGACTTTAGCGAAATAGGATCCCTGGCTGGAGTAACTGCACCCCAACATGGCCCTGCCCACCCCCCCAAAAAAATTGACTCGACTCCCCTCTGCCTTGACACCTTCATAGCATTCCATGGCCTCAGGCAAACCGGCATTGCAGCTAGAGAGAGGAAAACGTTCTCACTTTAAAAGCAACTGGATATTGGCTCTTCATAAATCAGCATTTTGCACCTCAGCTTGAACTCCTAGCAGCTGTGCTGGGGGCACCCACCACTCAGTCTCTGCCTGCCTGGGTACCCCTCCTGCAATCTGTGTAGGGGGGCACTCAGTGTTCTGAACAAGGCTGCACTTTGCAGGTGGCTGTTAGAATGCAACAGCCAGTACGATTTCTTCTGTCCAGCTGCAGCAAATGGAGCCCTGGACCCTTCTCGCTTTCTGGTTGCCATTGAGATTTAGAGGGAACATCGCCTCCTGCCTCCTCCTCACTTTCCCTTCTCTCAGTTTACAGTTTCCTTTCTCAAATGCTGGAATTCTGCTGAAATCTATTAAACTTTCGTTTCCCTTCCAGCACTAATGACTTTTTTTTTTCCAACCCAAGAGTAACTTGGATACCAGAAGGTGGTCACTGCCATCCATTGAGAGTATTGTGTAAGTCATTCCATGTGTCTTTATCTAATATTTTGTTAGGGGTGAGAGAATGGCCCTCTTCTTTTTAGAATTTTGAAAAACATTTTTGTAAATGTATCAAATAATTGTTACTCACCAGCTGTTAAAACTCCAAATTCTGTAGGGTTTTCAGACTCAATTTCCTGTTTGTAGCCAACTCTAGTAGTCAACTTGTCTGTGGGAGGAATTCAGAATTGGGCCCCAAAATTGCCGTAGCCTCATTTATCTTCTCCAGGTATCATGCTGACTGGCATACAGGAAGTATGTGGTGATGGTGTCAGGTTTCTACCAAGTCATAAAATATTTCCATTTAAATGATTTGATCATCATATTCATGTTGCATCCTAGTCTTTTAGCATCTTTAAATTTCAGCAGCCATCCTGAAGGGTAATCATCATCTAAAACCTAGTAGTTTGAAGTGGACTAAAGGGTTGTAACTGGTCCTGTAAGGCTGTTGGCGGGCACCCCTCCCCTCCCTAGAGAAAAGGAGGAGCCCATGAGTCCCGCCCTAGACTGTAACAAAGAACTCTATACTTTGCGCGCCAAAACTTCGCGCTGAAGAGAAACCCCCATCCCCCAACTCTAAAACCTTTATAAGCTCGCTCAAAACTTCCAGGCGCCACGACTTCTCGGGGCCCCTCTCTCTCGGGACCGTGAACCTCGCCCAGGAGCGCTCTTTTTCCCCTTTTCCCAATAAAGCCTGGTCGCTTGCCCTTTTCACTCTGCTCGTCTCTTTTTCTCTGGCGCCGACCATCCAAAAACCTTACAGATCCCTGTTGCTGGACTTGCAGTGGAGGGGGCTTGTAAGGAGTTTGAAAATGGGGCTCTGGGACAGGTTAGGTGGGGTCTGTGAACCCAGTTAGTCTGAATTCACAATGAGCGTTATTATTTAACCGATAAGTGCCATTCACATGTGGGACCCTTAGCCAAGAAGAAGGATTTTTGAATAAAGGAAAAGATTGTTACAATTACATAGAAATGAGAAATATTCTTTTGTCAAAAAAATAGCCAAAATCAAAAGGCATACATGAAACTGTGAAAATATTCACAACAAATATAACATGGCTGATAACTTTCCTCTATTAACAACCTCTATGGATTTATTAGATAAACAAAGAGCAACTAATCTACACTAGAGTCACCAATATCACAAAAATCCCAACTTATTGGGTGAGTTCACCTACAAATTGTCGCCATAGCCTGAGCCCTGGGGACAAGTCAGAAAACCAGGAAGGGTGGAGTTGGGACTGGATCTCATGTCTTCTGAGCAATACTGCTTCTGTTTATAGCCACTTGTAACATTATCATGAGTAAGGACAAATACTGTTTAGAAAGAGGCAAGTAGGAAAGTAAAATATTCTGATTTGGTCTGACTCACTTCAAAACCAGATTCTCTTCCTTGGTCTCCTGGAATTGCCCAGGTCCTTACCTCTCTCTCATTCAATTATTCTTCAAATATTGTTTGAGCACTGACTATCTGCCAGGTGTTGTTCTAGGTGCTGGAGGCACAGTAGAGATCAGCAAAAACAATGAAAAAAACCCTTGCCCTCAAAGAGCTAGTGGGAAGAAAAACAGCCAATGGAAAAGCTGGAGGAAGTCCAGGCTAAGGGAACAGCTGTTACAAAGGCACTGAGGTTGATTCTCCCTAGGGATTGTTCATGAGGCCTTTGCTTAATCTCTTTTTGGAGAATACACACACACACACAAACACACACACACACACTCACGCACACACACTTTTTTTTCTGCAAAGAAAGATGCAGGTCAGTAAGATGGGGGATGCATACAATGAAATAATATTATGCAGTAGTTGGAAGCAAGAGACTAGATACACACACAGCAACATGGATAGATCTTTAAAAATATGCAGAAGGGAAAAAGTAAGAAATAGTATGAGATCTATATAGTAAAGCACCATTTTGGTAAAAGGAAAGTATGTGTATGGGATATTGGAATCCAGGCTTTTCAATATTGGAAAAAGAATTTACAGATAAGCAAGAAAGGAAGGCGAGAATGAACCTAGTGATGCTGGACCATATTTTGGGTAGAATGTTGGATACTATGCCATTTATGAATCATTCATAATTTATATATCCATGTAGCTTCTAGTCCTATAGTTACTGGGTGTCTACTATATGGCAGGCACTGTTCTAGGAGCCGGGCTGTTGATGAACATTTGGGTTATTTCCAGTACTTTGCTAGTACAAGTAGTGCTGGTGTGTCTTCTGATGCACATGTTCAAGAGTTTCTCTATGGTGTAGACTCAGGAATGAAATCCCGAGTCAAAATGTGTGTATATCTTTAACACTCACCAGCTAATTTCAACTTGTTTTCCCAAGTGTCTGCAGCAATTATATTCCTTCAATCAGCGGGCAAGAGTTGAATCATCACATCTTCTCCTATGATTGATATAACCAGATTTAAATTTTTGCCAGTCTGATAGATATAAATTGGTATGTCATTGTGAGTTTAATCTACATTTTTCTAATTACCAATGAAGTTGAATGTCTTTTCAATATACACTGGTAATTTGGTTTCCTCCTCTAAGAACTGCTTGTTTAAAATCTTTTGCCCACTTTTCTATTGGACTGTTTGCCATTTTAATGCCATTTAGAACTCTATATTCTTTAAAATGACATTTCTAACTGATGGCAGAAATAAAATTGTATTTTACATTGATTTTCATATATAGAATCTTTGCTAAACTTTCTCATTAATTACAATGGTTAATAACTGGGTCTTTTGTGTTAAGTAGAAAATTCTATCATTTATAAAGAATGACAGTTTTACATTTTCCTTTCTGATCATAATATTGATTTTTGTTGCATTATGAGCCTGGTTAAGACCTTTATTCAGTCTCAGGGGGCTTGTTTGGCTTTCAATTGATCTTAAAAGGCATACTTTGAATGTTTTACCCTGGATAGTTCTTATCCCAAATATCTACCTAGCTAACTCTCTAAGCTTCTTCAAGTTCTTGCCCAACTATTGCTTTCCTGATGAAACCTACCCTGACTACTCTATTCTAAAATACAACTTGCCACCGTTCCTCGGCACCCTGGAATTCTTTTTCCCTGTTATATTTTCCCCAAAACATTCGTTACCTTCCAACATATCATATGTTTTACTTATTTATTGTTTTTATCATCTACCTTTCCCTCAGCCCATGGAAATGTATCTGACTCATGGTCAGCACTCAACAAATATTAATTAAATGAATGAATAAGTGGAAAGTGTTTGTCAAAGTAACTGGCTTAATGAGGTAAATACTCAATAAATGATATTAATGATTAAGAAAGAGCTCCATGGTAAATTATCATTGGGCTCCATAAAGGGAGTCATAGTGTAAAAGACAGCTATTAGCCATTCCTAAAATGTTATATATCTAAACTACTTTGCGCGCGCACACACACACACACACACACACACACACACACTGCCTCTCACTCACTTCACCCAAGCAACAAGTTATTACTGCTATATTGTCTGTTTGCATTTGTTCCCATTCTCATACTCATAACTCCTTGCATACAAGGTTCCAGTCAGAATCTACTCTGAGAGGCACTGCTACAAGATATGGAAGCCAGAAGGGATGCATTTTTTTTGCTGGCACTGGCAGTGGAAGGCTAGTGGTGACTTTAGGGGTAGGAAGTTCCCTCCAACTTTCTTGGATTCCACATTCCCCTGTCACTCTCCAGCTCTGAGGCATCAGGAAAGCTCTGGTCTTGGCACAGCTCCTTGCACAGTTTTGATTCCTCAGTGGTACCCATAGTGCTTGACCTTTGCTCCTCTAGACATTAAATGCACTAGTCAGCACATAATGCCAGCATTAGATGCCTTATTTATTGAAACACCGATAGTGGTTTCTCTTTAATTGCCTGTTCTTGGTAGATATAGGAAACAAAGCAGACAACATCCTGCCTTCACTTAACTTCTAATAGGAGATATATGGTCAAGGGAATAGGCAACACCACAGAGCATGGAGGGTTCATCTGTCTGTCAGTCATTTAGTTCATTAGTCAGTCACTCAATAAAAATTTGTGAGAACCCACACCAGGGTCCAAGGCACTGTGCTAAGAAATATGAAGAAATTTGGCTCAGTGTCTGGAAGGAAAAGAGATATCAAACGAATAATGAGGAATGAATAAACAATTCAAGGCAATGTGTGCTCAGAGGAGACTTTCAGGGTACTAGTGCCTCTGAGCACCTAAAGTGTGTCAGGCGCCATGGCAACTGACCAAGTGTAAATGGCCCAAGATGAAGACTGCCAACCCCAGAGCCCACTGGGGTCTTGGGCCTTATTGTGGGAACAAATAAAGAGTACTAGGTGAGAATCAATTCAGAAATAGTGGAGTAAGGACAAAGAAGGATTTCAAATCAATAAATTAAACTTCCACATTAAGAAACCAAAAAAAGAAGAAATACTTAAACCCAAAGCAAGCAGAAAGGAAGAAATAATACAGATTAGAGTGGAAATAAATAAAACAGAGACTAGAAAGACAACAGAGAAAAATCAACCAAATCAAAAGTTAGTTTTTTGAAATGATCAAGAAAATTGACAATTTTTAGGTAGATTGACCAAGAAAAAAGAGAAAAGACTCAAATTACTAAAATCAGGAAGAAAAAAAAGGACACCTTTATTTATTAAAAGGACTATAAGAGAATACTATGAATAACAGAATGCCAAAAATTTAGATGACCTAGAGAAAATGGATAAATTCCTAGAAAGGCGCAACTATCAAAACTAACTTAAGAATAAATAGAAATTGAACTGTCTAAATAGGTAAATAGTATGGTATATGTATTATATCTCAATAAAGCTGTTATAAAAATTAAAAATAAAACCTGAAACTCCTATAAAAAAAAGAAATAGAAAATCTGAATAAACTCATAATAGGTGAAGAGAGTGACTAGTGGGTAAAACACTTCCTACAACCAGAAAACAAAAGCTCAGGTGCAGATTGATTCACCGGTGAATTCTAACAATCACTTAAAGAAGAATGAATACCAAGCATTCTCAAACTTTCTCAAAAAATAAAAGAGAAAGTAACACTTTCCAATTCATTTTATGACGGTAGTATAATCCTGATGCAAAAACCAGGCAGAAACATTGCAAAAAAAAAAATACACACCAATATCCCTTACGAATATAGAAGCAAAAATTCTCAAACCAAATCCAGTAGCATATAAAAGGATTATACACAATATTAGTTAGCTAGGACTGCCATAACTGAGTACCACAGGCTGGGTGGCTTAAACAATAGAAATGTATTTTCTTATACTCCTAGAGGCTAAAAGTCTGAGATCGAGGTGTTGGCAAGGTTGATTTCTTCTGAGGCCTTTCTACTTGGTTTGTAGATGGCCTCAGATGAAATATGTCTTCATATCATCTTCCCTCTGTTTTTATTTGTGTCCAAATTTCCTCTTCTTATAAGGACACCAGTCATATTGGATCAGGGCCTACTCTGATAACCACATTTTAACTTACTTACCTCTTGAAAGACCCAAATACAGATCTTACATTTCTTACAAATTGTATGAATTACCTCTTTAAAAACTCAAATATAAATTTCCAAATATAGTTACATTATGAGATAGTGGGCATTAGGACTTCAACATATGAATTTTTGAGGGACACAATTCAGCCTTTAACAATGACCAAGTAGAATTTATCCCAAGAACTCAAGGTTGGTTAAATATATGAAAATCAATGTTGTACACCATATTATTAGGATAAAAGCAAAGACTACATGATCATCTCAATAGAAAAATCATTTGGAGGATCAGGGCCAAGATGGCAGACTAGGAGCAGCTGGCACATGCTGCTGTTGAGGAAAGAATTGGAAACTGCAATTAGGTGCTCACCTATGGATGGACCCTCTTGGAGAGAGCATTTAAATCATTAGAGAACTGACAGGAGATTCTCAGAGTGAAGGAGATGAAGATGGGGTCAAAGGATGGCTTTGCTAATGATCTATCTAACAGAAAAATATAAACTATTTAAACTTGCTGTCTCCAAAATTAATGGCAGGGCCATTAACCTTAAACTTGCTTTTCTTGAGATTAATTACTTGTCTTTTGAGATTAACTAATTGCCTACTAGAAGTATTTTCACAGCATCTGAAAAGAGATGAACAGACAGAAAGGAGTGTAAATCTCCCTCCTTGGCACCCTCCAGACCGGCAGACCAGCCTGACTACATTCCAGAGGAGAGTGATAAGTGAGGCTTCACAGAGAAAAGAAAAAAGAAAAAGAAAAAAGCAGACACAGCTGCTTCACAGCCTCTTCTGTTATCAGCTGACAGCAATCACTATTTTTTCCCCTTTCTCTTTGTCCCCATAAAAATGGCAAGCCACTTGGCCTCAGTGCTGGCACTTCCCCCTCTTCCTTTCATGTGCTGCACCTCCTTCCCTTCTCTCTCTCTCAAAGAGAGTAAAATAAACTTTTTACTTCTTTATATCCTAATCTTTGTGTTGAGAATTCTTTCTCAATCCTGCATATGAATTTACACCCTAACACAGGGAGTTCCACTCACCAAGACAGGAAGGTACCTGGGGGAGACCCCTACACATGGGGAAGTGATAAAGGGGAGAATCCCAGGGCCCCACAATCCCCATGCAGACCCTGCAACTAGAGCTGTGAGGGCCCCCCAACAACTGCTTGCATCCCTACTATTCATGGAACTGCTTGGAAACTATATAGCGAAGTTGCATCAGAGAGTAGGCTCAGCAGGGACCCACTTGCCTCAATTTGGGTTGCCACTGGCCTCAGTTTGGGTTGCTGCAGCTGACACCATTCTGAGATCTTGGTCTGGAGCTCCTGGTCTGCACAGGGATGGGCTTTGCTGCAGCTGTCCCTACATCACGACTTGCCAGGCCAGGGAGGGAGCAGGGAGGAAAGACACTCTCACATACCTGTGACTGGGAGCAGCCCCGGCACCCATCCCCTGCCACAGAACCACAGAGCTCTAGAGGTCCCATGGTAGCAGCCTCAGGAGGACCTGTGTGGGAAGACAGCCCCAGCCATCCAGCAACCCAGCCCCTGTGGCCTGCTTGCAGACCAATGGAACAAGCCCCCTGGCCCTGTGCATCACCACAGCACCCCTGAAGACCTGGGTGCCAAGTGGAGGTCCACGCTCTTGCAGACCCAGGAGCCAACCAGCAGGCCACACCCCTGAGGTCCTGCCTGCTGACCAGAGGAACAAGAATCTGGGGCCCCAGGCTTGGGGTTAGGGACTGCAAATTAGTACAACCTCTGTCGAAAGCAGTATAGAGATTCCTCAAAGAAATAAATGTAGACTTACCATTCAATCCAGCAATCCCACTACTGGGTATTTACCCAAAGGAAATGAAGCGATTTTATAACAAAGACACCTGTACTTGAGTGTTTATCAAAGCACAATTCACAATTGCAAAGATGTGGAATCAACCTAAGTGCCCATGAATTCATGAGTTGATAAAGAAAATGTGGTATTTTTACTGTGGAGTGCTACTCAGCCATAAAAAGAATGAAGTAATGTCTTTTGCAGCAACTTGGATGGAACTGGAGACGATTATCCTAAGTGAAGTATCTCAGGAATGGAATACCAAACACCATATGTTCTCACTAATAAGTGGGAGCTAAATGATGGGTATACATGGACACAAAAATATATAAAGGACACAAAAAAATCATGAAAGGGGGAATGCAGGAAGGGGATGTGGGATAAAAACTTACCTGTTGAGTACAATGAATATTATTCTGGTGATGGACACACCAGTAGCCCTGACTTATGCATTATACAAGATATCCATGTGACAAAAAAACTTGTACCCTCTTAATTAATATTTTGAAATAAAAACAAAACAAACAAAAATGAAAGCCCACAAATACCAAAAAAAAAAAGAAAAGAAAAATCATTTGACATAATCCAACACTCTTTCATGATAAAGTGACTAAACAAACTGAGATTAGAAGGAAACATCCTCAGCCTGATAAAGGGTGTCTATGAAAATAAACAGCTAACATCATACTTAATGATGAAAGATAGATTGTGTCCCCCTTAAGGTCAGGCACATGAGAAGGATATCTGGTCTCGCCACTCCAATTCATCATTGTGCTGGAGGTTCTAGCCAGGGCAATTATGCAAGTAAAAATAAATAAATGAATAAAAGATATCCAGATTAAGAAGGAAGAAGTAAAACTATTTTCAGATGACATGATCTTCTATATAGAAAATCATAAGAAATATGCCAAAAACTATTAGAACTAATTACATGAATGCAACAAGGTTGCAGGATTCCAGATCAATATACGAAAGTCAATTGTATTTCTATACACTAGAAATGAACAATCTGAAAAAGAAATTAAGAAAACAATTCACTTTACAGTGACATCCAATAGAATAAAATACTTAGGCATAAATTTAACAAACACATGCAAAACTTATATTCTGAGAACTATATTAAACTGTTGAAAGAATTTTTAAAAGACCCACATAAATCAAAAGTCATCTCATGTTTATGGATTGGAAGACTTAATGTTAAGTTGGCAATATTTTCCAAATTGATCTGCAGATTCAACCCAATCTCCATCAAAGTATCAAATTTCTCTTTGCAGAAATTGATTAGCAGATCTTAAAATTCATACAGAAATAGAAGGGACCTAGAATAACCAATACAATCTTGAAAAAGCAGAGCAAAGTTGGAGGACTCACAATTCTGACTTAGCATTTAATACAAAACTATGGTATAAGACAGTGTGGTATTGGCAAAAGGTTAGATATATAGATTAATGGACTAGAGTTGAGAGTCCAGAAATAAAACCATATGTCTACGGTCAACTAATTTTCTACAAGGGTGTCAAGACCATTTGATGGGGAAAGACCAATCAGTTTTTTCAACAAATGGTGTTGGGACAACTGGATATCCACATGTATAATAATAAAGTTGACCCCTACCTCATGCCATATATAAAATTAAGTGAAAATGGATGAAAGAGCTAAAATTATAAAACTCTTTGGAGAAAACATAGCAGTAATTCTTTATGACCTTAGGTTTGGTAATGGTTTCTTAGATATGACAATAAAAGCACATGCAGCAAAAGAAACAAGTAAAACTAGCTGATGTGATTATATGTGAGCTGGAGGGGGAGGGCTTTTAAGGGATTTGGTGGATAATAAGGCATAGAGGGTCTCCAGAGAGCAAGCTGATAAGGTTTCCAAGTGATGTATTTGAGAGGGCCAAGGGGAAGTGTGTGGTAAGGGTGGTCCAGAGGAGTGGACTGGAGATGTGCCTTTGGCAACCAATAGACCAAGAGAACTGAGAGGCTGGAATCTACTGAAGTTAGGAAGACATCCATGACAGGGAGGGTTGGGGGAGATAGGGGAGTGCTACAGTTTGGATATGATTTGTTTGGCCTCGCCAGTTCCCATAATGAAGTTTGATTTCCAACTTTTAGAAAGATGTTTAGATAGTGGGGTAGGTCCCTCATGAATGGCTTGGTGATGTTCTCACAGGAATGAGTTCTAACTCTTAGTTCCCACAAGAACTACTTGTTGAAAAGAGCCTGGCACTCTCCTACCTCCCTTGCATCCTCTCTCACCATGCGATCTCTGTGTTTGCCAGTTCCCCTTCACCTTCCACCATGAGTGGAAGCAGCCTGACGTCCTCACTAGAAGCAGATGCTGGCACCATGCTTCTTGTACAGCCTGCAGGACACTGAGCCAAATAAATCTCTTTTCTTTATAAATTACCCAGCCTCAGGTACTCCTTTATAGCAACACAAACAGACTAAGACAGGGAGTGGGGCTGCAGGGCCTGCTCTTCAGAAAGGAGGATCACATACAGGTAAATGCTTCCATCCTCCTTTACCACAGGATACCTCCCAGGGTCCAGAGTGCTTCACTGGCCAACGCTTTCTGGAGAGAGGGCCTAGGCTATGCCAGAGGGTGGGTACATGGGAACAAGGTGCGGCACGGGGGTGGGGGCTCCAGGTTCAGAAAAAGAGCCCTGGACATAGGCAGCTGTCTGGAATGCAGGGTGGATAATAGTGAGGAAAAGGGCCAGGGAGGCTGATTTAGTCCTCTGTCTTAGATCTCAAGACCATGGGCAGCTCCTGACTAGCCAATGTCACATTAAAAGAATGATACTCATTAAATTATCTATTGGTGGGCTTTGGGAAGTGGGCGCCCTACCTCTAAAAGTGTTTCACAGCTTTGAGGGCACACTGCAGTCACTTGGGTCTGCATAACAAAGGTTAAAGCCCCCAAAGAAAATGCTAGTGATGCAATCCAAATTTCCTGTGTGGTGCCTCATCACCTGACCATGCTCAAACCATGCTCTGATGCATACTTTAAAGTGTCTTTCAAGACCACAGTGAGTGCTTCCCTATAAAGCCACAGTCAGCCGCAGCTTCCAAGCAGAGCTGGGCACAGTCTCTGTTTTGAGGCCCAAGCAGATGTGAAAGTGTGGCTTTTCCACAATGTCTACGGTATCATTTAAAATTGAGCAGAAATCCCTTGCTTAGAGTTGACCACTGAGCTCCCTGTGGGGTGGAGTAGACAGGGGAGATAGGGTTATTGAGGGGGAGGTAGGGTGCCCTGAGGCAAAGGAAGAGAAAAGTTAGTGAGGTAGTGAGAAGCGCGGGCTGGACATCTAGGAACCAGAGCTTGGGAGCCTGCCTCCATCTCCAGGGAAAGCTGCTGCTCCACCTTCCAAGCCAGGCACAAGGCCTTCCCTACAGAACCCCACAAACCAGACGATCCGCCCTGCCAGACACACAGAGGGGGCTGATTGGAAGTGATTTGCGGTTTGCTACTGCATTTCCGCCATAGCTTTTGGTGGGAGGAGCCATGAAGTCCCGCCCACCAGCCTGCTGCATCTTAGTGGCCTTCATGAAGCGTGCTATGCTCCCATTGGCTGGAGATGGGCACCTGGTACATTAGCGCTCCTGCAGTGGCAGTCAGGAGTCCGCGGCTTGTGTCAGAACCTCTAACGGAGGCACTTCCTCTGAGCGTATGCTGTGCTCAGGGTGCAGCGGGAGGTAGAGACCTAGACTGAAGCAGGCCTTGCGATGTGGTGCCCAGGCTGCCCTGACTGCAGGACCATGCTCCAGTTTATTTCCAGGTCTCTTGCCTTCTTCTGGAGGAGAGTGAACTCGGAGGTAGAGGGAGTGCAGCATCCGAAGCTCTTGGAAGGTACACAACTTGTCCCCCCATTCCCCCGCCAGGGACCTGCCCTTAAGGGTGTGTCCCATCGCTGGTCGGGGCCTCAGGGGCTCAGAAGGGCTCTGCTTGCCAAGGGAAGCGCCATCTTGTGGTGGTGGTGGTGGGCGTCTTCGAGTCCACACGTGCTGGACTTATATCAGGAGTTGCCTCAAACTCTCCTGTCCAGCGTGGAGATGAGGCAGAGAGGGCCCCTGGGAGTCTGTGCCTCACCCTTGCATTTCCCCTTGGGAACTCATCGTGTATAGGTGTTATGTGAAGCACAACAGACTCCTTTTTATATTTCTGGTAGCAGTGGATCTTCCTGATTTCAAGGTAAATTGGATTTTGTTCCCCACATAGGCATAGGTTTGAAGTCAAGTGGAGGAGTCATGTATCCACCATCCATAGGAGGGTAGGGACCACATTTAAGTTCACTTTTGTGTCATGAAAACCTGCCCCAGAGCCTAAGAGGGCACTAAGAGGACACTCGGGGGAGATGTGTGAAGGTGTTTGGGTTTGGTCGGTGGGAATCTATAACATGTAAAAAGGTTTGCTGAGGTAGATCGCATACCTGCTCTGAATTACGTTAATTCTAATTTGTGTCGAGAGCTTATATGTGCCAAGCACTGAGCTAAGAGCCTTAAGGGCATGCATGTGGTTAATACAAAAATTTCAGTGAGAGAGGTCCTAGTATTGTTGTGTTCATTCTACAGCCAAATCAAAGATACAAACAGGAAAGAGAGGGGCACACAGCTGGTCTGTGGCCCAGAAGAATTCACACCTGGACACTGAGGTCCGGCAGCCATTTCTTACCTAATGTGCTCCCGGCCTCTTTAAGGCACCTCCCGCCACAAGAGTGAATTCAGTGTCTTCAGGCCGGTGGTGTGGAAGCCACTACTCTTTTTTTTTTTTTTTTTTTTTTGAGACAGAGTCTCACTCCGTTGCCCTCAGTAGAGTGCCGTGGCATCAGCCTAGCTCACAGCAACCTCAAACTCCTGGGCTCAAGCAATCCTTCTGCCTCAGCCTCCCGAGTAGCTGGGACTACAGGCGTGCACCACCACGCCCGGCTAATTTTTTTCTATATATTTTTAGTTGTCCGGCTAATTTCTTTATTTTTAGTAGAGACAGGGTCTCGTTCTTGCTCAGGCTTGTTTCGAACTGCTGAGCTCAAACGATCCACCCGCCTCAGCCTCCCACAGTGCTAGGATTACAGGCGTGAGCCACCGCGCCTGGCGGAAGCAGCTACTCTTTGGTCAGCGGTATTCTCTCAGCAGGCACATTGCCTTCCTGGTGCTGGAATCTCCCTATAGTTTCTCTGCCAGCAGAGTTTGAACCCCTGCAGAAGTGACTGGGTCTTAGCATGATGAGTTTGCCAGAGAATGCTGTTTCTTAGCTGTAAGCTGCAATCTTTCAACGCATTGTCCACTATTAGCTCTACTTTTACCAATGGGACCATACAGAAGATATACATTAATATATATTTTTTATTTCTGAGCAGTGTTTTCATGTGCCTATGTGGTAGTTATCACCCTTGTCCCTTTCACTGTCTTGTAATTTATGATTTCAGCTAACAAATTTGAACCTCCTTTCCCCAAATTTTCAGGATTTTCTTGGCTTCTGATTCCATAATCTATTATAATCACAATTTCTCCCAGCCATCCTGCCAACTTACCCAAGTCTTTGCAGAGACACCTAAGGCACTGTAGTTCATAGTGCAGCTCTGCAGGCTGACTCTCTGGGTTCAGATCCCAAACCATGGCTTACTAGATGTGTTTGTTGAGAAAAGGAATAAACCTGAGTGATTGGGGTACACATTTGGGCTACAGTTGAATCCCCAGATCTCTTTATGTGCTTTGTCTGGTAAGATTCTCCAGATGCTGCTGTTGTTCCTACTGCTGCTGTTATTGATAATCATGAAATTGTATAACAATAATGGATGCTTAAAGACTCTCTAGATACAAATACAATGGCAACTAACATTTATACTCTAACTTGTGGGAGGCATTCACAGTTCTAAGCAGTTTTCATGCATATATCAGTTAATGTTTATGACAACCCTATTAGCCAGACATTGTTAATGTCCTGGTTTTACAGGTGAAAACAAGTTCAGAGAGATTAACAGATGTGCTCATCATTATCCAGATGATAAGGAGAAGAGCCATGATTGAAAACAGGGCAGTCTGGCTCCAGACTCAGTGCTCTTCCCTTTGTGTTTAGCTGCCTTGGGCATGGAGCCGCTGTGCTATACAGAGAAATGGTGGAGTCAGTCTTTCAACCTGGGCACTCTGCCTCCAGAATCCTATACATTTAACCACTACACTCCATTGTCATTGTCATCTGTAGCACAAGTATAGCCCATTTTATTTATATATTTCAATAATTGTCTATCACAGCTTCCTCTGGTAGGGCTTACTTGGAGTGTGTGTTTGCTTTTGAGATTAATTAATGAAACCTTTTGTTTACCCATCTTTTAGGTGACACCAGATTAAAAACCGTACAGGGAGTTGTGACAAGGTTCTTTAGTGATTATGGCTTGATTGATGAGTCGATCTACTTTAGTAGAGATGTTGTGACTGGCCATGTGCCTCTGAAGGTTGGACAAAAAGTTACGGCAGTTGTGGAAGAAGATAAAACATCTCATGGATTGAATGCAATCAAAGTAAGAGTTATAGGGGTTTGGGGGGCATCTTTATTCCTGGGAGAGGGGCTTTCAACCTTGCTTCTAGTTATTCAGCCTCTCTGAAGTGACCTGATATAGCAGATGTAGAATGGAAATTGTTAACTTACTCGATTGTGTGGGACGTTTGTTCTTATCTTTGCAATGGTTTCTGTTTATAAAAGTGTAAGTTGAATATCTATTCTTCGGCATTTAAAGATGTGATTAACAATGATAGTCATTAGCACTTATAGTATCCTGCAGCTTCTTTTGTTTCACCCAAGTAACAGATTTCTGCATTTGTTGACATGTAATTACTAGGTGAACAGACATACATTTTAATCATTTTTTAAAAACAGCTTTATTGAGGTATAATTTATCTACCATAAGGTTCTCTAATTTTAAGACACATTTTTAAATGACATTTCAGTAAATTTATGGAGTCGTGCAACTTTGTCAGTCCAGATACTTACCATTTTGATGAGTATAATCAAATTATACTTCAGCTCTATTGTGCTAATAGACACTGTCAGTAGTAGGCCGCAAGACTGCCTATTTGCCAATATTGGCAAGGATGGAAATATTGTTATCTTTGAAATCTTTGGCAATATGGGAAGTGAAAAGCAGTCTCATAATTTTATTTGCATTTCTTTTTTAATTTTTTTTCAAAATATTAAGGGGGTTCTATTTGTTACATGTATACCTTGAATAGTGCTTAAGTCAGGGCTTTTAGTGTTCCCATCACCAGAATAGCGTTTATTGTACCTGACAGGTAAATTTTTACCCCTCGTCCCCTCCAACTCTCCACCCTTCTTGTATTCCAATGTTCTTTACATCTTTTTGTGCCCATGTGTGCCCCTCGTTTACCTCCCAATTATTAGAGAGTACACGGGGTGTTTGTTTTTCCATTACCGACATACTTCACTTAGGATAATGGTCTTATATTTGTTAATTTTGCATAGTCCCGTATTTCTTGCAGTGATTGTTCATTTTTCTTTGTTCTTTTTTACACATTTTTTACTAACTGAGTAACTTCTAAATCCTTGTCTTCAAGCTCTGAAAAGTCTTTCTTCAGCTTGCTCTAGCTTGTTGTTAAAGCTTTCTGCTGTAATTTGAAATTCCCCAAATTACTCTTTCACTTCTTTAAGTTCTGTTATCTCTATTCTAATGTCCCCCACTCCCTCCCTGCCTGGCAGGGGCAAGGGGTAGGCAGCAGTCACAGATTTGACCCCTGGACAAAAGTAACATTCCTGGATTGGGATGTTATTAATACAATGGCACCAGCCGCAGCACCCAAGGCCGGCAAGCCGGCCCACCGGTTCTTCCTCGAGCAACACAGCTGCATAGCCGCCAGTCAGGTCTCTGTATCAGTCCCCAGGCCTGCTGCAGTGGAGGGGCCCTCCCACCACTCTGGTTGCAGTATCCTCAGAGGAAGCATGGAATCTGGGATTTTCTCCTGTCCCTTTCCCACATGTGGGTGCCTTCCCTAATTACCTCCTGTCCTGCTGAGCACCTTGTCCCACTTCTTTCTTCTTCACTGCACTCCCTCCTGCTCTCCGTGGATTCCCAGTGCTCTCGCTCAGATGATTGATCCAAAGGTGGATATCTATTGACCACTTTCTATCCTCTCCTTGAGAGCAGTGTTGCTTCTAGTCCGCCATCTTTTATTTGCATTTCTTTAAGTGTTGGTGAGAGTAGAGCAACTTTTCTTTTCTTAGAGAGTTTTGTTTTCTTTTTCTAAGAAGCAAGGTCTCATTCTGTCACCCGGGCTGGAGTGCAGTCGTGTCATCATAGCTCACTGCAGCCTGGAACTCCTGGACTCGAGTGATCTTCCTGCCTCACCCTCCTGAGTAGCTGGGACTACAGGCACACGCCATCACTCCTGGCTAATTTGAAAAATTTTTTTAGAGACTGGGTCTTGCTATGTTTCCCAGGTTGGTCTTGAACTTCTAGCCTCAGGAGATCCTTTCACCTCAGCCTCCCAAAGTGCTAAGATTACAGGCATGAGCCACCATGCCCCACCAGATCTCTC
>NW_012150596.1:86298-89909 GCF_000956105.1 Propithecus coquereli | reverse complement strand
TTAGATGGCAAATCTTACTGAACTCTTCTTTGTGCCTTTTTAAATGGTTGAGATGTACATTATTATTATTATTTAGAAGGCGATTGTTAACTGAATGCTTAATACAAACTTTCTTAAAATTTGAACAGTTTCATATACATATAAAATCATACATAAATAATTCAAACTCGAGAAGGATGTAAAATCAAAAGTAAAAATCATCCTTCGTGTTCCTTTGGGCAGCTTTTATTCTTCAGAAATGATGGGTTTTGTGGTTTTTGCTTTTAGAAATAGAAGCCCTCTTTTCATGGATACCTGGATAATTTGCATAATATTCTTATATCTATTCTTGAATTAGCAGTATTGGCCAATATTTATTAAATTTGTATCATGAAAGATGTGAAATTTGGCTAAATTGCATTATACACTTCTCTGTTCCCTTTTATCAGTATTGTATTAATTTATACAATCACATGCATGTGCACATTTTTTTTGTTCTATAGGTTATCATTGTAACTTCAAAATCAACAAAGACAGATTTTTGACATGTATGATAATATAGTACAATTACAGGGTCTTAAAAGGGGATCTTAGTATCTAGAAAATACAATATTTATGCCTATTGAACACTTGCTGGCCCTTTTAAACAGAATCTCATCAATTTTTGACTCCCACCAATTTTAAGGCACACCAATAATTTAATAAGGGAAATTTAAAGTATGCATAGGTTATGGCCATCTTTTTTATTTCAGAAATGTTAAAATCTGAAACAAAAGGGCATCTTGGAGGTACAACGTACACTAGATGATGGGTACACCAAAAGCCCAGACTCCACCACTATACAATATATACATGTAACGGAATTCAACTTGTACCCCCTAAATGTATTAAAATTTTAAAAAAGAAAAGAAAAAAAAGAAAGACTGGTTATAGCTCCTTGTGTCCATTTTTATTGGAATGTATGATACTGACAGAGGCTTTGAAATATCTTAGTTTTGATAAAGAAGTATCCTCTGTATTACATTTCTAGATTTTTTTAAAATTAGGAGTGATGGATTTTCCAAAAGTTCTTCAGCAACCTCAAGATCGTCTAGTTTTTTTTTCCTTTTGGGCATTTTAAAATTTATTTTTATAGATGATGGGGTACATGTGTAGCTTTGTTACATCAGTATATTGCATAGTGGTGAAGTCTTGGCATTTTGTGTAACCCTCACTTGATTAGTGTAGATAGTACCCATTAGGTAATTTCTCATCCCACAGCTGCCTTCCACCCTTTCAAGTCTCCAATATCTATTATTCCTCTCTCTATGTCCATATGTACTCATTATTTAGCTCCCACTTGTAAGTGAGAACATGCAATATCTGACTTTCTGTTTCTGAGTTATTTTACTTAAGATAATGACCTCCAGTTCCATCCATGTTGCTGCAAAAGACATGATTTTATCTTTTTTAATGGCTGGCGTACCACTTATCAGGGAATGTGGGAGCTTCAGGCTTTGCTTATTTTGATGGGTGATTCTTTCAATGTCTTTTGCTGGGAGGAGGAGCAAAGAAATGAGGTTCAAGGGGAAATAAGATCAAGGGAAGTTTATTTTTTTTATAGACAGAAGAATCTAGAGTATGTTTGTGTATTGATTCATTAGAAAGAGAAAAATTATTGATATATGAGGAAGAGAAGCAGTGACTGTAGGATCAAAGTCCTCATGGTACAAGAGGGAATGGTACCATGTGCTCATTGGAGGGTCAGCAGTGAGTAAGGGCTTGGGTGATGTCTCTCCACTGTTATAGGAGGGAAGGCCGAGAAAGCCAGAACAGGTGCTAGGAGATTCATAAGGAATTCCTGTGTAATGGCCTTTGCTTTCTCAGAGAAATAAGAGGCAAGACACGCTTATCTGTGTTTACGAATTTTTCACTGATGGACACAAAAATATGTATGTAATTAAAAAAAATAAAATTATGATGCTATCGTTTTGAGGTATAGATAGTTTTAAATTGTGGGAAGACGTGTTTACTAGGGAACTAGAGTAAGATTATTGGGTAGTATTGAGTGTCCATGTTATATTTATGGTCCCTCAATGTAGGTGGACCTAGACAGTAGAATTTGGTGTTTTTATTTTTACAGCAGTCCACTTGTTGCAGTAAAGGAGAAGAATGGCTGGATAGTTGGGTTTATGGGCTTGCGGTTTTACCAGCTGAGAATGACAAAGGGAGTGAAATTCAAGAATTAATGATGTTTGAAAGGGGAAAGAATCCGAGGAGGGAGAGTAGGGAGTTTGACGTGAAACTTCAGGGAAGTTTTAGTCTGCTGTATAAGTGACTCCACACAGGGAACAGAGAGATCAGAGGGTGCTACGGATCATCCACTTGAATACTGACAGAAGTGGTGGTAGATAGATAGTTGGGACCCTGGTGCCTCATTTATCAATGAAAGTGAATGAGAGGAAATAACCATGAAATTGGTATTGACGGTTCCAAAGACACTGATTGAGAAAGGGAACCAGGATATAAACTAGGCTATTCAAAAAAGAAACATGAAAGAAAATTTACACTTCCATGGATCAGGTTTCTTTAGCAACTTTTGAACAAGGAATTCCACTCCTAGGAGTTTATCCTATAGAAATAATTCAGGCAAGTAGGCAACATAATAGGTACAGGCCAAATGTCTAACTATGTGGAATTGAGTCTATAAATTTTGTCACTTTCATTCAGTGGGATGCTATATTATCCTTTAAAATAATGTTTCAACAATCTGTTGACATATTTCTGATCATTTGGTGATACATTAATAATATATATATAAAATATTAAGTTTTTCTTTAAAATGGTACATAGATATTTATGCATGGTAAAAACATGTGGAACAGGGTAAGCACCAGAATGTTGTCAGTGGTTATCTTTAGGTAGGTAGTGGATTTTTGGATCACGTATAATTGATTTTTGCTGTTTGGTCACCTTTTTTTGTATGGTGAACATGTATTATTTGTGTAATTAGAAAAACAAAATATAAAGGCCATTACACTTCCAATAAATGTAAATTTCGGATGTCTGCTTATTGTAGATAAATGAAAGCTGTAATTTGACTTGTCTGTTTTAGAGCCCTCCACCTCCCAGTTATTTTCCCATCTTTATCTCACACTTCTGTCCCCCAAGGTGCCCTAATCTGGAGTCTTATGGTTTTCCTCTCTGTTCCTCTAACCTGATTGTGTTTTCCTTCTTCCCTTGATGTCTTCCCAGCCCTTTCCCCAACCCATTTATAAGGTAAAAGCTTTCTCTTCTTTCACGGCCCAGGTCAAAATCACTTCCTCCAAGAAACTGTCTTATATTCTCTTGGTCTGAAATTCTCTTCTTCCTGGGTATTCTCAAAAACCAGTTTTTGGACTTGTTTTTATTATTTATTGCAGTCTGCTTTGAATTAGCTACTTTTGGCTTTTACTCCCCTTTGATTGTGAATTCTTGGAGGGCAGGAATAATGTGTCTTTTATCTTTGAATCTAATACTGTCACTGCATTAAATCTGGTGGATGTGCAAATAATGTTTTTAGATACATTTAAAAAATTTATGAGTGTATAACACATAGAGTGAACCCTAGTGTAAATTGCAGACTTTATAATGTATTATTATTAGTTTATCAA
>NW_012150596.1:70662-86248 GCF_000956105.1 Propithecus coquereli | reverse complement strand
GTTTTTATTATTTATTGCAGTCTGCTTTGAATTAGCTACTTCTGGCTTTTACTCCCCTTTGATTGTGAATTCTTGGAGGGCAGGAATAATGTGTCTTTTATCTTCGAATCTAATACTGTCACTGCATTAAATCTGGTGGATGTGCAAATAATGTTTTTAGATACATTTAAAAAATTTATGAGTGTATAACACATTGGAACCCTAGTGTAAATTGCAGACTTTATAATGTATTATTATTAGTTTATCAATTGTAATCAATGTACCACACCAATGTTAAGACACCAATAATAGGGGAAACGGAGGGTAGAGGAGAGGGAGTATACGGATACTCTCTGTACTCTCTGCTCAATGTTCCTAAACTACTCTTAAGAATAAAGTAAAAAGGATATGAAGCTCAGGCATTATTATATCATCAGCTCATGTCTATATGATGTGTTTATCAGCTGAAATATATTCACCACTGTTTGTTATACTCCTTTAAACCATTTCTTGGACAATGATTTAAGCATGTTTCTGTCTTTAAACTTTTATGCTTGAAGTAACTATTTCTTTACCTTACAGGTGGACGCTTTCTGTGATAATTGCAATGATGATGGACCATCAGACTCCTGTAGAAGAGTTTCACTGGGCTGTGTTACCTCTCTAATGGATAGAGCTGACTACATTAATCACACAGCTTACCTCTCTCTGGATGTTGTTTGTAAAGGTACAGTTTACATTGTTTAAAATTTAAAATAAAGTTTACCAGTTTTCTTAAATTTATCAGTTGGATTTGGAAATGGTTAAAGGCATAATTTCCAGGGTCAAATTTGGAGCACGCCTATTTGATGAGAGAATTTTAGTACTAGAACTACTTCTCCAGTATACTTGGCTCCAATCAGCAGCTTTTTATGTTCGAGGTGGACCTTTGGAGTTGAAAATAATGTGCAGCAAAGGACACATAACATAATGTTTTCTAAAACTCATGCTATCATATGTTACATTTTCATTTATTGGATGCAGTTACTAATATTTGTGTAAGTTTTGTTCATATAGGTTTTGCATTTCTAATCTAATTCAAAAACATTACAAATATGCAGGGATACTATTTTTTAAAATGCTTTAAAATAATATGTGGACCCGGGTGCGGTGGCTCACGCCTGTAATCCTAGCTCTCTGGGAGGCCGAGGCGGGCGGATTGTTTTAGCTCAGGAGTTCGAGACCAGCCTGAGCAAGAGAGAGACCCCGTCTCTACTAAAAATAGAAAGAAATTATCTGGACAACTAAAAATATATATATAGAAAAAATTAGCCAGGCATGGTGGCACATGCCTGTAGTCCCAGCTACTCGGGAGGCTGAGGCAGTAGGATCACTTGAGCCCAGGAGTTTGAGGTTGCTGCGAGCTAGGCTGACGGCATTCTAGCCCGGGAGACAGAGTGAGATTCTGTCTCAAAAAAAAAAAAAAAAATAGAATGCTAGATACTGGTGAGACCAAGATACATTAGACTTTATGAAGCACTGCCTGTAGGGAGTTCATGGTCTAATTGGGACAGGCAGGTGTGTGTAATAAATACAGTGTAATAATGTGATGAAAACAGTGTGACTGAGCAGGGCAGAGGGCACGACTGACTGCAATGGGGAGAATTGGGGAAGGCTGCCTGGGCGATATGCTCTCTGATCTTGACTCTTTGCCCTCTGCAACTCCTTCCACTTGGCTGGATTTTGAAAGGTGAATAGAAGTGATAATTTTGTACCTGTTGAAGCCAAATCAGCTGCCATTTAGCTTGGCAGTAAAGGGGGAAGTTCGCTCAGCAAAAGGGGAAATTAGCTCAGCCACACCATGCAGCTTTCTATTTTACTTTTCTGGGATGTAAAAGCCAGAACTTGACCTTAGTTGTTACCCTGGAAGTCCTCCAAAATGATTGTCCAGTGGCAGCTCGAAGTTCATGACTTGTTTAGTCAGAAATTCCCAATTCTGGGGAAAAGGCTCCCATGATGGCTAAGCTTCAAAGGCAATTTCTTGGTCCCTTATAACCATGCTAACAGGAAGTCGCCACCAATGGTAGCCTTGCTAGGAGAATTCTCAGGATGGGAAAGACTTGAACATGTTTGTAATGCCAAGGGGATTGACTGAAGGTGTAGAAGAGAGTTAGGAACTATGTTTGCCCCACAACAAATTCAAGTACATTTTTACTCCATCAGTTTCTTAATTTCCAAGAACCTCATGTTTACTATGATGCTTTGCTCCAAATTTGCATTTGTTTTAGCACTGCAAAAATGAACGATTTTATCTCCAATGTAGGACTCTTTGACTGAATTTACAATAGCATTCATACTAACGTCAGATATTTTACCTCTGCCAGCAAGAACTTTCACTACTTTTGTGAATGCTCTTCAGCCGAAGATCAAGTTAGGCTTGTTACTCATTTCAGTGAGGGAAAACACACACCATGGTAGAACCATGGCATTTCTCAGTAAGAAGTCATTAGAAAAAAAAACTATTATAGGACTTGGGATTTAGTTGGATGATTTGGGGAGGGTATAAGGAAGGAGAGGTTAGCTCTAGATTGAATGCTGTCACAAAGTGGGGGCGATTCTATGATTGAATATTTTGTAGGTGGCACAGTAGCCTTGTTTTTGTCTGTGCTTACACGGAATTCTGAAGTGACCTTGTTTTGTTCCTTTTTTTTTTTTTGTCATGGTCTCAAAGTAATTTTTTCTGAGGTTGTATCCTATGAGACTGTTTGTGTCCAACAGGAAAACAAAATGGCCTGGCTGTGAGTGTCAGATCAACCAGTTGTAATATTGAGGCTTAGCTGTGAACATCAGATCAGGTTTGGACATCGGGCGTTCATTTTTCTCTTTTTCACTTTGATTCCATGATTTGGATGGAAAGAATCAAACAGTTATTAGAATTCACTTAACTCTTTTTCTTTTTTAAAGCATATGGTATTATTTAACTCTTTGCAAATTCCTTATCCTAGTGGAGCTAACATATTAACAGCAGTTGCTTCACTTTTCCAATGTACCTAAGAATTATTGGAATAAAAAATTGTTGAAATTATGTTAAAGCAGATTTGAAAAAGTCATGCATCATAGAATTATATGTCAATGTGCTTTTTGTAGCTTCCCATGTTGACTTGTGCTTTGGGGGCACTGTCTTAAAATATCTACTAAGTTATAAAAGAAATGCTTCAGCGGATTTGAGTCCTCTGGTTTTCCTACAGTTTAGTGACATCACTATGGCCTCTATGGTGAGGAGTCAATGTTGAAGATTGCCTTAGTCTGCTTGGGCTGCCACACAGAATACCATAGACTGGGCTTAAACAACAGAAATTTATTTTCTCACTGTTCTGGAGGCTAGAATTCTAAGAGCAAGGTCTCACTGACTTGGTTTCTGGTGAGGGCTTTCTTCCTGGCTTGCAGAGAGCTACCTCCTTGCTGTGTGTCCTCACATGACTTTACTCAGTGAATGTGCACAAAGAGAGAAAACAAGCTCTCCAGTGTCCTTTTTATACGGACATTAATCCTATCAAATTAGGGCCCCACCTTTATGATTCATTTAACCTTAGTTACTTCTTTAGAGGGCCCATCTCCAAGTATAGCCTCACTGTGGGTCAGGGCTTCAACATATGCGTTTGAATCCATAATATTGCATAAGCCACGTATTCATCAATTTTTTTGGATAACCAATTCGTTACTCATTTTCCCTAAGCATGCATTCATCTTCCTAGCTCATTGCTGTCAAAAGGGTTTATTGAAAATTTTTTAAAAGGTTGCCAAATTATCAAATAAATAAGTAGTTATAGATTTACACCATGGCAAGAGCATTAGGGCTAATCTCTACATTTTATGATAGGACATCAGAGCTATCTGATTCCTGTCTCTTTTCCTCAAATGTTTCAGTATCCCACGTTTCCCAGTGAGCCTGCCAGCTTGATGGCCTGGCAGAATCTTGCTCTTTTCAGGCCATGACATGAACCACGACATGACAACCAGTCTGCCAAATAAGTGGCTGGCTGGGCCAGGAGCATCTACTATTTCTCCTATACGTGAAACTGGTTGGAGTTAGCTGTCCCTAGCCACTCATGTCCAAGAACACTTTGTTTTGTTATCAAACACCCTCCATATGGTCCTTGGGAGGGGGATGTCAGTTACCTTGTGTCTGGAAGGACTTTGGAAAAGAGAGGCAGATTATTGCTGATTGTTCTTCGGATTTTACCATGTTAGTGAGAACTCTGTTAACTGCAACAGGAATTGTGAAGTGTAAGTTTATCATTTTGGTTTCACTTTTTGTTTTTTTATTAAGAAAGCTTTCACACATATAGCAAATTTGAAAGAGTTTTACAGAAACAACCATATAACCACCACCTGGATTCTACCATTAATGTTTTATTATACTTGTTTTATCACATATATGTCCATGTATTCATCTTTCTACCCATCCGTCTTATATTGTTTGACATATTTGAAAGCAAAATGCAGACATTTATGTAGTATCTCCTGAATGCTCCAGCATGTGAATCAGCAACTCAAGTTCAATATCTGTTCAGTTTTTTTCCTGAGATTCTTTGGGTTTTGACAAATGCACATGCCTAAGCATTACCTTCATGCCCTTCCCCAGTCAATCCCTGTTCCTGCCCCCCCACCGCCCCCAGGCAAACAAAGTTCTGGCTTATTTTTTTCCTGCCATAGATTTAATTTTGTCTGTTGAGAATAATTTCATATAATGAAATTAGACATGCATAATTGTTTGTCTAAGACTTTTTTTGACTAAGAAGGTTTTATATTCATCTATATTGTTGTGTATGCCTGTAGTTCATTTCATTACATCGAATATATCATAGTTTCTCCATTCTATTGAAGGTCATGTTGGCTGTTAATAGTTTTTAGCTTTAATGAATAAAGGTGCTAAGAACATTTTTGAACAAGTCTTTCTGTGGTCCTATGATTTTGTTTGTCATAGCTAATATGCTTAGGACTAGGACTGAAATTCTGGATCATACTTAATGAAAAATAGGAATCTAAGGAGCCACGGGTTGACATTTTAGATACAGTGTCCAGGGAAGGCTTTATTGAAAAGGTAAATTTTTAGTAAAGAACTGAAAGGGGGAAGAGAGGGGATGAGGCACATAGGGCTTTATAGGTCATTATAAGACTTTGGCTTTTGGGGGGATTTTGAGTGGTGCTGTGATATGACGTGAATTATATTTTAAGATGTTAATTCTGGCTGTAGTGTTGAGAATAGGCTGTATGGGACAAGGGTGGATTTGGGAAGACAAGTTAGAAGTCTGTAGCAGTATCCTGGTGAATGATGATGGAGACTTAGGCAAGGTTAGTAGAAGTGGAGGCTATTGTAAGGACTGATTTGATTCTGGAAATATTTTGGAGGTAGAGGTGAAAGTATTGGCTGATGGATCGGAAATTTAGTGTGAAGGAAAGAAGAGTCAAGAGTCACACAAAAGTTTTTTTATTTGAGCAATGGTAAGGGAAGAGTTTCCATACCTGAGATGCGGAAAGACTGAAGAGTGAAATTGGGTGCATGAGAAAAATAGCAAGAACTCGGCTTTAGACATAATTTAAATAAGCATTTGGATATATGCATCCAAGGCTGAGTAGAGCTGCAAGTCTACCTTTTGAAGTTATCAGCTGATGGATATTATATAAAGCCATGCAAAAGGAATATGTATAGACAAAAAGCCAAAGAGAGAGCGAGAGAGAAGAGGTCCAATGAATGTCTTGGGTCATTCTAAAATTTAGTTGTAATGGAATTGAGGAAGAAGAAGAACAACAGCAACAAAAAGAATAGGAAAGGACTAGAAAATGCTGGGACATAGGGTATAGAAATGTTTAACTTAAGTAGGTATTTCCAGCTTCCTGAAGTGGTTGTACCAATTTACACTTCCAGTAGCAGTGTATGAGAATTACATTTGCTTCAAATCCTCCCTGGTGCCTTTATAGCTTGTGACTCACTTTTAGCTTATTATAAAAATCTGCAAATTATTTGTCTATAATGATATAATAATATAGAGAGAGTTCATCACCTGTACAGAACACCTGAGAAAATTGTTTCTTTCTTTCTGTAGTAGTATGTCCTACTGCTAATGCTACCACTAATAGCAATCAACATTTATTTGGTGCTGATTATGTGCCAGGCACTATTCTATGAGTTTTATACATATTGATTATTTCTCTGTGCTACTCTATGTGGTAAGTACTACTATCGTGTTTCTCATTTTTTAGACTACTATCTCTGTGCCTCGGCACAGAGAGCTTAAGCACCTTGACCAAGGTTGCAATCTAAGTGGCGGTGTCAAGATTTGAATGCAGGTAGCCACATTCAAACTTGTGTTCTTACCTGTGTACTTGACTGCCTCTCCCTAAGGAGTTGTGAATGTGACCAATTGTTTAATAAATCTTGTGCTGCTGCCCAAAAGATTGGCTGTGATGCGTAGTTGACACTTTTCCCCATTCGACTTTGTTAAATCAATAGAGGAGTATCAATGACTAAAACTTTATAAACTTCCTTTCTGACAGGAAGATTTATAGGTTAACTGTTTTAAAATGTCTAAAATGTACCTTAGATGTAATAGAAACTATTGTAGGGTATTACAACGTAAAAGTAACTTGTGAAATGTAACATTACCAAAAATAAGAGCTATTCCAACTTGATTTCTCTCTATGGCTGTTTTAGGTTTCGAGCCTTATCAAGGTGACCGGATAGAAATTGAGTTTTACATCCATCCAGATACACAGAGCAGGAAGGCCCTCTCAGTGAAGCCTCTGAGACATAAGCATGTACATGAGGTAGTTCGTTTTTATATTGCACTTGTCATTCCTTTTTGCTTATCTTTCCTTTAGTGATAACTTCTACTGCTCAGAATTCTATTGGGAGTGTTGGGAAACCTAAAATAAAATATATTCTTTGCCAAAGGGGAGCCTGTGTTCTTATTTAAAAGGCTGTACTTATGAAAGGAAATAATTAGAGAATAATGCTGAACACACATATAATTAAGGTCTAAACTACGTTGTTTATTTGGGAGGTATTAAAATGTTTTGAGAGCAACAAAAACAGAAAACAAATCATGCTTCAGGGAATCGTTGGGAAAGAATGAATGGAGTGGGACTTGAGCTTACCAGTAGCGGCTGGGTACTGGAGACTGAAAATGAGTTGGCACAATGGTAAACATGAAGGAATGAGGTTGGAATGTGACCAAGGAAGTAGAGAAGAAATGATAGTCTACTTCCTTACCACCACATTCCTTTCTCACTCAACTTCTTTCACTCTCTCTACCTTAACTACAGAGGTTATTGTTCATTGTAGGTAATATTAAGAGTAGTGTTTCTCATCAGAGACTCAAGCCCCATCCCCAGAGATTCTGACTTAATTGGTCTGAGGTGGGGTCTGGGCATGTGTATTTATGCAAAGCACCCCTGGGGTTGGCAATGTGCCAGGCAGGTTGGGAATCACTGATAGAGATGGAGTGACTTGCAGGTTAGAGCCAGAGTGAAGAGGTGCAGAGCTTGTTACAGTGTATTATGCTTTTTCATAATCATTTCCATTATTTATAATTACAGGTTCGTGTTACTAGCCTTCATGAAAGAAATGGGGTGATAGATGATACTATCTTTTTCACCTTGGATTCTCTGAAACTTCCTGATGGATACATACCTCAAAAATACGATGTCGTCAATGCCATTGTGGTGGAGAGCATTCAGTTGTGTTACACTTGGAGAGCAGTTTCTATGACCCCAGTGCAAAGGTCTTAATAACAAAACATTTTTATTCCCTGTGCATCTTTTCTTCTATAGACAGTACAGTGCCTGCTTCAAATGTATTTTGAAAAAAAGTAAATTCATAAACTTCAGAAATTGTTTCAAATGTAACTTTTCAAATCCTGAGTAGGTTGGTTAGATGAAATGTATCTTCTGGAAAGTGTTCAGCATTTCTCATGATTGATTAAAGCCATTTTAATCCCTTGTAATATCATGTTCATGCTTTTCTCTTTTTAGTGGATCTGTTTATTTTTTTAAAAAATTAATCTGCAATCTGTTTTTTTTTTTTCCTTTGCCTTTTGACATTTTTAAAGAACACATTGTGCATCATAGGTTTTTTGTTTTTACTATTCCGAGTTTGCATTACAGATCCAGTGGAATCACCTACTGGGCCTCTAAGGTGGGGTTAGTTCCCCATCTTAGGGGTATGTAGTTAGAGTCATCCTCTAGACTTTAAGTATTCACTCATTGAGTCACTCCACAAATAGTGATTGCCTTCAATGTGCCAAGTGTTGGGGATATAGCCTTGAATACAGAAAACAAAATTCTAGGCCCTAATGGAACTTGTGTTCTGTTAATGCCCCCTGTGGTTTCCTGACCCATGCAGCAGTAGGTCCTGGGATAGAAAGAGGCAAGTGGGAGCTGTGGAAGCTCCATGTCCCTGTGAAAGTCGTCATTCAAAAGCAGCCCCACACCTTGTGGGAATTGCAGAGAAGTCCACCGTTGGACTTGAGATATGCATGGGCCATGCACTTTATCCTCCCCATTTAATCCTCCAGTTTGGTTGATGTGGAAGAATGTTTTTTGAGAGTAACAGTGGATTATGGTAAGCTCAATGAGGTGGTGATTCAGTCACAGCTGCTGTTTCACAAACATCCTCATAAGAGCGAGTGAATCACTTTGGCACAGGGGTTACAGTGGTTGTGCAGGTGTATAAGTTTCCTTCACTCTTTCAAATAGCAAAGTCCAGATTCCATTTGATTTCACAGGGCTGGCCCAGCAGTGGTACACTGTGAACATTTTGTCTCAGGGATATGTCAGCTCCAAGGCTCATTGCCAGAATTTCAAATGCAGGATCCTTGATCATTGGGATGTCACACTGGTCTCCCTAAATGGCATTAGGGCCTGGGGAGCAAGAAGTAGCAGGCTGTGTTAAAAACATGTTTTCCACAGACGGGAAATAAATGGCATGAAAATACAGGAACCAGCCACCACGAGCTTTTGGGGCTCTAGTGTTGTGCTGTACAGCTTCCAACTGGCATGGTGTGAATGGGTTGCAGATATGCTGATGTCAGATGCCCCACAGCTCATTTAGGGATACATGTAATGAAGAAAAGGAAATGAAACAATGATCTTGAGCAGGGGTTGGCAAACTATGTCCGTTGTATGAAATCTGGCCTGCCCCCTTCTTTCTTTGAAATAGCTTTATTCAAATATAATTCACATAACATGCAATTCACCCACTTAAAGTATACCATTCAGTGTTTTTTTCAGTATCCTTGTAGTGGTATGCAACCATTGCCACAATCTTAAATTTTAGGACACTTTCACTCCTGTGTAAAAGCACTCCAGAACAGGAATATAGAGAAGATTCTACATTTTATCTTTTCGATAGAGTCACAGATACATTTACTCTCTTGCCCGTATATTAAAATTCAGCTCTTCAAGTGATTTTGGAGCCCTGTAAACATTGAGATCTACTGCAATCCGAATGTCAAATTTTTTCCCACCTAGGTGTTTCCCCAAAGTTCTTTTAATGCATACATAACAAATTTCCTACTGCACTCTATCTTGGCTCAAATTCGATTGTCCTAAAGCAAATTTTTATCTTCCATTTCTGAAACCATACTTTAGACTCACTATGTTATATTCTACATCCTAGTGACTAGGACCACTGAACTCTTCATCCAAAGGGGACAGTAACTGATCTTGCAACGAGCTTCATGCTTTCCTATCACTTCGTTCTTGTTGATGCCATTTATTCTTTTCTAGAATTTCAACTACATAGTTTTAAAACTCCATCAGTGTAAAAATTCCATCTATTTTGAGCTAACGGCAAATATAAATGTGAAATAGACTCTTAAACTAGTAACAGAAAATGTCACTCCAGTGGCTTAAAGAAGTAGGAATTTACTTAAAGAGTTATGTGAAAATAGTCATAATGGACTTTTCTAGTGGAACGAAGCCTATTCTCCTATAGATGCTGTGACTTTATTTATACCTCTTTTATTAGCCTCTCTTTTGGTATATGAATCTTCTATTCAGCTCCGAGCCACTCCTAACCAGCTATTTTCACTCATACTCTGAACCAGCATAGTGTGTTCAACAGTATGTGCCCCTTTGTTCAGGGATACTCTGAAATGATGATTTGGGTGGTAGAAAGTTTTTAAAGGACTGAGGGGTTAGGTGAGCAGATGACAGCAATGGCCATTGACATTTAGGTATTATCATTAAGCTGACTCCATTCTAGTGCTAATTCACGTGGCCACTGGTGGCTCTTCTAAAGCTTGTGATGGCTGTCCAGCAATAAATCTTTGTCAAGTGCAGATGAGGCTTACAATGACCAGCTTTACTGGTCTCCCACCTGTGTATGGTGTCTTCCTTCAGCCTGCTTCTATATAAGAAAGTGTGAGTTAAGGTGGCCCTGGGCTAAAAAAGCTAGAAATTCTGTGAACTTTCACCCTCCACAGATCAGAGAGTACTTAGGGACAGTTCACCCTGGCACCCTAACTCCCCCCAGGAAGATTTTAACCGGTAGCGAGAGGTGCCTAGCCTAGGTGGAGGAGAGCAGGACCTGGGGAAAGTGACATCACAGGAGTGGCAAGATGTGTTAAGCACCTTCGAGAGGTAAGAAGGACCTATAGGTCAAGAAGAGAAAGAAAATTTTTTGAGATATGGGCCCGGGGTACCTCTCATACATATTTTCAACTCAGGATTAGAAAGTATAAGTAAGTAAGTAAATTAAGTATGTGGACAGTTATATGCTTGCTATTCATGAAAATAAATACATAAAATAATAATGTTTCATATTGTTTTCCATGAGAGCAGAGCTTGTTGGAGCTGGGGACAATCTTGAGGACTGTGAGTAAACTCAAAGCATGGAAATAATCACCCTATTGGAGACTTTTTATATGTAAGTTCCATGTTCTACATGATTTGTGGCATCTTGCTTAATAATTGAAACCTGTGTTGGTAGATAACATTTCAAGTAGTTTGCTGTTAAGTACGATAGCGAATATGCTGAGTCCAGCATGATGCTCATATCTGGTTTATGCCACACCACATGCCCTGAATCAGTGTAACCTGATACTTATAAGTAAGATGGTTGCGCCAGCAGGAAAAAAAAATTCTGAGCCTCTCGGATACTTTGGGGCTTAAGGCAATGAGTGCCAATGTAATTGTGCTTCACCAGCTGCCAAAGTAATCTCCTTGAGTCCCTTGCCCTTCTGCTTTGGCCTCTATTTCACACCACATCTCCTCAGCCTGTGACCTTAGATTTGCACTAATCTTTTAGTCCTTAAAATCCACTATCCCTCAGGCTTTCTTTGTAGGTATATGATGAGAGGAAGTTTCTAATAAACCAATGCCTTTGGAGTATGATGGATTATAAAGTAGCACAAAGACTCCATTTTAATAGAGTATGGTTTTGATCAAAGAACTGAATTTAGTGGGGGAACATCAGTCAGTGTGGAATGTTAGTGAGATATTTTAGGGATTCCTCTTTGTATGTGCTTGTGTGCTTTGCCCATGCTCTGGGCATTCACCATCATTCTGTAATGCACATTTCATATGCAGCAGAGAGGTGAATGTTGGTTTGAATCATACCTTTGAGGGGAAACTTTTAATATCCTCAAGCATGAACACACTGACTTGTGGAAATTAGCTGGAAGGAGAGGTATAAAGGACAGAGATATCCAGTGTGAGATAGATGGACTGGGGAGAACAGATTTTCCTCTGAGCTCTCCTGTCCTGTCTACTACTCTTCGCATGTTATACACTAAGTCTGGAAGACTTGCCAACTTTACCTACCTTTTGGGGCCAAGGGAAAATGAACCAAGAGTGAAGCTGAACACGAGCCAGTCAAAATTCAAAACTCATAAAACTCCCTACTTTAATGGTCACAAAGCCTATTTACTCTCTCTCTCTCTCTGATGAGCCCTGTGCTAAGCAGTTAGCCCTCTTTATCTCCTTTCATGCTCACAGGCAGCCAGGTAATATTTGCATATTTCAAAAAGTTCAGTAACTTTCCCAAGGACAGATAGCTAGTAAATTGTAGGGAAACTGTCCAGCATTGAAACAACTGGTGATGACCATAGAACACCTTCTCAAGCAGCTGATGTGAGCCCGGTAATGAATCTTTGTCAAAATTCAAATGAGGCATATTTCACTTCTGATGTGTCAATGTTCAGAGCTATGAGGATTTGCTGCCCAGTGAAATTGGTGAGAATTAATTTAAGAAACAACCATTTAAAGTTTCTAGAAATGTTCCTATGGCCTTATAGGAAATGAAGAAACATTTAATCAAGAAAAAACAAACTCTCGATGAGAAGAGAAAGAGTCTGTGGCATGATCCATCCGCTTCCCCCTTCTAGCTCAGTGTAATGTAAACTCCACTCTAGACAGGTGCAACCAACAACACAGGAATCACTCTGCCCCAGCTCCCAGTCAGAGAGATGTGGCATCTTCCCACAGTAGACAGGACATTACCACTCCTCATCCTGAACTCAATTATCTTTGTGGAGGCTAAGATCTGGGCAAGTGTGGCAGAGAGGTGGGGGTTTCCTTTCGATCATCCCCACTCACGGAACAGAGGCTCTAGCTGGGGTGCAGCACCCTGAGAATACTGGGGCCTCAATTTCCCTTTCCCTGGCTCATAAAGTAGAGGTTCTGCACCAGGAAAGGCAAGCCCAGGAAACCTGAGGCTACTGCCCTCCCTCAACGCCAACAAGCACCCAGCATATAAAGCAGGGATGTCACTTAGAAAGAAGTGTGTCACTGTTTTTGACCCCCAGCTCCAAAGCTTTGACTCAGACAACAGAGAAAAAAAGAATGAAGGAAAATGAACAAATCCTCAGAGAAATGTGGAACAATATGAAGTACACCAGTTTACTCCAATGAGAGTGCTAGGAGAGGAGAGAAAGGAGTAGAAATTTTATTTAAGAAAATAATGGTGAAAACTTCTAAAATATGATGACAAACATTAATCTACACATCCAAAAATCTCAATAAATTACAAGTAGGACAAACACAAAGAGATCCATAGGCAGACATATCATAGTACAAATGCTGAAAGCCAAAGATAAGAAGAAAATCTTTAAAACAGCAAGAGAAAAACTACTCATTGCTTACATGGGAACCTCAGAAGAATAACAGCTAACTTCTGATCCGAAACAATGGAGGTCAGAAGGCAGTGAAATAGCATATTCAAAGTGTTGAAGGGAAAAAAATTAACTGCTAATCAAGAATTCTTTATCCAATAAAACTATCTTTCAAAAATGAAGATAAGTAAAGATATTTCCACATTTTGAAAAACTGAGACTATTTTGTTGCTAGCAGACATGCCTTACTGAAATACTAGAGGATGTTCTTCAGGCTGAAAGAAATTGACTTTAGATGACAATTCAAATCCACATGAAAGAAAAATACCACTGGCAAATATAATTATATAATTATGAAAGATAATATAAATGAATATTTCTTCTCTTAACTGACTTAAAAAGCAATTGTAGAAAACAATATGTATATAATTGTATGGTTGGGCCTACAACATACAGTAATATATTTGCCAAATAACAATAAAAAAGGCGGTGGATGGGAACAAAATTCAATTTACTTAAGATGATGGCACAAGATGGTAATTAGAATCCCCAGGAAACAATGAAGAGAACCAAAAACGATAAATAAGGTTAATATCACAAAAGATAGAAATATATACTTACTCTCATTTCTTCTCTCGGCTTTTAAAAAATAAATAAAATTATATAAAGTAATTATAATAATGTAATTTGGGGGTTCTAACATATCTAGATGTGATGTGCATGACAGTAATACCACCAAAAGGAGGGAAATAGATAGAATAGAGCTATATAGAAGTAACATTTCTGTATTTCACTGGAATTAATTTAGTATAAATACGAAGCAGATTATGATTCCTTTCTTAATTGACCCTGTGGTCATTCAGGAGCATGTTGTTTAATTTTCATGTATTTGTATAGTTTCCAAAGTTGCTCTTATTGATTTCTAGTTTTATTCCACTGTGATCTGAGAAGATATTTGATATGATTTTGATTTTTTAAAATTTTTTGAGACTTGTTTTGTGGCAGAACATATCGGCTGTCTTGGAGAATGTTCCATGTGCTGATGAAAAGAATGTATATTTTGCAGTTGTTGGGTAGAATGTTCTATATGTATCTATTAGATCCATTTGGTCTAAAGTCCAATTTAAGTCCAATGTTTCTTTGTTGATTTTCTGTCTAGATGATCTATCTAATGCTGTGAGTGGGGTGTTGAAGTCCCTCACTATTATGGTATTGCTGTCTATATCTCTTTATAGATAGTCTGGTAATATTTGTTTTATGAATCTGGGTGCTCCAATGTTGTGTACATATATATTTAGAATTATATATCCTCTTGCTAAATTGATCCATTTATCATTATATAATGACTTTTTGGCCTTTCTTTTAATCTTTTTGACTTGAGATCTATTATATCTAATGTAAGTATAGCTGCTCCTGCTCACTTTTGGTTTCCATTTGCATGGGATATTTTTTTCCCACTCCTTTACTTTCAGTCTATATGTGTCTTTCCAGGTAAGGTGAGTTTCTTGTTAGCTGCATATAGATGGACCACGATTTTTGTAAATCTGTTCCACCAATTTGTATCTTTTAAGTGGGGCATTTAATCCATGTATTTTCAAGGTTAATATTGATAAGTGAGGTTTTGCTCCTGTCATATTGTTGATTGTTTTCTAGTTGTTTTTATAAATTCTTTGTTTCTTTCTTCTTCTCTGTTTGTCATTATGATTTGGTGGAATTCTATAGTGGTGATTGCTCTACCAGTGAATTTTATACTTCTATATGTTTTTATGATAGTAAATGTTGTCCTTTCATTTCCAAGTTTAGGACTCTCTTGAGTATTTCTTGCAGGACCAGTCTAGTGGTTACAAATTCCCTCAGCATTTGTTTGTCTGGGAAATACTTTATTTATCCTTCATTTATAAAGGTTAACCTTGCTGGGTACAGAATGTTTGTCTGCATTTTTTTCTTCTTTCGGCACTTTGAATATGTCATCCCATTCTCTTCTGGCCTGTAAGATCTCTGCTGAAAAGTCTGCTGTTAGTCTGATAGAATTTCATTTATAGATGACTAGATATTTTTTTCTTGATGATTTTAGAATTCACTCTTTCACTTTGACTTTAGACAGTCTGATTATAATGTGTTGTGGGGAAGTCCTTTTTGCATTTTACTTGCCTGAGGATTACTGAGCCTCCTGTATCTGGATGTCTAAATCTCTTGCTAGAACTTGAGAAGTTTTCATCTATTATTTTACTAAATAGGTTTACTAAGCCTTTTAATCTCTCTTCACCCTAGGGAATATCAATAATTCATAAATTTGGTCACTTTATGGAGTCCCAAATGTCTGAAAGACTTTGTTCATTCTTTTTCATTCTTTTTTTTTTTTTTTTTGAGACAGAGTCTTGCTTTGTTGCCCAGGCTAGAGGGAGTGCCGTGCAGTCAGCCTAGCTCACAGCAACCTCAAACTCCTGGGCTCAAATGATCCTCCTGCCTCAGCCTCCCAAGTAGCTGGGACTACAGGCGTGAGCCACCATGCC
>NW_012150596.1:66158-67517 GCF_000956105.1 Propithecus coquereli | reverse complement strand
TTGAAACTTAGGGGGGGAGGGGGGCAAGGGCAACATACGTAACCTAAACATCTGTACCCCCATAATATGCTGAAATAAAAAAAAACTATAGTGTAGGCCAAGAAATTGACTAATCATATAGATGAAAGATCATTTTTTCCTCCTTCCCCAGGCAATGGTGGATGCAATTCCAGGTGTTATACCCATCTGCTCCTCCCTCTCAGCACCATGGATAAAATGAACTATAGATGAGCTAAAAAAAAAATCACAAATGTAGTGGAGGAATAATAGCTGCAAAATCCAGGACACTGGATTAACATAGTTTAATTTCTGTTTTCATTTACAGGCAGCTTAAGAGAAAGCAAAGCAAGACACATCAGAGATACCACAAGCCAAGTAGTCACCATCTTAAAAAAGAAAACAATAGATTTCAGTCAGCCACAAAGGTCTCCATGGCAACAGTGAATTTAGACCTTCATCAGCTTTATTCCTGCAATATATTATTACAAAAGATCCATTCCACTAGTGTTCCTAGCAAACCCTAGTTTTCTAATCTTCCATTCCTTTGTTCTGAATTCTTAGCTGTCTATATCTCAACATTTAAAAATCCCAGAGAACTTTAAAATAATTCTCAACTAGGTTTTTTTTCCTTGGTATTCAAAGAGAAGATACAGATTCAAGATTGTTTAGAGTTCATATTTAAAGCCAGTTTACTTTTTACTTCTAAGATGAACAGTTGTTTAACACACATGAGTTTATTCAAATTATATCACTTTTTTGAAATGAGATTGCAATGCAAAGGAAGCAAAAAATGTGGTAAAATCTAACCAAGCAAAGGGCTCCTAGAAAAGGGAATTTGTTTGGAGGCTGATTCAAAGCTAAATTTTATATACAGATTTCTACCTGTACCCACATACAGCACTATTATGGTACCTCAAAGAACTCCGTGAGTGTTCTCTTTAGCCAAGACTTTATGCTTACTTTAAACAACGCTTTTGACATGATAAGCTGAGCAAAGTATTTTAAACACTTTTTAATGAACTGTGTACCAAATGGATTCCAGGTTCACGTTTAATAGCTAGACGACATGAGGCAAAATATTTAAAGCAGAGATAACATACATTCACCAATGTCATTAGGTTACTGTGAGTATTAATAAGATGACTCTATAAAATTATTTTTCAATTCTATAGCAATATACAAATATAAATTGTTAGGGTGATATTTGATGATATTCAAAGGAAACACTGATAGTGCTCATTTGAAAAGAGTTGGATTTAGTATTATTAGCTTAAATAAGAACTAAAAAAGTTAGATTATAAAATAATACAAACTTCGTATAAACAGTGTATACTTTTATGAAGTAAAAAGCAGTTCTTA
>NW_012150596.1:63372-66108 GCF_000956105.1 Propithecus coquereli | reverse complement strand
CCATTCTTTTTTCTTTATTTTTTCTCTGACTAGGTTATTTCAAAAGACCTGGCTTCAAGTTCTGAAATCCTTTGTTCTGCTTGGTCTAGTCTATTGTTGAAGCTTTTGAATGTATTTTGTATTTCCTTCAATGAATTTTTCAGTTCCAGAATTTCCATTTGGTTTCTTTCTTTCTTTTTTTTTAAGTTATCTATATGCTTGGTAAATTTTTCATTCACATCATTAATTGATTTTCTGAGTTCTTCGTATTGATTTTCAGATTTCTCTTTCACCTCATTGAGCTTATTTAAAATCTATATTTTGAATTCTTTATTTGAGATTTTAAGGATTTCTTTTTCGGTTAGGATCTACTGCTGGAAATATGTTCATTTTAGAGTATCATATTACCTTGTTTTTTCATATTTCCTGTGTCTACTGATTTCTGTGCATCTGGTTTAACAGTTGCTTCTTGTTTTTGAATTTACTTTCATTGTGTGGGGAAAATTTTTCTGAAGATGTAACTGTGATGTTGGTTGAGTAGGGCCCTTTGGCTTTGCTCCTGGGAGCTTGCAGTAGTGAAGACGCTGTATGATTTCTTTGTCTATAAATAGCATTGGTGATATCTGTGGCTTCCTCGGTGTGTTAGAGTGTGGTTATTGGTGGAGGCTGTAGTGAAGTTGTGCTAGGGACTGGAATACCAGATGGTGCTGTCTTTAGGTTTCAGTGGTAGCAGTGGTGAGCTAAGCATGTCTTTCTTTGTGCAGTGGGGCAGTATATATATGCTGGAACCTGTGTTCGCAGTTTCAGGCAGGCTGATTCTTGGGCCTGTGGGTTACTTTCTTAGATATCAGTTGTAGTAGCAGGGTATTGGGCAGGTGAGTGGGCTCTTGAGTTCCCGGGAAGCAAGTGTGGTATGGGCTATGGTAGTAGCAGTGGTGGTGAGATGCTCCTCTGGGTCCTAAGTGCTATGCACTTTGTTGGCAGTGATGGCAATGGGCTGTGTGAGTTGGGCACCAGACCAGTAGGTGGCGCTTGCAGGTAGGAGCCAATTGAAATGGTAGCAGTAAGGTGTTTATATTTGACCTCTGTCCCCTAAGAGAAGTGCTTGGGTGTCTCAGGTGGTGGATTGGATTGTAGAACCCCTGGGACCTTGGATCCCGTAGTCTGTCTCAGAGCAGGGAGCAAAGCCAGGCAGACCCAGACCAGATAAGCCTGTGCTCAAGCCCCCAAATGGCAAATGCATACACCAGTCATGACATGGTGGGCAGGGCAATCTTCAGGCCCCTGGTGAAATGTTTGGTTGAGGGATGACCACCACTGCACTGAGGTCCTGCCATGGGGAGGCTGGGGCATGTCCCATTGGCCACAGCCTTGGCCACTGGGTGGGGGACTTATGTCCCTTTCACACCTCAGTCCCATCAGGGCTGCCTCCCTTGTCCCAGCTGTCACAGCTAACCTGGCTATTCAATTAGACCTGGCAGTTCACACCTAGCCTACAACTCAGCCCTGGGCCATAGGAGCCCCTGCCAAGTTCAAAACCAAGCCTCTGCAGTAACGCTCATCCTTCTCTGGTCCCAGGGAAGGTGCCTGCTTCCAGAACTGGTGGCTGCAACCCACGTGATACTTTTCAGTCCTGGTTGTGGGAGCCCACCTCCTGCTCACACCCCGGTTCTGCAAGCAGCACTGCAAGTTTCCCTAATTCTTAGGACTGGTGCTGCTGCTTCCTAGGTCTGCACACAGTCTATTAAGAGCTAGGATTGAGAATGGCATCTTGCTGTAGCCGCTTAGGTCTCAGGAAGAGCTTGGGACCCAGGGTGTGTTTCCTCCCTGGAGCAGGTCCTTTTCACAGTCTCTCAGCTACTCCCTAAGTTAGATTCAGGGTTTGGGAGGGTCCAGGTATTCTCTTATGGCCTGGATTGTGTGATTTCCCAACGAGAAAGTATACTGCAAAAAGATACTCATTTTCTCTCATATTGGAGATGCACTCCAGCTCCCAGCTAGTCACGGCCACACAAGCTGCCTGTTTTCCTTCTCTTTCCTAGATTTTGGAATTTCCTTTCACTTTTTTGTTGAACTCCTATATTCCCTCTTGGACAATGTATTCAAAGTGTGATTGTCTATACGCTATTTTGCTTCTTCTAAGTGGATGAGGCATGCTTGAAATGCTTTTAGGCAGCCATCATTTCCTGGCTTCGGGAGTACACTGGTGTCCTCCCTATGGATCTCCAAGTATCTGCCAGGCCACAAAGATTATGGTGGAGCCACCTGGGCCTCCCAGATTAGAGGAGATGGAGCAGTGGCATTCCATGAACAATTTTTTTATGGTTGGGGTTAATAATGCACTGAAGGACAAAAAGTTCCACAACGAACTCTTATTACTGAATTATAAATTGTTATGTAACCATGGATAATTATAACTAACATAACATCTATAGTATATATTTACAACATACCAAGTTTTACTAAAAACAGTTATTAAATGGTTATAAAGGTTTTTCGATAAAACTGGCACATGGGAAATGGCACATAGATCCTCAAAACTGCTTTTTGTTCAATTTTGTTATTTGGCTTTTACTATAGCAATACTTGAATCACTGAATAAAGTAAACTGACAACTGTGAGGCTGGAAATTAATTATTGTGTTTTCTACATGTAATTCTCAACCTGAAGTGTTACATTTTAGCTTAAATCATCATAGAAACAACATTAATAATGAAAGCATTGAAAAAATAAATTCATTTTGTTTTCATTTTTTTT
>NW_012150596.1:57124-61627 GCF_000956105.1 Propithecus coquereli | reverse complement strand
CCCACCTCGGCCTCCCAGGGTGCTAGGATTATAGGCGTGAGCCACCGCGCCCGGCCCCACTGTCCTTTTAATATAATTGTTCAGCTAGTCCTAAATCATTTTCTTTGATTTAGATCTTCATTGACTCCATTTTGCCTTAAAGACAATTTTTCAAGATAGGTTCATGGGTGTCTATATTTCCCCTGTAAGTGACAGTTGAAAAAAATTCCTATTGCCTGCAAGGTAAGCAAATGCCACTGTTATGTAACACCAGGGGGTATTATTCGCCTACAATGAAACATGCATGGTGTCTCCAGACGCACAACTCCCCCTGTGTTCTCTGAAATCAGTGTGCCCTGCAGTTGTGCAACTCATGGCCCTGCTTAGATGGTCATATAATTTTTGTCATACTTTTTTCTCCTAATTCTGAAGTAATCATGGAGATGTCTTCTGCTACGGGTTTAACTGTGTCCCCCTAAACTTTGTATGTGGAAATTTTAACCCTCCAGTACCTCAGAATGTGACCTTATTTGAAATTGGGTCATTACAGATGTAATTAGTTAAGATGATGTCATATGGGAGTAAGATGGGCCCCTAATCCAATATGACTGATGTTCTTATAAAAAGGGGAAATTTAGACACAGACATGCACACATGGAAGATGAAAGCAGAGATTAGTGTGATATAGCAGAAGTTTGATAGTTAATTTTGTGCCAACTAAACTACATCATGGGGTTCCCAGATATTTGAGCAAACGTTATTCTGAGTGTGGGTATGAAGACGTTTTTGGATGAGATTTACAATTGAATGGGTAGACTGAATAAGGCAAATTTCCCTCCCTAATGTGTGTGGGCCTTATTCAATCAGTTGAAGGCTTGAACAGAGAAAAAAGGCTGACTCTTGTCTAATAAGAGGGAGCTTCCGCCTGATGGCTGACCTGGCACATTGGTCTTTTCTGGCCTTCATATTCACACTGAAGCATCACCTTTTGTTGGGTATTCTGCTTGCTGGCTTTTGGACTGGAACTACCCATTGGCTCTCCTGGGCCTCCAAGTTGCCGACTACAGATCTTGGGACTCTAAGGGGACTCTAAGCCTCCATAATTGTGTGAGGTAATTCGTATAATATCTCTGTCTCTCTCTCTTTCTCTCTCCTCATCCTATTAGTTCTGTTTCTCTGGAGAACGCTGACTAAGACATTAAGGAATGCTGAATGTTACCAGAAAAACACCAGAAGCTAGGAGAGAAGCTCCCTCACAGGCCTCAGGAGGAACCAATATGTCAACACCTTGAGCTCAGATTTCTGGCTTCCAGAACCAGAACCAGCCCCAGGAAACTAATAGTCCTCCTGAAACTGAAATTTTCAGAAGATAATTTAAACCAACCCAATGTTTCTCCTTTGTAAGAAAATGACTTTTCCAGTTGAGAATTGTTGTAGGGATAACAATCCATAAGTTAGCTCTCTGTTCGCTCTTCTATGTCCATTGCCTTCTTTTAGTGCCTTTTATTTCTTCGTGTTTTTTCTTTTACATTCTGTGTTATTTCATCATACTACTCCTCTTTTTTTCCTGCACTATTCTAATTCTTGACTGATGCTTCTAATATGGTTTCATTTAAGCAATGGCTGATTTTTTTCCTATTTTTTCATGAACTGTGTCACCTCATTGTTATTTCTTTCTTTTCTTACTTATTATTCAAAAGGAGCAAAAATGGTAAAAAGATATTCACCTTAGGATCAATCATCTAAGAGAGATCATTGAAAATTAACAGAGAGGCAATGGAGGGCACCCAAACTAAAGGAGAGGGAAGTGAGACAACCCACTCGGCAAGGTCAGAGATACCTGGGGATGGCATACACACTTGGGGGAGCTACAGAGGAAAGAATCCCAGAGCTTCACGCTTCCCCTGCAGGCATTGCAACTAGAGCTGTGGGAAGGCCCCTCCACCACAGCAGGCCTCTGTACTGATACCGAGACCTGACTGGAGCCTGTGTAGGGGCACTGCCCCCACAATTGGCTTCTGAACCCTGGGCCCTGTTGCTCGTGCCATTTTGAAGTTCCAACCCCAGAATGCTGCATTTGCCTGTGTGGGCCTGCCCCTCTGGGCACCTGCCCTTCCACGGGCCACCTTGCCACGCATCTGCCCTGCCAGGGGCTTGTCCCACTGTAGCAGCACCATGACAACCACAGGGGAACAGGGAGATGTAGGAGAGCAACAGTGATAAATGCTCACAGTGCATCCACCCCTCTCCTACCTGGTCAGTCCTCCAGAGTAAGACTCAAGTACACCATACAGGCACCTCTCCCTCCCTTAACTGAGCATCAGAGGTTCCAGCAGAGAAGAACAGATGCACCACAAAGCTATCAGTTTTGAGCTGAAGGAAGGGGTTCCAGATGAGAAGGACCTGGCATAAGAACTTTGGCAACGTGAAAAAACCAGATTGTCTTGACACCTCCAAAGTATCACAATAACGCTCCAGCAATGGACTCTACCCAAAAGGAAATTGTTGAAATGTCAGATATGGAATTCAGAATATGGGTGGCAAGTAAAATCAATGGAATTGATGAGAAAGCTGAAAACCAACACAAAGAAACAAAAAAAAATAATAATTCAGGACATGAATGATTAATTCATTAAAGAGATAGATAATATAAGAAAAATGCAACAGAATTTCTGGAAATGAAAGAGACATTTATAGAGTTTTAAAATAAAGCAGAAAGTTTTAACAACAGACTACACTAAGCAGAAGAAAGAATTTCAGAACTTGAAGACAAGGCTTTTGAATTGACCCAGTCAGTCAAAAATGTAGAAAAAAAGAATCAAGAAGAATAAACAATCTCTGAGAGAAATATAGGACTATGTAAAGCAAATGAACATAAGAATTATAGGTATCCCTGAGGGAGAAGAAGGAAAAGCAAAAAGCATATTATTGCTAGAGATTTAGACATCCAAATACAAGAAGGTCATCAAACACCTGGAAAATACATGGAAAATGGACATCACTAAGGCACATAGTCATCAGTCTGGCCAAAGTTAGTGAAGGAGAAAATCCTATAGGTTGTGAGATGAAAGCATCAAGTAACTTACAAAGGCAGACCCATCAGACTAATGCCAGACTTCTCAACAGAAACCTTCTCAACAAGCCACAAGGGATTAGATCCCACTTTGAATCTTGTTAAACAGAATAACTTCCAGTCAAGAATTTTGTATCCTGCAAAATAAGTTTCATAAATGAAGGAGAAATAAAGTCTTTCCCAGATAAGCAAACACTAAGGTAATTTGTTACCACTAGACCTGACCTACAAGGTATGCTTAAAAGTGCTCTCTACATGGAACAGAGCAATTGATACCCACCAGTGTAAAAACACCCAAAAGTTAAAACTCACGGCTCTTATAAAACAGTAACATAAAGGATAAAACAAAGCAGCTACGTAACAATCAACATGAACAGAACAGTAGCTCACATGTCGATACTAACATTGAATGTTAATGGTCTTAATGCTCTGCTCAAAAAATATAGATTGCATGCTATACATCCAATAAAGAGTTGAGAACTAGAATCTGTAAAGAACTCAAGCAAATCAGCAAGAAAACATCAAACGACCCCATTAAAAAGTGGGCAAAAAACATGAACAGAAACTTTTCAAATGAAGATGTACTAATGGCAAACAAAGATGAAAAAATGCTCAACATCTCTAATCATCAGGGAAATGCAAATAAAAACCACAATGAGATATCACTTAACTCTGGTGAGAATGATTTTTTTTTTTTTTTTGAGACAGAGTCTCACTCTGTTGCCCTGACTAGAGTGAGTGCCGTGGCGTTTTTTTTTTTTTTTTTTTTTGAGACAGAGTCTCACTCTGTTGCCCTGACTAGAGTGAGTGCCGTGGCGTTAGCCTAGCTCACAGGGGAATGATTTTTATCAAAAAGTTCCCAATTTTCTTTATCCATTCATCCATTGATGTACACTTTGACTACCTGTCTTGGCTATTGTGAATAGAGAACGCAGACTTTGGATTAAAATCAGTTTGGCTTTGAAAACCATTTTGCAAGATGCTGAGTTTTATCTTGGACAACTTATTCAAGTTACTTGAATCATAGCTTCCTTATCTGCAAGATAGGACTAAAAGTACCTACTTCATGGCATTATTGAAAGGATTATATAATACACATGAAGCATTTGGCACAAGCTATGGGAAATCAATCCATATTAATTATCATGTAAGCTCAATGAGGGGTGGAATATTTGTATCTTTTGATCATTTCAGTATGCCTGGCACATAGAAATGTTCCATAAATATTCATTGAATGAATTGATTAGTAACTATTGTTATCAATAATTATTTTAATAATTTTTCCTAAAATGCCCACCTAAATATAGTGTATCTAGAAATATATATATACCCAGTGTTAAATTAGGCATTAAGCTGCATCTGTACATAGCAAACTATAACATAATTTAATATGAAAACAAACTGCAACCTAACTTGAGAGTATATTCTTTTTTTTTCCTTTTTTTTTTTTT
>NW_012150596.1:42404-56764 GCF_000956105.1 Propithecus coquereli | reverse complement strand
GCCAATCATAGCAGCCAAGCTTTCAGCCAATCAAAGGCTGCACATTGCCAAAACATATCCAAAGAAGGCAAACACGGAGCTGTAACCAATCAGGCTATTTCTGTATGTCATTTCTGTTTTCTGTCTATAAATACTACCTACCTACCATTGTTGGGTGGAGGTCTGTGAACTTTTACCAGTTTAGGGTGTGGCCTGATTCATGAATCATTTCTTTGTTCATATAAACCTTGATAAATTTAATTTATCTAAAGTTTTTCTTTTAACAACAAGGAATATAAGGTGTTTATGTAAGGATTACACTTTCTAATTTTGTATATCTACTCCCCTTTCCTTGTTCAATAATATCTTTAATACTACTTTGCAGACACATACTCAGTGCTTGGCGAATATGAAAAAAGAACATTATTTGGGAATTTCCAGTCCAATGGAGATTGAATACACAACAGGACTAAGAACCCCATGAATTTGTTTATCTTAAACCTATATTGTAGTATAGTCATCCAAAATACTGTATGTAGCATGTCATTTTAAAAGGTGTTACTTACAGAGGTATGGCTTTGAATGAACATTATTAGTTTATGGAGGAGATAGAAGAAACTGAAATATGTTGGGCAAAATTGAGCAAAGATAGAAAACCACTATCTTCAGTCAGGGGTTATAAGAGGTTACAATTGTAAAAGGTTATATCAGCAAGAAATAGTGTAGAAGAGGAGGAATAACACAATGAAGGAAACTGGTTTATATAGTATGTTATTAAAATGCTAATTCTGTCATTTCTTGTCATATCATTTATTTTTCAAAGTAAGAATCCAGCAACTGGCCTTAAAGGAAATGAATATCCTATCATGATCTATTTAATCCATTGTTCAGTGGCTTGCATGGAGTGAAAAATATCTTTTTGTCTCCATAGCTTTGTGTCTGTGCATAGCTTTAGGACTTTTCATTCCGTTGAAACTCAGAGTAAATTATTCTCTATACAATCATTGAGAAGTAGGGTACAGAGTGCTCCATCACTTTTATTTCTTTCTTTTGTAATGAGATGGATAACACAAAGTATTCACAAATTTTTTCCCATTTATGTATTATAACACCACTTTCCTAGTTCTTGAAGATAAATGAAATATTTTTATTCTATAATAATGGCATATTCATGTTTACTTCATTAATGATGACTATGCACACTTCCTTTTGCCAAAAGCAGGCCGCAGGCTGGTTTTGGTCCACAGGCTGTAATTTGAAGACTTCTGTTTAAGTCACACTGCAGGTTTAGTCAGTTGCCCTCAAGAACATTTGACATTCCAGGACTGGTCAATACCCATTCCGTTCAGATGCCCCTTCCTCCAGAGGGGCTACTGTAAGTGTTTCAGCTATATTTATATCTGATTAACAACAGATATTTTTAGTAATTTGCATTAGAATGAGTTGTCACGGGTGAAATTAGCTTTTTATCATAACATATGTTAGAAATCAACAGTGAGTTAAAATTAGTGGTATTCAGAGTCAGGTGTTAACCCCTTTTGAGCTTCTGTAGATCCTAAGGGAGGTCAGAGGCTCTTTGAGGAAACCATACAGTGCATATATACCAACTAGTATGAAAATAAATCAATATTTTAACAACCCATACAGTTGTGCTAGTGCTTAATAGCTAAAGATCAGCCCTGTCTAAAAGGATTGTATCTGATCTCACAAAACAGTTGAATCGTTTTGTGCCCACTTGATAATAAATGTTTGCCTTGTACATTTGGCAAATGTTTGCCTTGCACATTTGTCTTTATGTGTGAAAGAATTTGGTCTGAGAATTGCTTTCACTTTGACCTGCTATATAGAGGTTGTTGGGAAGTAGATAAGCTCCACCTGACTCTAACCATTAGCAGCTACTATTCTATTGTTCTGCCTCAGCAATCTGGTATAGGTTAATTCACAACACAGTTTGATCTCAACTAACAAGTCTTCGATAAAATATTTGCTGAGTTTCTACTATGTGCCAGGCATTGCTAGGGACACGGTGGCTGAGAAAAGACAGATATCATCCCTGCCCTTACAGTTTTTTTTTTTTTTTTTTTTTGGAGACAGAGTCTCGCTCCGTTGCCCGGGCTAGAGTGCCATGACATCAGCCTAGCTCACAGCAACCTCAAACTCCTGGGCTCAAGCAATCCTCCTGCCTCAGCCTCCCGAGTAGCTGGGACTACAGGCATGTGCCACTATGCTCGGCTCATTTTTTCTATATATATTTTTAGTTGTGCAGTTAATTTCTTTCTGTTTTTAGTAGAGATGGGGTCTTGCTCTTGCTCAGGCTGGTCTCAAACTCCTGACCTCAAGCGATCCTCCTGCCTCAGCCTCCCAGAGTGCTAGGATTACAGGCATGAGCCACCACGCTCGGCCCCTGCCCTTACATTTTTATTGGGAGCGAGACGGAATAAAAAATAGGCAATTAAAACACATAAAGAGATTCTTATAAGATAATAACCATGTACTATAATAATAGCTAACCCAAGACTTTCTACATGCTGGGCATTGTCCTAAGCACATGACATATATCAACAGAGAGATTCTTGAAACTCTTTAAGTCTACAGCCCTAAAGTGGTGGATTAAGATTTGAACCTAGGTAGTTTAAGGCCAGAGTCAGTGCTCTTAACCGCTGTACTTCATGGAGTGTGGTGGAGTAATTCTGGGATAGGGGGTGGGGATTACTTAGGTAGGATGGTCAGGGAGGGTGGGTCTTAGCAGGGATCATTTAAGCTGAAGCCTGAAGAATGGGAAGGAATCAACCATGAAAAAAACCAGGCATTACAAGCAGAGCACTTTAACACCCTAAAAAGGGAACGACTTTCTCTGTTCCTGGAACAGAAAGAAGGCTGGTATGGCTGAAATACAGGAGGAGGACAGGGTTAGGAGTTTGGCTTTTGTTCAAAGGCAATGGAAAACCATTACAGGGTTTTAAATTGGAAGGTTACATAAAAGATTTAATGTTTAAAAATCGTGTTGCTTGCTTTGTAGAAATGGATAATGGGGGAAAAGAGGACAAGAATGTAAAAAGAGAGACTAGCTAGGGATTGTTGAAGATAAGAAAGAAAAATGGTGGCTTAGGCCAGGGTAAATGCTGTTAGAAAAAGAAATTGCCATAGCCCACTTAAGAAAGAGTTCAATAGCTCCCACGCAATGCTCTCTCACTTAACATTTTATGAAATCTACTTGAAACTAAAGAGAAATAATTGTATTTTTCATAATAATGCCATACATTATCCTGAACTAAACTGCACGCTTTTTTACCTTGAGTTTACACCTCTGCGTCGAACCCTAGAGATTGAAACCGGACTCAGTTTTAATATGAAGAAATTTTTCTTTCTTATCCAACTGAGGTATATACACAATCTCATTTAAAATGTTACCAAAAGAATAGAGCTAATATAACAACAAAGTTTAAAAATGATTATCAAGCATAATACATTATGTAGATTAATTGTCTTCAGAAAACTAAATTGTAGACAATTTATACCTAGACTAGATAATTTATTCTAAAGTATATTTTGCTTATTCAAATATAATCAGTATGAATAGACACATTTTCTTTACCTATCACCACAATATTATCAGTGCTATTATTAAAAAGTATTAAAAGTATGTTAGAATTTATGTCTTATTTAACAAAATAATACTTTTCGAAAGGAAGTGACCTTTTAAAAATCCTCCCAAATATTTCAATATCAAGCAAGCAAATAGCTGTAGATTAAAACCATCACACTCAATGGTAATATTAAGCACTGGGATAATATAACTGGTCTTATTTTTAAGAAACTTAGCTCTGTCATTGTGTGGGCTAGGTTCAGCCAGAGTAGAGGCCACAAGACCACATGGAAAGAAAGTGGAGAGTAGGGAATTATGTAAGTATGAACTAAGTGGAAGTTGGAATAGAAGGGAGATGATGTTAAAGAGGAAAAAAAAGAGGAATTATGGCTTGCTAATTAATATGTAATACTCTCTGTGTGAAATTTTATTTCAGCTACTAGAGCAGATGCAAACTGGAGGGAAATGGATAGTGATTACTAAGGGTAGGGGTGTCTTTTCAGGGTAATGAAAATGTCTTGGAACTGGATAATGGTGATGGTTGCACAACTCTGTGAATACATTAAAAATCCTTTATTTGTGCACTTTAAATCGGTGAATTATATCTCAAACTGCTTTTTAAGAAGTCACCTGAGGATGCATAGAATCATAACACTTAGAAGTAAAAAAAACTTTATAGATAATCTAAACCAACTATTTTTTGTAAACATGGAAAAATAGATGAATCAGTCATCTATTGTGTAAAAAAACCCCACTGACTTAAAAGTACAACGATTGTTCATTTTAGTCTTGAATCTCCAAATATCAGTGGGTGCAGATTGTCTGTGCTTCACGTGGCATCTCCTGGGGCTGTGTGGCTGGAGGCTTGACTGTAGATGGCTCATTTAAAAGGTGGCATGTTGCTGGTGTCAACTGGGAATTCAGATGGTGCTGTGCTCTGAGGGACTGAGTGCCTTTCTAGTTAGGCCTCTTTACAGGCTGCCTGAGTGTCTTCATTGCATGGTGGCTGGCTTTTAAAACCTAGCAAAGAGAATCTGGCGGAAGATGTGCTGCCTTTTATGATCTAGTCTTGAAAATCACACGATGTCACTTCTGCCATAGTCACAAGCCCACCTGATTCAAGGAGAAGGAACATACAGCCCATCTTTCAATGGGAGTAGTTATCAGAGTCAAATTGTGAGAAAAACAAGAGGGGTAGAAAGTAATATTGCTGTCACTTTTAGACAATACAATCTGCCACAGTGAGTATTGGCGGAAGTATATTGTCCAAATTCACCTGTTCTAATTCACCACGCTGCAACCTTTATATATAAAGTCCACATTGCTAACAGAAACAACCTATTCGCTTTCACTTCCTGTGTTGGCACGAAAGTGTGTATATATATAACCGTATTTTAATGTATAAATACACATACATTATATATTATATATAATATATATTATATATATATGTATTTTAATGGAGTGGGTTTCAATGCGCTATTTTAAGACATCATCTTCACTTTGTAGAGTTTTTCACCAAGAAAATGTTGTAAAATAATCCCCGAAGGAGCCAGAGACATAATAAGATAGTAGTTATAAAAGAACGTGTAATTATTCAATAGGAATCCCTGCCTAAAGCATGTTTCTCTATGAAGATCGTATTTCCTGTACCCTGTAAAGATTTAAATTATTCCAGTATACAGTTATGTAGAAGTAAGCTTTCTGTCTTGGTCCTGGAATCTTCCATGTAAATATGCTCAAGATGTATCTCGTACTAAAAAACAAAAGCCAATGAAGAAAACCCCACACATACACAACATATGCACCACACCACCACTGAACAAACATACAAATAAATAGCAACCCCATAAAAAACTTACTTTGAAATCTACCATTATTAGAATAGTTAAATATGATAATATTGAATTTCAACAAGCAGAAATATGTGAAAAATCTCTCTAACAGGAAGGAAATACAAAATAAGTACTAAATCAACTATTTGGAATGCTCTGACACTGTGAGGCAGAGTACGTTTTCAAAGAGTGGTTACAAATTGAAGGAGATAGATAATTAACAGATATGATAAACCTGGGAATATTGCATATAAACAAGATGAGTGTAGTGTATTTTGTGTTTCTGAGAGTAAAACTGATGATTTGTGTAGTAACATGGAAGTGTTTTTTCTTTTATCAGAAAAAAGGAACATTCCTTTACAACTAAAGTAAAATACTCTCCTATGTACTTTATTAATGGATATGTTTAGGTTAATAAACCTAACTTAACTTGAAAATGTCTCATTCTACCTGGTTAAATGTACTTCAGTTGAGGTTGTTTATAGCGGTAGTTGCAATTTGGGGGTCTGGGATTCATCAACAGTACTTGACTAATCCCAAAATGGAATGCTAGGTAGCTCATAATGGAAGATATAGCTCCAATACAACCATTGCATTAGGGTAAAGGATATGATCAATATCACAATGAAGCTCAGCCTCTTATACCACAGGCTAAGGATTTTATTCTAATCACAATTAAGGAAAACATTTATTTTTTCTATCTTTTATTATGGTAAAATACATATGACAAAATTTATCATCTTAACCATTTTTAAGTATGCAGTTCAGTGGTATTAACTACATTCTTAATGCTGTGCAACAATCACCATCGTCCACCTCCAGAACTCTTCATCTTGCAAAACTGAAACTCTGTACCCATTGAAAAATAATTCCACATTCTCCCCTCCCCTCAGTCCTGGGAAACCATTCTACATTCCGTCTCTATCATTTCGACTAGGTACTTCAAGTAAGTGGAATCATGGGGTATTTGTCTTTTTGTGGCTGGACTATTTCATTTAACACAATGTCTTCAAGGTCCATCCATATTGTAGCATGTGACAGGATTTCCTTCCTTTTTAAGGCTGGATAATATTCCATTGTATGTAGATACCACATTTTATTTATCCATTCATTCACTTTTGGTTGCTTCCACCTCTTGGCTATTGTGGATAATGCTGCTATGAACATGGGTGTGCAAATATATCTTTGAGAACTTGCTTTCGATTCTTTCAGACATATACCCAGAAGTGGGATTGCCGGATCATATGGTAATTGCATGTTTAATTCTTTTAGGAATCTCCATACTCTTTTCCATAGTGGCTGCACCATTTTGCATTCTTACCAACAGTGCACAAGGATTCCAGTTGCTCCACATGCTCACCAACATTTGTCATTTTCTTTGTTTTTTATTTTTTTGATAGTAGCCATCCTAATGGATATGAGGTGATATCTCATTGTGGTTTTGATTTGCATTTCTCTAATGATTAGTGATGTTGAGCATCTTTTCATATGTTTCCTGGCCATTTGTATGTTGCCTTTGCAGAAATATCTATTCAAGTCCTCTGCCCATTTTTAAATGGGATTCTTCTTTCTTGTTTTTATCTTATAAAGCTGTTTAAGTATTATATATTGCAATGCAATAGACATCATATTTCTGAACATCAGCAAGGAATTTGTCAAGGTTCCCACACCAGCTATTGTTGACCAGATAGAGATATGTAATTTGGTGAATTACTTACTGATCAAATTCTCATACATGAAAAATACCAATTAATGAATCAATTTCAATGCAGAAAGAATTTTTTTTTTTTTGAGACAGAGTCTCACTGTGTTGCCCGGGTTAGAGTGCCGTAGCGTCACCCTAGCTCACAGCAACCTCAAACTCCTGGGCTCAAGCAATCCTCCTGCCTCAGCCTCCCGAGTAGCTGGGACTACAGGCATGCGCCACCATGCCCGGCTAATTTTTTCTATATATTTTTAGTTGTCCGGTTAATTTATTGTATTTTTAGTAGAGACGGGGTCTCGCTCTTGCTCAGGTTGGTTTCGAACTCCTGAGCTCAAACAATCCGCCCGCCTCGGCCTCCCAGAGTGCTAGGATTACAGGCGTGAGCCACCGCGCCCGGCCAGAAATAAATTTTTCTTGACACATCAGAAGGGTCTATCCAAGGCCCTATCCTAATCACCACTTTTTGTTGAAATGAAGAATGATATTGAATAAGTATTATCCAGATGTACCAGGATCCACAGTCATTTCTAAAGCCCAATATGATGCATTGAATCCAGCAACATGCAAAAATAACAAATGCATATTTTTGTACTAAGGTCTGTGAAACCAATTTCGTAGAGAGAGAAAAGCCTCGGTAGCAATATGAAGAAGAAAAAAAACTTCTTAGGAGTTGTAGCGATAATAAATACAAGTTGGAATAACCAATAATAAGTGGTTCCCCAAAACAATCACCCTAGGGCTCTTGATACTTAAAGTGTAGTCCCTGGAACAGCTATATCAACATCACCTGGGAACTTGTTAGAAATGCCAAATTTTGGGTCCCACTTCAAACCTACAGAATTAAATTCTGCATTTGAAGTGGATGCTCAGGTGATTAGTGTGCGCATTAAAGCATGGGAAGCACAGCCTCAGACTGTTACCTCAGGCCAGGTGAAGCGCTAGTCTAGATCACACCTCAAATATAGGAGCACCACACATTAAAGAGAGTTACACCAGAGCAGTGGACAAACTCAAACCTCTAGATGTATCAAGAATATTCAGTCCAAGCCAAGATGGCCGACTAGAGACATCGTTTGTGGGATCATCCCAGCTGGAAGGTAGAATATTGGACTGAGGAAAGCGGAGAGCAGTTGCAGTTCAGATGTGGATCACAGGTAGAGACAACAGAGATGTCTCGGTACCCGAATGAGAAAAACTGTGAAGCTGAGAAAAAAGGTAGAGAGGAGGAGACAGTGGCATGGTCCAAACCCAGAGAGGTGCAGAGCCCAGTGAAAGGTTAAAGGGGGGCTTCCCCTCCCCCACGTAGGTACCTTCAGTGAAGATTCGGACATAAAACATACTGGAGGTGCTTCCACTTTCCACGAGCCCGGGCACAATGGCTAAATAGGAATAACGGGGTAAACCAGCAATCCACAGGAGTTCGTATGTTCAAAAGGGACACTCCACGCGAGAGTGCCACGACATACTAGAGTCCCAGCCTTCTTACACCTAGACAGTTCCTCCTGTGCACCTCTCCAATCATGGCATCAGAGAGAGTAATTTCAGCTCTGGGGTGGCCGGTAGCCACAGCCCCCTCCCCCACTGCAACCACAAGAATACTCTGAACTGAGAAGCATATGAATGGCTGCTTCTCCACAGTGAGTGTGCATTCTTGCCCAAGCTCACCACTGAGAGTGGGGCCGCCACAATTTGCAAGCTTCCTGCCCACAGGCATTTCCCGGGATTGTGTGATGGTGGCTTAGACAGGCAGGCTGGACCCGGTGCCCCCTGGACATGAGAGTGCTACGGGGAAACACAGGGGAGAGGTCTTGGTCCTGGACCCAGGTGGCAAGGGAGCCCTTGTGGACATATCCAGTGGGAGAGTATGGAGGGGCTCTGAGGAACAAGGATCTGTGAGCATGCCCATTCCTTACCCCTGCTGGAGAATCACCATATTGGATAGGGGTGCAGCACTCAGAGTGAATTAGCCTAACCCCTGGATCCCATGACAACCAAATGCCTAGGATGTGCTGGCTGCATGAAAGCAGTGGCCACTCCCCCCACTCATTACAATTGAGAGTGCTGCCTAAGCCAGGAAACTCATTAGTGGTCACTTCTCCCAGGTGGGAGCATGCCCCTGGCAGAGACTGTGCCGACAGAGAAGCCTGTCTCTCTCCCCTTGGGATCTTGTGGTGGAACAGGTGTGAACAATTGGGGATAACCTTACTTGCCAGCTTCCAGCAGAGACGCATGCTAGTGGGTCAGACACATGGACTGATGGGTATTTCGAGAGCCGGTATTCGGTGGTAAGGGAACTCATGCAGATTGATCTGATGGGAGAATGCTGTGGAGGTCCCGGCAGCAAATAGGGAGGGCACTCACCCAACAGAGAAACTGTGCTTGTGGACAAGAGTGGAAATAGCCTGGCCTGGGGCCTTAGCTCTCAAGTGATTAGGCCCCTCCCTTGGGAACAGCCTACCTGATTTGGAGAGACTGCCCTGAACTTCTAACAGCAGCTCACTCTAGTGGCTGGATAAGCAAACTCTGAGCCCGAATGAAGCTTCACAAAGCCTCTCCAGCTCTCACAATCCAACCATGATTTGTCTTTCTTCTCCCCCCACCTCAGGGGAAGTAGAGATCAAGCAAACCCCTGGGAGCTAAAATGCCTCTCCAAAAACTTGGGCCATTTGTAAGCCCCACCTGGGGTACCAGAGCTTATCAGGGGCACAACAGATCATCTCAGCAGCTGGTTTTTCTATGCAAACATCAATCAGTGACAGGGGAACAATCCCATAGCTAAGCATAGTGCCTTCCAACTCAAGCAAACAGGGAGTGGCTGATTTGAACCCACAAGTAACACCAACCATCACAGAGATCAAGCTTGGGGACCTCACTCACTACACACTGTTGAGAAGAGGTGAACACAGAGGGTCACAGTTAACCCAAGAGGTTCACCAAACCTGCTATAATACCCTATAGTCAACTCATAACCAGCACTCCTCTCCCTGGCACACTCAGGGACTGATCTTCAGGGACCTGGAGGGAGGCCAATAAGCCAGGCCTAGCACCCTGAGGTCTTAACTGAGAGGCCGGATGAGAAGGAATCAGCAAAAGAACTCCGGAAACATGAAGAATCAGATCAAAAGGACATCCCCCAAAGAAAATAATAACTCCTGACCAATGGATACCAACCAAAATGAAAAGATTGAAATGACAGATGAAGAAATTCAAATATGAATTGTAAGGAAGCTCAAGGAAATATAAGAGAAAGTAGAAACCCAACAAAAGAACACACAACAACAATGCAGGAAATGGATAAAAAATTTACTAAAGAAGTCAAATTATTAAAAAAAATTAAACAGAACTTCTGGAAATGAAAAATTCATTCAAGGAAATACAAAACACAGTGGAAAGCCTTAAGAATAGGCTAGATCAGGCAGAAGAAAGAAACTCAGAGTCTGAAGATAACACTTCTGAGTTAAACACATCATTCAAAGAGAAAGATCTGAGAAATAAGAGAAACAAACAAAACCTATAAGAAATATGGGATTATGTAAAGAGGCCTACATAGGCATCCCTGAGGGCAAAGAACTAAACAGTCAAGGTTTGGAAAATCTATTTGAGGGAATAATTGAGAAAAATTTCCCTGGTGTTGCTAGAAATCTACATATCAAGGTACAAGAAGCACAAAGAACCTCTGGGAGATTCATCGAAAAGAGGCAATCACCACAACACATAGTCATCAGACTGGCCAAAGTAAACATGAAAGAGGCACTTCTACAAGCATGAAGACAAAAGCATCAGGTAACTTACAAAGGAAAACCCATCAGACTAACTGCAGACTTCTCAGCTGAGACCTTACAAGCCAGAATGGATTGGGGTCCCATTTGCAGTCTTCTCAAACAGAATAATGGCCAACCTAGAATTTTGTATCCTGAAAAATTAAGTTTCCTATATGAGGGAAATGAAGACTTTCTTAGACAAGGAAACACTGAGGGAATTTGTCAAGACCCGACATGCCCTACAGGAAGTACTCAGAACTGCATTATACATGGATCAACATGATAGTCACCTACCAGTGTAAAATCACCCAAAAGCTAAAGGTCAGAGCCCAGATACCACAATGGTTCAAGAGCTAAAACAAAGCAATAAAGTTCTACTCAATAGGATGAACAGAAATTCACCCCACTTATCAATTCTTTCAGTAAGTGTGAATGGCTTAAACTCCCCACTCAAGAGACATAGCCTGGCTGAATGGATAAAAAAATATAAGCCAAGTATCTGCTGTCTCCAGGAAACACATCTAACCCAGAAGGACTCATTCAGACTCAAGGCAAGAGGATGGAAAAAAAAATTTCCATGCAAATGAAAACCAAAAGAAAGTTAGTGTAACCATTCTCATGTCAGATAACATACGCTTCAAATCGGCAAATCTAAAGAAAGACAACGATGGTCAGTATATAATGGTGAAGGGAAAAATTCAACAAAAATACATAGCAATCCTAAATATTTATGCACCTAACACAGGTGTGTGCAGATTCACAAAGCAAACCCTACTTGATCTAAACAAAATGATAAACAGCAGTGTTGTAATACCCAGGGACTTCAACACCCTACTGACAGAACAGGACAGATCCTCCAAGCAGAAAATAAGCAAAAAAAAATGATGGACTTAAATGGAAATCTAGAACAAATGGGCCTAGCAGACATTTGCAGAACATTCTACCCCAAAACCACGGAATATATATTCTTCTCATCAGCTCATGGAACATTCTCTAAGATTGATCACATCCTAGGCCACAAAACATGTCTCAACAAATTAAAAAAAATAAAAATTATACCATGTATCTTCTCAGACCATAGTAGAATAAAATTAGAAATCAGTTCCAACGGAAACACTCAACAGTACACAAAATCACGGAAATCAAACCACCTACTGCTGAATAGTTATTTGGCGAAGGAGGAAATTAAGATGGAAATCAAAAGTTTCTTCGAATTAAATGACAAAGGGGACACAAGTTATTAAAATCTATTGGATTCAGCAAAAGTGATCATAAGAGGAAAATTTGTAGCCATAAATGCCTACATCTAAAAGACAGAGAGATCACAAATCAACAATCTAATGAATTGTCTCAAGGAATTGTAAAAGGAAGTACAAACCAATCCCAAACTCAGCAGAAGAAAAGAAATAACTAAGGTGAGAGCAGAACTAAATGAAACTGATAATAAAAGAATTATACAGAAGATTAATGAAACAAAAAGTTGCTTCTTTTATAACTTAAACAAAATCAATAGACCTTTTCCTAGATTAACCAGAAACAGAAAAGAAATGACCCTAATAAGCTCAATCAGAAGTGAAAAAGGACAACTGATACCATGGAAATACAAAATATCATCTCTGAATAATATAAAAATCTCTACACACATAAACTTGAAAACATTGAGGAAATGGGAAAATTCTTGGAAACACATAGCCTCCCTAGGGCAATCAGGAGGAAAGACAAATACAGCATGTTCTCACTTACAAGTGGGAGCTAAATAATGTGTACACATGGAATCGGAGTGTGGAATGATGGACAACGGAGAGTCAGAGGGGTAGAGAGGAGGGGGTGGATGATGGGAGGTGCTTGATGGGTACAATGTGCATTGCTCCAGTGATGGATGAACTGAAGGCCCTAACTTCACCACCATGCAATATATTGATATCAATGTAGCAAAGTTGCACTTATACCCCATGAATATATACACATAAAAAAATAAGGAGAAAAAAATCAGGAAGAAATAGAACTGAACAGACCAATATCAAGTAATGAAATTGAAGCAACAATAAAAAAATCTCCCAACAGAAAAAAGTCCCAGACCAGATGGTTTCACACCTGACTTTTATGAGACCTACAAAGAAGAACTGGTACCTATACTGCAGAAATTATTTCATAACATAGAGAAGGAAGGAATCCTTCCCAACTTGTTTTATGAAGCCAATATTACCTTGATACCAAAGCCAGGAAAGGACACAACAAAAAAAGAAAATGGCAGACCAATATCCCTTATGAATATAAATGCAAAAATTCTCAAGAGAATCCTAGCAAACTGAATTCAGCTGCATATCAAAAAAATAATCCACAATGATCAAGTAGGCTTCATCCCAGAGACTCAAGGATGGTTCAACATATTCAAATCTATAAATGTGATTCAACACATAAATAGAAGCAAAAACCCAAGACTATATAATCCTCTCAATAGATGCAGAAAAAGAATTTGACAAAATTCAGCACCCTTTTATAATAAAAACTCTTAAAAAATCGGCATAGATGCAACATACTTCAAAATTGTAAATGCCACATACAACAAACCCACAGCCAACATCATATTGAACAGGGAAAAATTAAAAGTATTCCCGCTTAGAACTGGAATCAGACAAGGTTGCCCACTGTCACCACTTCTGTTCAACATAGTGCTGGAAGTCCTAGCCAGAGCAATAAAACAAGAGAAGGAAATCAAGGGTAACCAAATGGGGAAAGAATAGGTTAAATTATTGCTCTTTGCTGATGATATGATCTTATATCTAGAAAACCACAAGGATTATGCCAAGAGACTCCTGGGATTGATAAATAAATTCTGCAAAGTCTCAGGTTACAAAATCAATGTCCACAAACAAGTAGCATTCCTATACACCAGCAACAGTCAAGCTGAGAATCAAATAAAACTCAATACCTTTCACAATAGCAACAAAGAAAATAAAATACCTAGGAATATATTTAACCAAGGGGGGGAAAGTCTTCTACAGGCAGAATTATGAAACACTGAGGAAGGAAATCATAGAGCATGAAAACAAATGGAAAAACATATCATGTTCATGGATTGGCAGAATCAACGTTGTTAAAATGTTTTTGCTACCCAAAGTGATTTACAGATTCAATGCAATCCCCAGTAAAGTGCCAAAATTATTTTTTTGGAAATCTAGAAAAAATAATCTATGCTTCGTATGGAACCAGAAAAGACCCAGCATAGCCAAAGCAATCTTAAGCAAAAAGAACAAATTGGAACGCATCATTTATGAAACTTTAAGCTATACTACAAGGCTATAGTAACAAAAACAGCATGGTGTTGTTCTGATATGTGCATTTATGTGTTGATTAGTTAATACCAATTTGATGGTGAGTACAAATGGGTCCCGTTCTGCTGCTCTTGTGGTGCCCCACTTTGGATAATGGGCTTAAGTTTAATCCAGGAAAGTGTAAGAGGTGCTAGATCACTGTCATTTCTTATGATTGAG
>NW_012150596.1:36945-41731 GCF_000956105.1 Propithecus coquereli | reverse complement strand
AAAAAAAAAAACAGCATGGTACTGACACAAGAACAGAGACATAGACCAATGGATCAGAACAGAGAAACCAGATATGAAACCATCCTCATATTGCCATCTGGTCTTTGACAAAGCAAGCAAAAACATACACTGGGGAAAAGAATACCTATTCAATAAATGGTGCTGAGAAAATTGGATAGTCACATGTAGAAGACTGAAATAGGATTTGCACCTCTTACCACTGGCAAAAAAAAAAATAATTCACAATGGATAACAGACTTAAAGGTAAGGCATGAAACTATAAGAATTCTAGAAGAGGTTGGAAAAACTCTCGTAGATACCAGTCTAGGCAAAGAATGTATGAAGAAGACCCCAAAGGTAATCACAGCAACAACAAAAACAAATAAATGGGACCTGATCAAATTAAACAGCTTCTGCATAGCCAAGGAGATAATCATTAGAGAGAATAAACAACCTACAGAGTAGGAGAAAATCTTTGCATGCTATACATCCCATAAAGGGCTAATAACCAGAATCTACAAAGAACTCAAGAAAATCAACAAGAAAACATCAAATAACCCCATTAAAAAGTGGGCAAAAGACATGAACAGAAACTTTTCAAAACAAGATAGACTAATGGCCAACAAACATATGAGAAAATGCTAAACATCTCTAATTATCAGGGAAATGCCAATCAAAACCACAATGAGATAGCACCTAACTCCAGTGAGAATGGCTTTTATCAAAAATTCCCAAAACAACAGATGCTGGCATGGATGCAGAGAGAAAGGAACACTTATTCACTGTTGGTGGGACTGCAAAGTAGTACAACCTCTACGGAAAATAGTATTGAGATACCATAAAGAACTAAACATAGCACTACTATTTGATCCAGCAATCTCACTACTGGGTATTCACTGAAAGGAAAAAATGAAATCTTATAAAAAAGACACTTGCACTCGAATATTTATAGCAGCACAATTCACAATTGCAAAGAGGTGGAAACAACCTAAGTGCCCATCAATACATGAGTGGGTTAATATATTTGTACCATGGAGTACTACTCAACTGTAAAAAGGTGAATTATTATCTTTTGTAACAACCTGGATGGAACTGGACACCGTCCTTCTAAGTGAAGTATCGCTAGAACGGAAAAACAGACACAACATGTACTGACCATTAAATTCGAACTAATTGCACTCATCTGCACATATGGTAGTAAACTTCAAGGGAAATAAAGCAGGTGGGAGGGGGGAGGAGAGGATGGGTAAATTCACACCTAATGGGTATAATGCACACTATTTGGTTGGTGGACACACTTATAACTTTGATTAAAACTGTACAAAAGTAGTTCATGTAACCAAAACGTTTGTACCCCCATAATATTCTGAAACTTAATAACAAAATATTTTAAAGCTATAGTAAATCAGAATAAAACATACCTTGATTATGTTCAGTACTTAATGCACTGTCAAAAAATATCACATTAGGATTATTATTAGGGTTGAACATCAGTCAAGTCAAAGTGAGGTTGGTGGCACAGATGGAAGATTGGTTACCTACAGGAAGACTGAGCAAATAAGTAATATATTATGGATATTGGGAGTCAAATTTCTCAGTGTAGGAGATGGGAGTAATATGTATGGAAAGGGAGTAAACTAGAATGAAACTTGTGCTCCTGGATTGGAATGAAAATATTGGTGTTAACTAATGATTTTCAATAAATGGAGATTTAAAAAAGAACATTCAAAGGTACTAGGGATATTTAGTTTACTATGGATGTGCTATGCAATACAGAAGCTAATAGCCACTAACTAGCCTCACATGGCTACTGAGCACTGAAAATGAAGCTAATCTGAATTGAAATGTGCTCTAAGCATAAATTACACACCAAATTTCAAAGAGTTAGTATGAGAAAAAAGAGTTAATAAGAGTTAAAAAGAGAATGTCAAGTATCTCTTTAAGAATTTTGATAGTGAATATGATGAAATAATACTTTGGGTATATTGATTTAAATAAAATATATCATTAGAATTAATTTCACCTGTTTCCGATTGCATTTTCATTGTGGCTACTAGAAAATTTAAAATTACTTTTGTTGCTTACGTTTTGTTTCTATCAGACAGTGCTGCTTTAGAAACATCCAGGAGCAGGCATGATAGCTCTTTTTAAACATGTGGAGCATGGCTGTGTGAATGAAGTATTAACCTGGCCCTGTCTGGAACCAAGGATTAGAACCAGGGTCTTAATATTATTATAAGATTAAGGACAGGTAAAGAATCTTGTTTTCCAAAAATGTCCAATAGGGAGTGTCATATACATCACTGAATCTGTGACACTTGAAAAGGTTTCATTTCTGTTTTACAAAATAATCTGAAAATATGACAATGAATATGAAACAAGAAAACCTAACTATGTAACAAAAAGCACTGTCATATGACTAGTTCTCAACGTTCTCTCTCTTTTCCTCGGGAGAAGTACACTTAACTCATTTTATTTTCTCTTTAGACAATGATCGAAGGAAGTCCAGCCATGATCAGAAGAGCTGACATTAATGCTTGCAGAAGAACATTTTCCTGAAGATGCCAATTAGTCTTGCTGAACGTCTAATAGACGAGCTGGATAAATCACAGCTCATCTCTCAGGAGAAATATTGCCTTGCTGAGACTGTCAAGCTTCCCAGCAAGTCTACTTCTGTCATGGAGGAAAAAAAATACTGCCTGATTCCATAAACCAGGGCTTCAGTTTCAACAAAACATAATCAAAGCTGGCAGCTGAGTTTAGCAAGAAATATTGATTTCACCGCTGTGATATTGAGGATAATGCCAAAGAAAATAACTTATCTTTATTCCAAGTTCAAAAGCTGCAATATTTTGGCTCATATTTCACTAGTTTTAAGTAGTTTGCATCTTCTAGATGATCAGTAGAGACGCAAAATTATTATTTTTGGTCCTAAGACGTTGGCTCTTACACCCTATCTAAATCGACGAAATCTGAAACAAAGGAAGTTTTAGGTGGATTGGTTGTTTAGCTTTACTCAATAGAACCAGGCTTTTATAGGGAAAATAAAAGAGTATGTGATTTGATCTGGCATAGGGAATCTTACGCGTAGATTTGATCTATCTTCGAATTATAAATCAGGAACCCAGAGTGGTGGATTGCTGTCTTTAAGATAATGATTTGGAGTCAAGAGAATTCAGGTACCGGAAATTCTCAACTAGGCTGAGGGGACAAGTATTAAACGAAATAATCATGATTCAGGGACTCAGTGACACATCTAACAGACGAATGTGTGTGCAGTGGGCAGATATCAGAGAAAAGGAGTCTGTTGGACAGAATGATCAGTCAGTGATGACTGCCATTTTTCATGACTGCATATGAACCCACATTATAGATGTAACTTAGAGAAAATATCCCCATATTTCCTTCATATATTACATAATATTTACTTTTTCTAGTATTTTGGCCATCTTATAATAAATCATACTGTACTAAATACCTTTCCACCTCAAAGTTATATTTGCCTTTCCTGGATCCTTAGGCTAGATTTGTTGCCATACCATTACTAAACTGAACGTAGGAATATTTATGGCATCATTCATTTGTCTGGAATATGTTTTGGTAGATTGCACAACATAAAAATATTCTGTGTTCTATTTCATTAATTTTCATTTGTAATAATTTGCTAATAAATATGAATTTTGTTAATGAATAGACTTGTATCAATAAATGGACACAAACGATTTTAATAATTTTAAAGTTTTAATAATTTTTCATGGATTTTGGTCATCTAATCATAACTGCAGAACTGAAATATACCATTTTTTTCTGCTTCACCAGATTGTCCTACTATTTCTCAGAAACAACATTTTTAGGCATATGTAGAAACACTCCTTAACCCAGTTTTGTAGAGAAAAGAAGATATATTGGGAGCTGGAAGAGGAAAGTTGGCAAATAGGGTTAGTGGTGGATTTTGTGTGCCCAGTCAAGTTCGGCAGAAGGTGTTCTGAACAGCCTCCACCTGTGTGCAATCCCAGAGACATTAGTTCATCTCCAGCCAATATGGCGGGACAAGCATCTGAGAACCAAGAGGCAAATGGCAAGCAGACATGCCTGTAGGGGAAGGACTGAGAGCAACACTTATGATATAACCAGTGCCAGGATGATCTAAAATTCCTTGCATTGTAGATACACCACTGTAAATATTAATACACCAAAAAATAAACCAAGCTATGTCCTGGATGGACCTGGAGGACATTGTGCAAGTGCAAGTGAAAGAAGCCAGGCACAGAAAAGCAAATACCACGTGATCTCACTTACTTGTAGAAACTAAAAAAGTTGAACTGTAAAAGCAGAGAATAAAATGGTGGTTACCAGAGGCTAGGGAGGAGTGAGTGTTGGGGAGATGTCGGTCAAAGGATACAAAATTTCAGTTAGAAGGAAACCATTCAAGAGATCTCTTGTTCAACATGGTGACAATAGCTAATACCAACATATTGTATTCTTGAAAATTGCTAGGACAGTAGATGTGAAGTGTTCTAACCACAAGAAAATGATAAGTATGTGAGATAATGCATATGTTAATTAGTTTGATTTAGCCATTTCACAATGGTATATGTATTTCAAAACATCATGTTGTACATGATAAGTATATACAATTTTTGTCAATGAACAAATTAATTAATCTTAAAAATCATGTAGTGTACACCCACCTCTCCCTCTTCCTGGCTCCCTTATTGCTGCCAGTTGCTGAGTGCACCCTTCAAATCTCAGCTTCCTTCAAGTCCTTTGCCGGCTCCTCCTCTTC
>NW_012150596.1:19460-20560 GCF_000956105.1 Propithecus coquereli | reverse complement strand
GCTGTAACTCCTGTTGGTACACAACCAGTCTATTTTAACTTTCCTGTGAGCCTTCTGAAACACTGTTGCAAAGCGCTTGTCTCGTTTTGGTTAACTCATAGCTCTCTCAGGGCAGAAAAGCAGCTACATGGGCAGTGTTCCTTTAAAACATTGAAAGGACAGAAAAACTGTTACATCCTTGGGCAAAGGATAAATAAAAGTTCAGGAAAACAACAGACACCCTGAAAACTAGAGAGGATAAGCTGGAGGGAGATACTTGGGGAATAAGGACTTTGAAAGTTCTCACATATACTAAGTAATTTGGATTGGCCACATGCATGCCTTCAGCAGTAAGTATGCTCAGAAAAGTACAAAGAATCCGCTGAGCTTCCTACACTTTCACATCTGGCTAATCTTTAAGTTCAATGCAAGCAGAAAGTGTTGCTTAAGGCAGAGTTGTAAAAGGTCTGACTAAGCATTAGAGGAGTGCCCCAACACAGAGTAAAACTGTAAACACCAGGAAAGTACTTCTCTGTATTTTGTTTTTTTCCTTCTTTCCTCCCTCCCTCCCTCCCTCCCTCCCTTCTTTCCTCTCTGGGCATTTAAGAAATCTCTGCCAAACCACTAGCTGATCATTAAGCTAAAAGAGGAGAGACTTTGGAGACCATACATAAAAATGAATATAGCGTTTACAAAAAATGGTTTGGAAAGTCACTATACAAACAAATACAATCCACATCAACAAGCAACAAAAGTCATGGAGAAGGGGAAGACCCTGATTTCCAGAGTTGCCATATTATAATAGCCAAAATTTCCCATTTTCAACAAAAAAATTAGGAAGCAAACAAATAAGAAAGTATGGCACATTCACAGGCAAAAAAAGAAATATACAGAAACTGTCCCTCAAGAATACCATATGCTGGAATTACTAGACAAAAGACTATATATCAATTGTATTAAATATGATAACATATTTACAGAGATACAAAAAATCCATTTACAGAGATGCAAAAATCCTAAATAAAAATAAGCAAACAAATCCCCCAATGCATTAGAAGAATTTTAAATCATAACCAAATGGGGATCATTTCCATACAGTAACAGTGGCATAGTATTCGAAA
>NW_012150596.1:17302-17875 GCF_000956105.1 Propithecus coquereli | reverse complement strand
ATAGAGTTAGTTAAAGGATCTGAAGAAGCCTTTTGAAAAACTTTTAACCTAAGAGGAACTACCTGTTGTTATGTAAATCTGTTACCCCTGGCAACTGATCACTATACCTATAAATGCCCATGTAAAACTTCACTCTTGGCCCTTTGTGATTGACGGAGAGATCCAAGGCCCCCTGAGTACCCGCTTTGCCTATAACCTTTATAAATCTATAAAACTATACCTTCATCTCTGTGAATTTTTTTATTTCCATTATTTTCCATTTTCTATTATTTTCTTATCCTTTGCAATGACCCCTACCTAAGGGACCCGATTTTTCTCTGGGAGCGTGGCTATCCTCCAGCATCTAGTTCCAAACTCCAAAATTATCAGGAAATATACCAGAAATACTCAACTAAGATGAGGTGACAAGTATCAAACCAAGTAGCCATGGCCTGGGGACTCAGTGACACACCAAACAGAAGGCTGTGCGTGCAGTGGACAAGTATCAGAGAAAAGGAGTCAGTCAGTGACTACTGCCATTTTTCATGACTGCATATCAACCCACATTACAGATGTAACTTAGTGAGAGAAAAT
>NW_012150596.1:11909-14373 GCF_000956105.1 Propithecus coquereli | reverse complement strand
AGTCCTTTGCCGGCTCCTCCTCTTCTCAGTTCATTCACTCTCCTCAGGCATTTCGTCTACTGCTGTGTACGGCAAGGCCTGAAATTCCATGTGCAGCCTTCACGGCTCTGTGACTCACAGGGCCTCAGAGGCCTGGCCGTGATCTCCCCTGCTGTCACCAGACATCTGCCCAGCCCATGGGGAAAGTCTCCCCACCCAGCTAGTTCCCACACCTGCTGCAACAGCTGCGCCACCCCTGGTCCTCAACCAAACAGGCTTCAGGTCTCTGCCTGCCCGAACCCATGCAAACACACCAGTCACATCCCAGCATGGGAACAAGGGAGCAGATACTTCACCTTCTGGTCAGTAAAAAGCCTCCCTCCCACAGCCCTTGCTGGTTCGCTTTGCTTCTCAGTACAGCCCCCTGTGGCCTTGCATGTCCCGCCCTGTCCTCCTCCCCGGGCTGCCACTACATGTGAGTAATAAACTGCTGCCAATCTCATCTGTCCGCTGTTGGGTGATATGTGCTCAGCCATCTTATGTCATTTAGGGTGGGGGATCCCTCCTTCACCAGTGGGGTGAATGGCAGGTGATCAGAACCTGCTGTGACTCCCACTTTGTCCTTTGTGCAGGGATGCTGAGATCAATACTTGCAGCACTCTTCCGTCCAGAAGGTCACTAGCTTTGAGGGAGGTTAACAGAAGTCACTTCTGGTTCAGGAGACTGGGAAGGAAGGGCACTGGGTCCCTTCAACTCATTTCCCTGGAGAAGCATTTCTGGAATTCTCCAAGTGAGAGGCACTATGTTAATACCTCTTTAAGCCTGTCTCAAGCACTCATTATGTGTCTACCATGAATTCATCATGGATGGCTTCTTAAACTTTTTACAAAAGAGTAGACATATATTCAAGATATAGATTTGCCTTCCTCCTTATTAGTTGTGCTATGAGAGACACGTTTCTTGGATTTATCAACTGCTTCTCCAACAACATCGTTTCTTCAAAACATCACTTTTACCCAATAACTCTTTTCATGGCAACTAAAGTTTGAATATGAGCTCAAGTCTGTGTAACCTCCCAGTCTTAACCTGACCCACAAAGATAAGGCCTCATACAATGCTACAGGGGCCTGTTGGAAGCTGGATTACAGCACTCTGTGGGAGACTAAAGCTGTCCTACAGGATATAGCTCAAGTTCTGGACACCCAAAGCATGAAGAGAAAAATTACCTATAAAAGGAAGGAACTGCGGACATGACATCTTCAATATTAAAAGGTATCCCGAACCTTAACCCAGCTCAGGGTCAGCTCTTAAACAATGTCATTCCACCAGGATGAGCACTTAGGTTTTAGAAGGAACACAATGCATGTCTCTCCAACATGGTGAGGGAGAAGAGTCTTTGGTCCTCGGAAGGCCAATTACAGCATAACTATCACTTTCACATTTTTTCAGGTTAATGGTGGAAGTGATGTGATGTGCTGCATGATCTCACCATCTTCTCAGTATAACCCATGAAGGCCATGTCAACAAACACACATCAAACAGAAAGGAGTGCAATTACAGATTCCATTTTAATGGCTCAAACGTAGGAGGAGTTTTTTGTTCTAATTTAATTTATTATCAAAATTCTGGGCAGGAATAAGCATGAAAGTCACATGACTTTTTGGCAAAGGCCAACTCCACCCTGGTGTCATTTATGTCAGCATCCACACCCACTGTGCCAGATCCACGTCATGTCTGGGCCTCCCCAGTTGCCTACTGATGAGAAAGTACAGCACATTTTTGGAGACCTGGCTGCGTGTGGAGGATTTGCCTGACTTCTTCCTGATGCTCAGAGCAGGCTGCTTGCGAGTGACTTGAGAGGGTCCTTGCTCCATGACTGGTTGACACCACACAACCTCAGGAAGACAGCACAACCAAGAGATCCTGAAAAAGATGATGATTAAATCCTGATGATCAAGGGGACACAGGGTTCTGATCCTCACTGCCCACTGCCAACCTCTGACTCACACACACACACACGCTTCTACCAGCAGTAGTCATAAGAGATTGCTTTGGGGCATTGTCTGATTTGAAATGCCAATGCTGTCATTTCCTTCATTCTGTCATACACGTGGGTCTGTGTCTACAATCCTGATTTAGTTTCACTGGCACATTTCCTGTTTCAATCGCTGTATGTGTAGATACTTGCTAATTTTTATTGACTGGTTGGCTTAACTGACAAACTGACTGATGGACCCTTCACGCTCTTTGGTAACTGCCTGTTCCCTGGGCCATATTCCCCTTCATTAGAAGTTTGGTACTGGCAGGACCTTGCCTACCTTGTTCCCTGCATCTGCCCGGGACAGAGTTAGGGGAAACCACTACAAGCATTTCAAGAAGGAAGGGATCTGACATCAGGAACTAAGCACTGACTAACATGTTTAAGGTCTAAAGGAGCCACGGTCAAAGGCCATGGGTGCCATGGAGACATCCGGACAGTGTAGGA
>NW_012150596.1:0-11859 GCF_000956105.1 Propithecus coquereli | reverse complement strand
CATTTATGTCAGCATCCACACCCACTGTGCCAGATCCACGTCATGTCTGGGCCTCCCCAGTTGCCTACTGATGAGAAAGTACAGCACATTTTTGGAGACCTGGCTGCGTGTGGAGGATTTGCCTGACTTCTTCCTGATGCTCAGAGCAGGCTGCTTGCGAGTGACTTGAGAGGGTCCTTGCTCCATGACTGGTTGACACCACACAACCTCAGGAAGACAGCACAACCAAGAGATCCTGAAAAAGATGATGATTAAATCCTGATGATCAAGGGGACACAGGGTTCTGATCCTCACTGCCCACTGCCAACCTCTGACTCACACACACACACACGCTTCTACCAGCAGTAGTCATAAGAGATTGCTTTGGGGCATTGTCTGATTTGAAATGCCAATGCTGTCATTTCCTTCATTCTGTCATACACGTGGGTCTGTGTCTACAATCCTGATTTAGTTTCACTGGCACATTTCCTGTTTCAATCGCTATATGTGTAGATACTCGCTAATTTTTATTGACTGGTTGGCTTAACTGACAAACTGACTGATGGACCCTTCACGCTCTTTGGTAACTGCCTGTTCCCTGGGCCATATTCCCCTTCATTAGAAGTTTGGTACTGGCAGGACCTTGCCTACCTTGTTCCCTGCATCTGCCCGGGACAGAGTTAGGGGAAACCACTACAAGCATTTCAAGAAGGAAGGGATCTGACATCAGGAACTAAGCACTGACTAACATGTTTAAGGTCTAAAGGAGCCACGGTCAAAGGCCATGGGTGCCATGGAGACATCCGGACAGTGTAGGAAGCTGTGCCAAGGCCAGATCTGTCCTGAGTCCCTAGAACCAGCATGGCAAGAATTAGGAGTCAGAATCAGCTCAAGAGTCCCTCCGCCTACAGGCCTGTGCTCTTACCCCCCTCTCTGAAGAGCATCTCTGTATTAGTTGGAACAAATGACAGTCACATATCCCCCAATTATCTAACAGGGTTGGAGTTTATCAGGTAGATTAGTTAGGTAATGGCACAAAAACGTGCTATATTACCTTGGTATGTCAGGATATTGTACCTCTCAGAGCGCTTAGGTCTCTATTGAAGAGAGATCTGGACCAGAGGGTGAGAAGTGAGAAGAATAACTCCTTCTCTCCTCGCCTCGCTCTCTTCCCCCGCCTCCCAGGGCCTGATTGGTTAGCAGAGAGAGGAGTCATGGTGACTACGGTGACTCACAATGGCCCTGAGAACCTTGGGATCACACGCCCACTTGCCAGTTGCAAATACTGGCCACATCACCTTGGTTACTTCTGGTTGAGGCCTGAATACGGTGAGTGGGAGTTTCTGGGAGAAGCAGCAGCTGTTACCCACGCATGGGCACCAACTGCACGTCCACTCCCGGGAAGAACATTCAGGTATCTTGGCCTCAGAGCTACTCCCTGACTTGTGCCAAACCCCTTCATTAGCATTTCCCTTGTGTGAGGGGCTCACAGCACCCATCCCATCCCAACAGGTGCCCTGGCCAATGCTCAGCAATTTTGGCCTCAAGTTCCAGTCAGGAACTTAGTCCCAGGTAGAATTTGCTACTGACTTCTTAATCTGCGCATCGAGCCTTGGCCATGAGTCTGCAGTTACTACTTTTATACTATGCGATTCATGTAAATGGGGTGTTCATTTGCAGAGATTTGGGGTGTGAGTAGTCATACTACCCAAGCCATATTACAGCCCAAGTCTCTGAACTAGAACAACGAAGTTGTTAACATTCAAGGTGGCCCACGTCGGCATTGTCTAGAGGTAGGACATGGACTTTTCCAGGCTGTCAGAGGTGTATTGGTGGGGACAGAGCTCTGTATTTTTCGTAGTGCTGTTCTCCTGAGGAACTGACATGACCGTTATATGAGGACAGGAGGCTTCCCCACACTGGCTGCCTGACTCAGTCTCCTATGACACCAGTCACAATTGAGGCACAGATGCCCATAACAGGGCCCGGGTCTCACTCTGCCTTTCTGCAGTGACGGGGGGAGGCTCAGTCATCGAGGTTTCCTCCGACCCCACATGGAGCCAGGTTAAGATACTGCGGCCGTGTTCAGTGCCCAAAACAAATTGGGGAGGGCAAGATCAAATTGGTGTATTTTATTAACAAAGAGTGTGGAAAATTGTCTTTCTTTTCAGGGATTGCCTTCCTGGAAAGCCAAGCCAATCGCCTCAGAAATAGGCCAGGAAAGGTTGGTTGAAATAAGTTAAATGCATACAAAATTCTATACCCTTCTATTGGCCAGGGAATATAATAGAAATAAATGTCCCATTCACATTGGTCACCAATATCATAAAAGACCTACAAATATAATGAATTCAAATATGAGGAAATACACAATCACCTTTATATGAGCTTCCAGTTTGAACACTCAAATGATACTGAAAATACTATTGCTTTGTGGAACAGAAGATCAATTTTTGAAACGGTATCCATTCTCTTGGAAATTAATCAGTAAATTCAGTGCCACCCCAGTCATAAATCACAACAGAATTTTGAGTGTGTGTGGAACTGGAAGACCAGAGAAAATTATATTGAGGATCCCCTGTGACAGCTTATCTGAGAGGGGGAGCTTGTCACAGTGGACACCAAAACTCACTGCATAGGACCGGCCACTCACACAGGAATGGACCACTGTGTCCGGGGACCAAAAGGGACTCTAGAATATACTCACTTATGTGTGGGAACCAAAGATACGGTGAAGCTGGCATTCAAATCAGATATTGCCTCACAGCACACTCTTGTGACCACGTGTAAGTGTGTGTGTGTGTGTGTGTGTGTGTGTGTGTGTATGTGTGAGTGTGTGTGTCTGTGCGGTGCAAGTGTGGAGGGGCTTCTGCGGCTGCTTGGTGTTGCTGGGTCAGGTGATGCTGACTCCATCAGGTCTCACAGTCTCACAGGCTGTCCCTGTTGTGTTGTCTTCCTGAAGCCACCCAGGGAATCCTGCAGTCATGCCTGAAGGACGCTCGGAGACCGGTCCCCGCACATCCACAGCGAGCATCAAGAGGAAGGCAGATGAATACTTAAAACCCCACCTGGCTGGTCAAACCGTGCTGGGATTTTTGCTCGGTAGACAGCTGGGGAGGCACAGCCACGAAGCTGACCTGATGGACTGGATGTGGACGATGACGCAGGCAACATCAGGGTGGAGCTGGACTTTGCCCAGACACCATGCAGTTTGCCCACCTCTGTCCCCTGTGGATTATGAAAAATCCAGGAAGATGGTGTGGATCAACAAATCCTTCCCCTGACGGAACCATTAAAATGCAAGCTGTGTTTTCAGTTCTTTTGGTTCAGAGTGGTTTTGTTCATGCGGTTTCTTTACTTCTGACCCATCTCCGTGCTACCCAAAGGCCACAAGCACGTGAACCCCGGCTGCTCGCCCTCGGGAGGGTGTTTCCTAACTCTGCAGAGCCTGGGGGGATTGGAGTCACGGGGGCCTGTTTAGAGAAGCTGGAAGGTCGGCTGAGTGTGCGTGTGGAAATGCCCAACACTCCCAAGCAAGGGGACAGGGCTTCAAAGAGGCCACTTGGAGGTCTTGGTTTGAGTCCCCTGAAGCCTGGGGGGAGACAGCGGAAAGGAGTGGGAATCGCAAACACATTTAAAATGGGGTGGCAGGGAGCGGGGAGGCGTTCTCTCAGGAGATCTGCATGGAGGCCAAATGTCAGGAACCGCAGGGGCTCAGGCCCAGTGATGTGGGCCCCGAAACAGCCATGGAAGCCCCCAGCAAGGAAGAAAAAGTCAGGATTAAACAGTTGCTAAACTCCATCCAGGTAGGGAGACGTTTCCTGACCCTGACCTCTTGTCCCTACCCTTGTTCTGCAGACGTGGAGGACAGGGGTTTTCACAAGGGGAGGGGCCAGGTGCTGTCTGAGTGCTCGTGGAAGGATCTTACCTCACCTCACTGCCCTTTCCTACCGCCCTCGCCAAGCCTGAGCTGGGGGAAGCGAGATGCTTCGGCATCAAAACACTAGACTGTGGATTATCATAATGCACAGGACAGAAAAATTTCTGAACACTCATTGGGTGGAACCCCAAGGTCACCAAAGATATTTCATTATCTGACGGTGATCACAAAAGTTGTAGGGCTGACTCTGATAGTGGGGAGCAGAGAAGAGAGAACCGAGCCGAATGGACGCGGCTTGGACATTGGACGTTTACGGAACAAAGTGATTTGATTTTGGCCTCTGGTGGTTCCACACCACAGTCACCCAGGCATGGCAATGACAGTTCTCAAATTCAGAATAGTGCTTACTTGAGGGACAAAGGGAGCGGTCAAGTTGAAAGTTTTATTTCCTTAGGCAGGAGGTGAGTAGCCAGGCAGTCCTTCTCCTGTTCCCCACACATTTCTGTATTCCTGATGCACATCACCACTGCAGAGCAAGAGAAAGGGAGCTGATGAGACAAGCGGAAATGCCCAGGACCAAAGAGTGGTGAACAGCATGTCTCTCAAGTGTTGCTGCAAAATAACTTTGTACGTACAATTCCCCTTGCAGCCGGGACTTTGGGTGTGAGGGCAAATGAACACACTAGGCACCAAAGTGCGCGCTCCCGGGAAGCAGACCCTGAGACTAACCTGTGAGTACAAGTAGCTTACTTGAGAGGCAATCCCAGGTAGCGCTGGCAGGGGGGGGAGGGGAAGTGAGCCTTAGAAGGAAGAGAGCCTATTAAGGGCGGAGGTGAGCTGCAAGGTACCACTGTGGGCAATTGGAGCTAATTCCCAGGGGGCCCTGTGGGAGCGTGTCCAACACACACCTCCGGAGCATCCTGCGTGTGGAATGAGGAATCTGGGCATATTCACCCACCAAATTCCCAACCATTATTGTTGCGGGACTTCTTTCAGGGGTGATACAAATCTCTGTCACTTTCAGGTGGCCTTGCCTTATGCCCAGCATGCTCAGGGCGGAGAAAGTGAAAGCCCCTGCAGCAGAGAGTCAAGGGCCATTGGCAGCAGCCTTGGGGAGGTGAAGGTGAGACCTGGCTAGGAAGGGTGAGAAGCAAAATGCCTATGTCAGTGTCAGAATCTTTTTGCCACTGCCTGTTCCTTAAGTAGCTCAATAGCAAAATGTTCAAAGAACTGGAACTACATTTTCTGCCTACAGCTGAGCGTGTTGTAAACGTTGGTAAACACCGTATCAATTAGCATTTTTAACTGGGAAGTGGTCCCCGGAGCCCCGTTCCAGAGAATTTTCAGAAAAATTCTCAGCTACTGAAGGAGCATATGCTTTGTAGACATCAAAATCTTCCTCCAGGGAGAAGAGGGCAAGATTTCTGTAGTCTGTCCTGCCTGCAGCTGTGCCTTGCTGGTGGCTGGGCATGGGCCTCTTCCCGGGCTTTCTAGAGATCTGGGGCGGCAGGTGTCAGCGACTCAACTCTTGCCATTCCGTCCAGAGGGGCCCGAGCTACAGTGTCTGGACTCCTGCCTGAGGGGTCTTCAGCATGTGGAATTCACAGAGGCTCCTTTCCTGGTGTCCTCCAGCAGCTGGAACTTTATTTACATCCCTACTATTGTCCTCTGTGTGTAAGGACTGGGTCGCCCAGTAGGTTGCTCCCACCCACCCACAGTCACCCAGGCCCACACTCAGCATACTGTCCCCACAGTGGGCGCCCCTCTCCCAGGGCTTCTTGGAAATGGGTTCTGGGTGGTGACTCCATTTCAGCACTGACAGAGCCACTGGGGGCCACAGATGGCCTTCTCAAGCTGCTGTTGGGATTCTGCTAATGGATCCCTGTCACAGATCGGATGGGATCTGCAATACCCAGCTCCCCTGTTGTTTTTTCCTCTCTCTGGTTAACTCTAAAAGAGGTGGTTTAGACCAGGCACCATCCCTGTTTGCAGCCAGACAGGCTAAGGGAGCATGGGAGGGGCCATACTTAGGTGGGTCACTGTCCTTAGACAGAAAAGCCTGAAGGAGATTCAGAGCTCGGCCAGCCCAGGGGCCGTCACAGCAAATTCGAGGAGAAGGGACCTTTGGGGTCCGGCTGCCCATCCTTCAGGGATCTCGTCGCTTCCCATGAGCACCTAGGCCCAGGTGCCCTGTTTCACGACCTTAAATTACAGAGCCCTATTTCCCCAACTGTGTCAGGAATTACTAGACCTGTGCGATATGGATCACTGTTCTGTAAAAGAGTACTCCCGGGACCAGTGTGCCTGGGAAACCGTGGACTGCGCTGCATCCCCTGATGGGGACGTGCAGTGTCCACGGGCATGGAAACTCCAGGAAGCCCTCCTCTACTCCTCCGCCTCGCCTCCATTCTCACCTTCTTCCTTCTCTGCATCTTCCTCTCCTCCTTCCCCATCCTCCTCCTCACCCTCCTCTTTCTCCTCCTCGTCCTTTCCAAGGAGGTGTCAGGATGCAGAGGGAGGCCACATAACATGATTATGCCGGCAGGACAGACCTGTCGTTCTGTCCTCTTTGACCTCTCATCTCCTTGATCTTTGGATATTGGCTGTCATCTTGCCTGTGCCTCTGGTCCCACCTAGCTCTCCGTTTAAGATATTTCAAAATGTGAAAGTGGAGGGGTATAAGCGGTTCTGTCTGGCCACAGGCACATGCCAGCATCTGAAGCTGGTGTCTGTGGTTGCTGCTCTGGCTCCCAATTAGGAGAGTCACACACTTGGGGCCTTCCTCTTCCCTGGCCCAGGCCTCATCTTCTTGGCCAGTTCTCTCAACACCACTGTGGAGTCTTTCTGGAGCCTACAGCTGGAACTCGTCCATGCTACAGATAAGCCACAGGTAACCCGACGCCACTGCATCAGGACCTCTCTTTCCTACATGCCAAGCTGTCACTTCTGACCTCCTGTTGCACCCTGCTCTTGGTGTGCGGCACTGAGGGCTGGTCTCCCTCCCGGGGCTCCGGGCAGGATAGGGGCCTTTCTGCTCTCGGATTCCTATCCCGTCTTGAACCATTATTGATACTTCTTGTCCCAATATTCTCCCCTTCCTTTCCAAGCCTCCAGTACTTCACCTTTTCTCTCTAGTATCGCTGCATATAGTTATTTATGCACGTGTGGGAGTGTCTGGGAAGAAGCACCTGGAAGGGCATGGTGGTCGAAGTGGGAGGGGTATTGGAGCTATGGAGCCACCAGGTCCATTGGTGCAGGCTAATGGCTTGAGTGGGGAGCTGTGCCAGAGGAAGGGGACAGGTATCCAGTGGGAAGGATGGGAAGGTGGGCAGTATGCATACCACTGAGCTTTCCAGGGGGTATTGAAGCAGATTCTCTGTTTAAGGTATTTCAAAATTTGAAAGTGGAGAGGAAAATAAAAATAGCAGTCATGAGGTGGACTGAAGACAGAACACTGTAGCGAGGTTGGTACATTCTCATGGCGGTATAGACTAACATTTCTGAAACCACTTTAATGTACACTGGGTTGAACACACAAATTAATGGATGGCGGGGGCAGGAGCCAGGTCTCTTACTGTGGGTGAGGACAGTTAATCAAGCAAGAAGGGTTAGCTAGAATGACCCATGTACTAATAGAGTAGAGCTGGACACATCAGTATAATCTCGTGTTTATCTTATATAGACACAAATGGATAAATGTGGATGTATTTATAGACAAGTATGTACATAAGGTGTATTAGTTTCCCGTTGCTGCTGTAACAAATCACCACATGTTTACTGAATTAAAACAACAACTTTTTTTCTCTTGGAGTTCTGGAAGTCAGAAATCTAAGATCAAGATTTTGGTTGGGCTACATTCCTTCTGGAGGCTTCAGGGGACTGTTCATTTCCTTGCTATTCCCAGCCTCCAGAGCCCGCCTGCATGCCTTGGTTCCTGACTTCTTCCTGGCATTACTCCAATTTATTGTTTCCATAGTAACATCTCCTGCTGTGCACTCGGATCCTCCTGCCTCCCTCTTAAAAGGATTTGTGTTGAGTTCAAGGATTTGGGGGTTGATCAAGAAAGAGACAGGACTGCGACAGGCAGTAGCACACAGGCTGTATCTGCGTAGTTCTTGGACAGGGATGTATGAGAGGGAAAGTCCCCCCTTAGCAAGAGACCTCCCAAGGACAGCAGCATGGGGCCACCACCCAGGAGGGTAAGAGGGCAGAGGAATTCCCGGGGAAGACGGGGAAACAGAACAGGGAGCTTATCTGACTAGGTGATGTCAGTCAGCTTCAAGGTGGGCAGTCTCTGGGTCAGAGCTCTTGAGGGCAGCGGTTGTTTGGGGTCTCTCATAACTATAGGGCTTGTCTCATCTATGGTGGGTAGATGTTAGGAGCAGTTCTGTGGGGTATATAAACTATGTCCTAAATGTCTTCAACATATGTTTTTCGTACTATATTTAAAGCCACTGGATGTATGAGAATTTGAGTTTGGCACCAGTGGGGTTTGAGCTGATAGTCCTATCCTCCTGTGAAGAATTAAGAACATGGGGACCATTTTAGGGCAATACACGGGTGCATTTCTGGCCCATTTCTATAACAGAACTCTTGTGATTACATTAGGCCCACCCTCATTATCCAAGATAGTCTGGTCATTTCAAGATTGTTAACTTAATCATACCTTCAAAGTCCTTTTACCATGTAGAGTAACATATTCACAGATTACAGAGATTACAAAGCACATATCTCTGGGGGATCACTATTCAGGTCATCGCATGTGATTCAGTGTGCACAGATATAATGCCTTGCTCTGTCAGCTGAGAGAGCCTAGAAGTCACGATACCCCAGGAGCAATGAGCAGCCCCGGATTCCCCATGTTGGCTTCTAATATAATTCTCCAGTAAAAGGAACCAGGGCTCCTTGGAGAAATGACCGATTCCAAGGAGGAGGCAGGAATTGTGCAAGATGGGCCCAGAGCACCTTGTAGTGCCAGTAAACACCCCCCCCCCCACAGACACACACACACAATGATGGGAGTATGCCAAAAGGGACACAGGAACACACTGAAAAAGCTCCCGATGGCTAAAGCTGAAATAATTTGAGCAACAGAATGAATAAAGTAGTATTGTGTGATAACCCAAACTACACAATAAATATCCATGAGTCCATACTGATATAAATAAATGATTGGATACACAAATAAATAGGGAGAAGAGACAAATTGACTGTGTAGAAAAATTCCAAATTCTTGGAGATATTCTACCTTAAGGAAGGTAGACAGTAACTCTCCCGTCCTTAAGTGTGTGCTGTGCTTGGTAACCTCCTTCCAAAGAGTAGGGGAAAAAAGAGTAACTTTACAGTTGAGAAGCGCGGCAAACACTACCCGAGCCAGGTGATCAAGGTTAAGATGAATGTGACGTCATGTTCCTCATATGCTTCCTTGATGCGGTGTGATGAGAATGGCAACTTACTTTGTTAGTCTTCCTCTCAAAACCCTATAACCCCATTCTAATCATGAGAAAATCAACCAGCAAATGCCAATGGAGGGACATTCTACAAAATACCTGACCAGCACTCCCCAAAACTTTCAAGGGTCCTCAGAAACAAGGGAAGTCTGAGAATCTATCACAGCCAAGAGGACCTGTCTAGGAAATATAATGTGACATCCTGGACGTGATCCTGGTACAGAACAAAGACATTACAGAAATCTGAATAAAGGATGGACTTCAGGTAATAATAACGTATTAATCAATATTGGTTCATTAATTGTCACAAATGTACCGCACTAATGCATGATGAATAGCAGGAAACTGGGTGTGATATATTAGGGACCTCTCTGTACTATCTTTACAACTTTTTTCTAAATCTAATTATACTCTAAAATAAAATGTTTATATAACATACACACAAATAACCAACAAGAAGACCACTCCATAATCAGGTCTGAACACAGACAAAGCAAGAACATTGCCCAAGCCACAAAAGTCACCAAACATTTGTCATCCTGGCTAATGTGAGTTACTACTCCTCTGTACCAAATACAGCTTTAATTTCTTTCTGAGTCTTCACTCCTCCTCGATAAAATTTACTGACATACGTCCTCGTAAAATGACCTCCACTTCCTGACAGCATCCATCCAGAGCCAAGCCCCGCTTCATTAAACCCTTCCCCAAAGCACCCAGCTCAAGCCCAAATCCTATGAGTCTTTGCTGACACCCTCCTTTTCAGCGTCCCCATGGGTCCCTCATGGTGTGCAGTCTCCTTTTCTTCATTGAGTAATAAACCTTACTTGCTCATCAAGTAATAAATTCAACTCGACAAGTTCAACTTCTTTAACCACAGGTGTGTTCCTGGTGGTTTTGGCGGCAGAGCACTGAAAGATTAAGACTGCTCGAGTCTCTTGAAGAATAGTTTTCACTCCCTGGAGACCTCTTCAGCCTTCATAATGTCCCTACCCTCATAATGCCCTCAGGGGGCCTGTTCCACCCCTAGTCCTGAACCTTTTTCCCAATTATCTTTATTCTTGGACCATCAACCTTGCTCCCACCTCCAAACTTGCCTTCTCACAAACTACTCTTGAAAAGGCGTCTAGCACTGTATCCAACCCCACATGTTCTGCTGTGGAAAACTGCTCTCTGCTGTCCCAGTTTGTTCAAGCATGCAGGAAACTAGGAGGGTTTCCTGTGCATGGGCAAGCTCCACTGGCAAAAGGATTGACTGCACTAGTGGTTTCAAAACGCATTTTGGTGTTAGATATCTCCTATGGGCATGCAATTATGCGGCTTTATTTCCAGAACTCTAGAAAAGGCCTTTGAAGTAGAAGAAGTTCTCCCACTGTTCAATGCCTGAGATGTTACACCTAGAGAATAACCTGTTCTAACTGAAGATACTGATCTATTCGCAAATGTCCATGGACCGAGGAGGATTCCCACTCACCTACACTTTAGCAAGCACGAAGGATCTGAGGGTGCTTTTGGTATGGAGAGAGAAGGGAAACGCAGGCTGCTGAGACCACAAGTAGGGGCAGGAGGGAAGTGGATCCGCAGGGGCGAGGGGCTGGGGAGCAGGGTGAGTTGATGGAGGTCGACGTCCGACTTTCCTCTGTTGACAGCGTCCACCTGGCCCTGAAGTGTTGATGTGTAAGTATGAATGCTTCCTGCCTTGTCCCGTCACTGTACGTCTGGTATCAAGCGGCGGGGGGGGGAGCAAGGCGCAGCTCTTTAACATCCAGTTCAGGTTCCTTCCTCTGTTTCTTTGTTTGACAGGGCCAATCTGTCGTTCATTAATTTTGTTCATCTGTGGTATTAAATTTTTGCTGCATAAAGAAGATTGAGCACAAATACCACATTAATGTGTTATTGGCTTCTCTCTTTTCGTATCCTGCATGTTGATTGTAAAACCATCCAGAGAGACTGATAGCTGTCATATATTACAGTTTTTCAACTTCAAATTAATTTCAAATTTCATAACAGTACAGTAGAGCCAGAGAGGTTCTGCTCCAAGAAGTATCCCTAGGTAGGTAATATTCTTTTTCTTTGAAACCCTGGGTCTGGTTGTTTTATTTATTGGAAAACCTATCTAGACTTTACTGCCTTATGATCCATTCCCTGCTTCAGTAATTACCACCACCTCTGAGACGCCCAGGCTTCCGCAGGCAGATTGAATGCCTCTCTGCACACATCTCCAGGGTGAGCTGCACACGTGCAGTGTGAGCAGGGAACTGTGTGTGAGATGGGAAATCCGTGTCTCCACAAGTCCCACTTCACATTCAGAGCTCTGGCTTGAGTCGCTGGGCCTGTGTAGACATGGCCTAAACCAATGTCCGCATGAAGGAGCAAACTAAGGTGCTGTCTGATGACTACAAGGGCATTAATTCAGCCCGTCTAAGACCATGTCCTCCCTCTCTCCCCCAGCCTGAGCTCCCCAACCGGAAGTGGATGGGCAAGAGCACTCTGTCTTTCTTGTCTCACGCTTGGGAGAAGGGGTTGTGAAGAAAGGGACGTGGCACCCTCCTG
>NW_012150595.1:6902-7649 GCF_000956105.1 Propithecus coquereli | reverse complement strand
AATAAAATAACCAACTGAGCCAATAAAATTTAAGCCTATTATTGCTCTGGATGGGACCTAGGAGTAAATGGTACAATGAAGGATAAGCCTGGACCATGGGAATATTTGCATTGGGACCTCATACAAGGTCGCCCCATTCACTGGATTACATTTAGCTATCATACCAGGGGCCTCGTTCTGTGACGCTGCTAGTTTTTACCACCCTGGTGTTGTTGAGAACATTTTTCATGATATGACACAAAGGTCTCTCTGTGAGGAACCACTGGAGGATTTTTTCTCATTCTCAATTCCAACAATAGATGTATTTCTTATAAGTTACTAGATTTGTTTTTTATCCTATGGGCAATGTGAGTTCTGGAATTGATCATGTTTCCCTTTTTATATTTATCGCAATGAAACCCAACCCCAGACAAGTCCATGATCCATATCTTCCAGAAATAACCTCAGAAATGCCTAAGGCACAAGAATCAAGGAGTCACTTTCAGGAAGCCTCTTGAGCCCCTTGGCTCACACCCTTCTGGCCTGGTAGCCTGGCAGGTGCAGCATGGCTACTAACTGAACCTTTAGTTCGTCTTATTTTTTCTTAATTCATTTCCTCACTTATGTGTATTGTTGTCTTGTGTGCAGTTTTAATAGATTGAGCTTTAATCCTAAGGGTATAAAGTAAATTATTTAAAGCTATGGAAAATTGTGCACTAATCAAAATTGCTCAATACAATTTATTTGCTGTATTGGGACTTTCAGAGA
>NW_012150595.1:3477-4474 GCF_000956105.1 Propithecus coquereli | reverse complement strand
GATGCAAACTCTGTTTAAAGAAGAGTAGTTAGGGAATCTCAAAGTCAAGAGAAAAACCAAAGCAAGGACACTAGAGCAAGTCAAAACCTCTGACATCTACAGCTACAGCAAACAATAAACACAGCCCAGTTCCTAGCCATTTTAACATAAATGCTCACACTAATGGCCTAGTTACTTCAGTTCTTATTACCCAATACAACATGTCCAGCTTCCAACAAAAAGGATAAGGCATTCCAAATGAAGAAAAGAAAGAAAGAGAGAAAGAGAAAGAGAGAAAAAGAGAGAAGGAGAGGGAGAGGGAGGGAGGGAAGGAGGGAGGGAGGAAGGAAGAAAGGGAGGGAGGGAGAAGAGAAAGAACATAGTCTTAAGAAATGTAGTAAGTATCAGAAACAGACTCAGATATGACACAGATGTTGGAATTATCAGACAGGAATTTAAAATAACTATAATCAGTACATCAAGGGCTCAGTGAAATGAAGTAGATAGCATTCAAAAATAGGGGAGTAATGTAAGCAAAGAGATGAAACCCTAAGAAAGAACAAAAGCTAGCTAGATATTAACTCTTTTGATGGACTCTTCAGTACATGGGACATCAGGAGATGGAAATTCTAAGAAATAATCAAAAGCAAATTCTAGAAATCAAAAATAATATGACAGTAATAAAAAATGCCTTAAATGAGCTCATCCATAGATTGAGAAAAGAATCAGTGAGATTGAAGTTATATCACTGGAAACTTCTCAAACTGAAATGCATAAAAAAATGCATAAATAAAACAGTACAAAATATCCAAGAACCATGGTACAATTTCAAAATGAGGAATGTGTATACAATTAAAATACTAGAAGGAGAAAAAAGAACAGAGCAGAAGAAATATTTGAAGTAACAATAGCCTAGAACATTCTAATATTAAAGACTGACACCAAACCACAGATCCAAGAAGTTAAGCAAACACCAAGCAGGATAAATACCAAAACATTACACATGGAATATCATATG
>NW_012150595.1:1876-2217 GCF_000956105.1 Propithecus coquereli | reverse complement strand
ATTATATTTTTAGGATTTTCATCTTTCAGAATTTCAACATTCAGGATTATGGTATTTGGGATTATGTCTTTTGCGATTATGATCAGCTCCATGAAAACCAGGATGTTCTGTCTCAATAATTTTATTAAATGCCTTACTGGAAGTCTTAACTACTATAATAAGAAAATAAAAGGAAATGAAAAATATACAGATTGGAAAGGAAGAAATGAGCCTGTCTTTATTTGCAGATGACATGATTCTCTACGTAGAAAATCCCTATGAATCAAGAAAAATATGCTAGAACCAGTAAGTGATTATAGCAGGATCACAGTATAAAAGGTTAAGATATAAACACTAAATAT
>NW_012150595.1:0-391 GCF_000956105.1 Propithecus coquereli | reverse complement strand
ATGCCATAATTAACTCTCTAGGAGCATTTCTAGAAGGAAAATTGTTGGGTCAAAGTTTGAAATGCATCTCTGCATTTGAAGTTGGGGCCATGACTGGGACTCATTCTCTTCCCCTCCCACTACCTATTTAAAGTTTCCTTCATCCTCTGCTATCATCTCAGCAGATCTTAATGGCTTACCTGGTATTGTGACCCAAATATTTATTCCTTGGGGGTCTGAACACTTGGTCATCATACCATTCTCAGCCTGGGATTGCTGAATAAATCTGCTCATGGCTACAATAGAGCAAAAGTGTACCAGTAAGTGTTCAAGTGAATCCTGGGGTTCCAGACACATTTCTCTATTGTGTAAAAGCCTTACCGCCTCCTCCTGGTCAGAGACAGTTAGCAAT
>NW_012150594.1:9231-9478 GCF_000956105.1 Propithecus coquereli | reverse complement strand
AAGCAAAATGAGTAATAAGCACATTTGTATCAATTCTAGGATTACAGTAATTATGACCTAAAGAGTTCAAGGGGAAACTTATAAGAACTGAGAAAATTCTGAGCTTTTATACTACTATCAAACCAATAATTCAGTCTGTTAATATTTCAAGAATGGTGGCCCCCAAACTCAATCCTGGGTCAGTGATAAGACTTTATTACTCGCAGGACAGCAAGCAAAATGAGTAATAAGCACATTTGTATCAATT
>NW_012150594.1:5639-6441 GCF_000956105.1 Propithecus coquereli | reverse complement strand
GTTAGAAGAAATGAAAACAAACAATAAGTTAAAATGTGACTACTTAAAAGCACAATATTTGATGATAGAAATAAGTGCATATATATTAGTTATCAACAAATATGGCATCCACATATGAAAATATATGCAATGCAAAAAAGTCATACATTTTTGTGTAAATTGGATACATCAACAAATATCATATTTCATACACACTTTAGAACACGACAGAATTTAACAAGGTATAGATTTGACCTAATTAATCTAAAATACACACATTTTGCACCTATTAGATGGAAATCACATGTAGTTAAAGTATTTGACTACAAAGTTTGAACTATTTCAGAGTATCAGTATAACACAGTCTATAATCCTTTGCCATAATCAAGTTAGAAACATTGGAACAGCTTTCATTATTGTTCCTCAATGCTCTCTATCCTTTCTTACAAGAAGGGTAGGATTATATTTCCTGGCCTCCTTAATTCCAGGTTTCACCATTTGAATTGCTTTGGTGAATTAAATGTGAATATTAATATGTGACATTTCCAATTGGAAATTTTAAAAGTCATCATGTAATACTGCCAACAAAATAGCATATCACAGACCAGTACTGATTGTTTAGTCTAGATCCTAGAGTAAGGCACATAAGAATACAGCTAAAACCAACTCTCAATGGAAACAAAGTGGGAGTGAGAAATAAGTCATTTTTCTTATAAGTCCCTAAAATTGTGGTGCTCTTTGTTATAGCAGCAGTATAATTTAGCTTAAAATGATTGTTATAAAAACAAATAAAACAGCAATACATGTTTGGGCAATAAAATGT
>NW_012150594.1:2342-2669 GCF_000956105.1 Propithecus coquereli | reverse complement strand
GAAAAAAACAGCTAAGCTTTGGAGAGACAAACATTTACCAACTTAGCTCCCCATCTCTGCCATTAATTTTAAAGTTATATTATCAAGGTTTTAGAAAATTGTTAAAAATATTGCCAAAAGAGTTTTCTAGTCACAATGTACTCTATTTTGTACACAATCAAAATGTTTAACATACTCTGTCAAGTTGTATCTTTTTATTTATTTATTTTTAATGTTTTTTTCTTTTTTTTATTTCTGCATGTTATGGGGGTACAGATGATTAGGTTACATATGATGCTCTTACCCTCCCTCCCCCCCCCAAGTCCGAGCTTCAAGTGTGTCCATTCC
>NW_012150594.1:0-327 GCF_000956105.1 Propithecus coquereli | reverse complement strand
TGCATGGCTGTAGTCCCAGCTACTCAGGAGGTTGAGGCAGAAGGATCGCCTGAGCCCAGGAGTTTGAGGTTACTGTGAGCTAGGCTGATGCCACGACACTCTAGCCCCAGCAATAGAGTGGGACTCTGTCTCAGAAAAAAAAAGAAATCAGAAAACAACAGTTTTACTCACGGAAGTTAATATTTATCTACAAAAATTTCTGATTATTTCTTATCTATAGGAGGAAAAACACTGGAGAAAAAAACAGCTAAGCTTTGGAGAGACAAACATTTACCAACTTAGCTCCCCATCTCTGCCATTAATTTTAAAGTTATATTATCAAGGTTT
>NW_012150593.1:5530-8549 GCF_000956105.1 Propithecus coquereli | reverse complement strand
GAGGGTCCGAGCCTGAGGTTCGGAATCCCTATCCAGCAGGCTCTGTGGCCTTGGGCAGGTGCTAAAACCTCTCTGACCCTCAGCTTTGCGCTTGCTGCCCATCTCACAGGGTTGTCATGGAGATCGAATGGTCACATACATGCGAATGTTCTTTGAAACTTATAAAGTGCCCCAGATGTGAAAGGGGCGACAGTGATGGAAGTTCTACTCTCATTCACTTGCCTAAAAGTTTTGGCTTGTGGCAGGATCCCGCCCTGTAAATCCCACGGGTCCCAAGTTTGGTAGCCTTGGTCGTGGCAACCAGTAGGCAGAGGTGTGGCTTGGGTGGGTATCAAAGGCAGGCGTGCTCTGAAAATGCCTCGTGGAGGGAAGGACTCACAGGGTAGGCGTCTGGGGTCCCAGCTCTGGTGCTACCGTCGACCTGCTATGTGCCCCTGGACAAAGCTCTCAACCTCTCTGGTGCTGTGCCGAGCTCACCTGCCAAGTGTGGATGACGCTTGCTCATCCTCCCTGGGTCCTGGGAGGGTGGGTGATGGCAGCTGTGAGCAGATCCAGAAACCCGAAGTGCTCCACAGGTGTGAGGTGTTCTTTCTTGTGATTTGCCCAAAGAGGTCAAGCAGGTAGCTCCATACAGCTTCTGGCCAGGAAGCATTAGTTAATTGACGCACGACTTACCCGAACAGGGGAGACTCCAGGGGCCGGGGCAAATGGCTTACAGGACTTTCTCTCCGCTCTGCCTCGGCTGCCCCGGCCAAGCAGCAGCCCCTCGCTGCGGAGCCCGACAGAGCTGTGCCGACGGGATCAGAGGGAAGGGGCCAGCCAGCAGCGCCGGAGCCCCCGTGACCCCAGGCTTTCGGTGGGGAGGAGGTGGGAAGTCAGTTCCCTGACTCTTCAGCAGGCGGAGATGAAGGAAAGGGAGCAGAAGAGAGAGCTGGAGGCAGAGGGAAAAGAGGGCGAAAGGGAGAGGAGATCAATAGGAGCTAGAAGGCGCAGGCTTGAGGGAGGGAGGAGAAAGCTGTTTCCCCTGCAAGCCGAGGAATTCTCTGGAGGAGAGGCTGGGTCTTCATTCAGACTGGGTCTCCCCAAGAGCAGGTTTTATGCCTCCCCTCTCAGTGTGTGGGCCCCCCCAGCACAGGGACTGAACCTCCCCCATCCCACTGTGGGCTCTGCCAGTCAGGGACTATGTCAACCAGGTCATATGGGGGCTCCCCAAGGAGGGGGGAACATACTCCCCCACGGCCAAGACCCTCCAAGGTAGGCGACCTGCCGGTGGGTCCCGACGCAGCCCTGGAACCTGCACCTGCACCTGTCTGACTGCCCTGCTTCTCTCCTCTTCCCACCCCAGGGTTCACAGACACCTTCAACATGGACACCAGGAAGCCCCGGGTCATCGCTGGCTCCAGGACGGCCTTCTTTGGCTACACGGTGCAGCAGCACGACATCAGTGGCAAGAAGTGGTGAGTGACAGCTGCTGCCCACACCTGGCCCCTCCAGTCTGCCCCTGAGCCCTCACGCGCAGACTCTCCCATTCCCGGTGACTTGACCCCTTGTCCGGCTGGGTCAGAGGCTGCACAGGCTCTGCCCCTGACCGGGAAAGCCTGAGCATCCAATCTGCCGGCACTCTGTCGTCTCATCGTGAACGGGGAATGAATCCCCCCTTCCCTGGGCTATGTGACAGCACAGGCAGCAGGCGCTCTCCTCCCAGCCCCCTCAGGGTCCTGGTGTCTCGTCAGTGGGGGCAGCTCTCTGGTCCTGTCTGCCGGGAGAGCTGTTGGCACGGATGCGAGTGTGCTCACAGCTGAAACACCGGCAGGGGAGGGCAGGGGAGGGGGAGCGAGACCTAGTGGTGGAAGAGGCCTGAAAGATGCCCAGTGGCGTGTGCCTGTAGTCTCAAGCTACGAGGGAGGCTGAGGCAGGAGGATCCCTTGAGCCCAGGAGTTCAGGGCTGTGATGAGCTGTGATCACACCACTGCACTCCAGCCTGGGTGGCAGAGCAAGACCTGTCTCTAAAAAATAAATACACAAAAATAGAAGATAAAAATAAAAGATCCTCGGGATCCCCCCAGGGCATCGGCCATCAAGAGGAGGGAAGAATTTGCCTTCAATTTTTAAAGTAACTTTACTGCGGCGTATTTTATCATATAATTCGCTCATTTCAGGCGTACAAGTCAGTGATTTTCTTTTTTAGTAAATTTACCGAGTTGTACAGCCATCACCACAAATCAGTTTTTATCACCCCGATAAGATCCCAGTAGTGTTAATTGCTGTGCCCTCCCTGACTGGTTTCTAGCTGACAAAAGGCAAGGCCTGCCTTCCTTCCTGGGCTGGAAAGGGCCAGGCCTCTGCCTGGCCCTTCGGGAAGCCCTTGCAGAGTGAAGGGACCGCATGAATACCGGCCATCAATATTCTACGCCGCCCTCTTCCCAGTCTGACCCCTGACCCCGCCCCAGCCTCTTCCCCTTCCACTTCCAACACTCGAGACACGTTGCCTGATTGCAGGTTTCCAGTTGCCCAGACCTCCTCCAAACATGCTTTTCCTCTCTCCTGTGACACCCTCTCCTACCTTCCCCGCTCTTCCCACCCTACCATCGAATCTGGTTAACTCTTTTATATTCTTTAGTAAAGGAGTATCTTACTCATTATCTTTCTATTATGGTATAACTTACATACAATGAAGTATAGATATCTGAGCGCATTGCTCAATGAATTTTTACATATGTGTACCATCACGTGATCACCTCCCGGGACAGGATAGACACCACTTCCAGCTTCCCGGGAGGCTCCTTCGTGCCCACTCCCCCACCCAGTCAGTGCCCCTCTAGGTAACCACTATTCTCCCATTTTAAACTTCATGTAGATGAAATAATACAGAACTTCATATAGATGAGATCATACCTATTTTACTCAACATTATGTCTGTGAGATTTAACATGTTGAAAGTATTAATATACTTCACACTTTTTCATTGATGGGTGATATTCCATTGTATTAATATATTAATACCACAACTTATTTATTT
>NW_012150593.1:1937-3139 GCF_000956105.1 Propithecus coquereli | reverse complement strand
CTTTGTTTTAATTTATTTTTTCTAGCTTCTTATTTAAATTATTCATTCTCTGACCCTTTGTCTTCTCTAGTTTACACATACAAGGCTATAAATTTTCTCTAACATTGCTTTAGCTTCATCCTACAAATTTTGATGTTTTCATTACCATTCAGATTAAAATAATTTCTAATTTCCATTGTGATTTCTTCTTTGACCCATGAGTTATTTAGAAATGTGTTCTTTGATTTCCACATATTTGGGGATTTTATAGTCATTTTCTAAAAGAGTTATAATTTAATTTCACAGTGGTCAGAAGGGCAACTGTATAGTTTAGATCCTTTGATATTTGTTAATACTTTCTTTATGACTGAGGATATGAGGTCTACTGTAGTAAATCCCAGCACACTTGAAAACTGAAATTCTGTAGTTTATTAAGTATATATATCAATTGGGCCAATTTGGTTGTGTTTTTCAAATCAACTGCATCCTTACTGATTTTTTCAGTCTGCTTATTCTATCAGTTTCTGAGAGAGATGCATTAAGATCTCCGGGTATCCTGGTGATTTGCCTGTCTCTCCTTTCAGTTCTGTCAGCTTTTGCTTTATATATTTTGAAGCTATGTTGATTAATCACATACAAATTTAGGGCTGTTGTATATTCCTGTTGAATTAACCCACTTATAAAATGTCCCTCTTTTTCTTTAATAATATTTTTTGCCTTAAAGTCCACTTTATTTGAAATTAATATAGGCATACCAACTGTCTTTTGGTCAATTTTTGTGTGTTCTTTTTCCATCCTTTTGCTGTTAACCTTTCTGTGTCCTTATTTTTAAAGTGTTTCTCTTTTAAGCAGCATATAGTGTTCTTAATCTAGCCTGATGATCTTACCTTTTAATTAGCTAATTACAATGAACATAATAATTGATATAGCTGAGTTGAAGTCTCCCATCTTGCCAAGTGTGTTCTATTTGTCTCACCTATTTTTTGTCCCTTTATTTATCCTTTTGAACTTCTTTTGAATTATTCAAGCATTTTGAGTACTTTTTTCTCTGATGTTAGTTTTTTAGTTGTGCTTTCTTGTATTAACCTCTTAGGGTTCACCCTAGAAATTACAATATACATTCTTGATTTATTACAATCTACTTTTAATTAGTACTTTTACCACTTCCTGAATAACACAAGAACTTTACAGTAGTTTAATTCCAGTTACCTGTCCTATCCTTT
>NW_012150593.1:0-332 GCF_000956105.1 Propithecus coquereli | reverse complement strand
GTCCTGCCATTTAGTAGGTGCTCAGAGAACATGTTTTGACAGACTGAATGACTTGAACCTCTTCCAACCAGCCCAGACATAAGATGCACGACATCTGCATTGTTTACGTGGCGTGAAGTTGAACTGACTTTTCCAAGATAGAATTTATTTTGACCAATATTTTTTATCGAGCATCTGTTAATAAATTTTGCTGGACTCTGGAAAACATCGTTATTAGTAAAACATGGTTTCACTCTCAAGTAAGTCATAGAGCAGTTGAGGGGGCAACATGAATATCCTTGAAATAATTTTAAAACAATACAAAACAAAATATGACCTGGTGTTAATTATAG
>NW_012150592.1:14424-14796 GCF_000956105.1 Propithecus coquereli | reverse complement strand
TTTCATTCTATTTTCCACAGACTTTCTGAAGTCCCCTTGTATGTATACACCCATGTAACCACCATTCAGATCAAGATATAGAAAGGTCCTTAGTCGACAGTCCCACCAAAGGTAACCACTACTTTAGTTCTACTATCATAGAAGTGTGATAGCTTTGTTTGCTTTTCTGAACTTTATATAAATGTACATATTTCATCTATTAATAGTATGCACTCTTTTGGGTCTAATTTATATGCAATCATAACTGTGAAATGTATCCACAATGTTGTCTGTAACAGTACATTCTTTTGAACTGCTGTATACAACTTATCAACTCTACTGTTGGACATTTGAGTGGCTTCCAAATTTTAGGTATTATGAATAAAACATATA
>NW_012150592.1:5950-6387 GCF_000956105.1 Propithecus coquereli | reverse complement strand
CTTTGCACTGCCCAAGTCAGAGCTATAAGCATGCCCATCCCAGACAGTGTGCATTGCACCCATTAGGTGTGAATATATCCATCTCCTCCTTCCCTCTCCCACCTGTCTGACACCCAATGCATGTTACTTCCTATATGTGCACATAGTGTTGATCAATTAGTGCCAATTTAATGGTGAGTACATGTGGTGCTTATTTTTCCATTCTTGTGATACTTCACTTTGAAGAATGGGCTCCAGCTCCATCCACGATAATACAAGTATCATCAGTTCAGGAGAGTTTTTATATGTTAGTTCATTTTCTCTTCTTATATTTCAAATGTGCCTTTTACCAAAAGAAAAGACCTAACCTCATGAGGTTATTTCCACAGTCCTTTTCAGTGAGGTTCTTTCTCTGCAAATTCAAACGGAATTCTAGATTTTTTGTAACAAGAGGAAAA
>NW_012150592.1:2431-2790 GCF_000956105.1 Propithecus coquereli | reverse complement strand
ATGTATATGAAAGCTCCTGATTTGTGTACGCTGATTTTGTAGCCTAAGACTTCACTGATTTTATTTATCAATTCCAGGAGTCTCTTGGTTGAATCTTTGGGGTTTTTTAGATATAAGATCATATCATCAGCAAAGAGTGATAGTTTAACCTCTTCTTTTCCCATTTGGATACTCTTGATTTCCTTCTCTTATCTGATTGCTCTAGCTAGGACTTCTAACACTATGTTGGACAGAAATGATAGTGGGCAACCTTGCTAGTTCAAGTTCTAAGCAGGAACGCTTTCAATTTTTCCTTGCTCAGTATGATGCTGGCTATGGGTCTGTCATATATGGCTTTAATAATTTTGAGGTATGTCCCA
>NW_012150592.1:0-346 GCF_000956105.1 Propithecus coquereli | reverse complement strand
ATCTTTTCAATCATATAATAATATTAGAAACTGGTTTTTCTTAAAAACACAAGCCCTCAAATTTATGCAAATTTCTCTTCTACTATATATTATCTCTTCAGAGGAGAGGGGAGTTTCAATTTCTTTGTAATCTCTTCTATTTTTATAAAATGATGCTGGTCAACCAAAGTAATGATTCTTAACTAGGCACACATTAGATTAAGATGTGAAATGTAAAAAACAAACAAGCTCTCTCACAAAATTGACAGATACTGAGCCCCACCCTAGACTTACTGAATTAGAATCCTTCAGGTTAGAAATTTAGTAAGCAATTTTTAACCTCTCCGCCCCTAATGTGAGGAACACA
>NW_012150591.1:9359-10314 GCF_000956105.1 Propithecus coquereli | reverse complement strand
CTTCTTCATACCTGCCTATGGAAAAAACAAATTTCAAGTTTTTGCTTCTATAGAAAAGTTAAGCATGCCTTCTGTCAACTTAGAATGTCAACTAATAATGCTCAAAATTTACTTTAGTACAGTAGGTAATTATCCTGCATTTGAATGCAAGTCAATCAAATGAAATTAAGACCTAAAATTTTCTGTCAAGTTTTCATGTAGTCCATTAGAATTACAGAATGATATGAAGAAAAATAATTAGCAAATTTAGAAATTATACCTAAAATGTGAGATTTGTGTAACTCTACAACATCACAAGATTTGCAGTTTAAACTATTTCTAGATTTCAAAGGGACAAAAGTATCTTTTACATTTAAACTGGGGGCTTCTTTCAATTTAGAGTAACAAATATTGGATTTATCCTCTGATCTAAAACAAATGAAAATTATACAAAAATTATATCAAACAATGGTTTTGATACATTAGACATTAGAAAAGACAGAAGAGTAATCCCTTATAAACAGGAAACATATAAACTGAGTCCTATAATCTTCCATGCTTACTGCCTAGACAGAGTTATGAGGCTGACGTGCAGGAAGGGGGAACTCAAGCTTGGCACTACCTGAGTGAGGAGAGGGGCTATGAAATCTGGGGAGATCAGAAAGACATATTTCACAGGGCAAAATATTAAAGGGAAGGGAGAAACATAGAGAGAAACCTCTTGAAAAGGGCAGAGAATCTGCCTCTAGTTTTCAGCTCACTATTGATCAAAAATGGAGTATAAGAAAACATTGCAGCTAGAAAAGAAATAACTGAAAGAAGCAGAGAGAACAGTCCTAAGGATCAATAGGGTCAGGGAAAGTTCATGTTCCAAGCAGTCAAAATGGAAAATCCTATAATTCACAGGGCATCACAAAGCGTTAATAAGAAGGTATTGTCTCAGCAGGAAGTCAAAATAGCCCTAGACTGAAAGTTT
>NW_012150591.1:6109-6604 GCF_000956105.1 Propithecus coquereli | reverse complement strand
TGAAATATGTGTCTATTTTGGAAAAGCCTGTATGACACGGAGGGATAAACATCTCTAGAAACTGTGTGTGCAACGCCTGGAACCCAAGGACACCCTCCAGCTGACAAAGAGCAAAATGCCAGAGATTACAAACATACTGCTGCAAGTAAATGAATTCTACCATTAACCTGAATATCATTAAGAATGTACTCTTCCCTTGATTTTTCTCTTAAAGGCAAAAAAAAAGTGTACTCCTCCCCAGTTAAGCCTCTAGATGAAAACCCATTTTAGCTAGCGCTTTGATTGCAGCCTTGTGAGATCCTGACCAGAGGACCCAGAAAAGCTATGTCCAGACTCCTGACACCAGGAAACTGTGAGATAATAAATGGGTGTTGTCTCACATCACTAAATCTCTGGTAACTATTTCATTCGGCATTAGAAAACTAATTCAATGCCAGCCAAAATGTATTTCAAAGCAAAGACATTATCAGGGATAAAGAAGTTTATTTTATAATA
>NW_012150591.1:3884-4239 GCF_000956105.1 Propithecus coquereli | reverse complement strand
GGTGTCATGAGCTGTGCTAGTAATTTGATCTCACTTAAGGATCACAGAGCTACATCCATGTGTTTAATATGAGACTGTCCAGTTTTAGAGTCAATTCCTCAAAGACAGGTTTCCTGGCAAACACTTTAAAATTTCTAGCCAGAGGAAATAAGAGCCTGTGACTACAAAAATAAAAATAGTTTTATGAACATTGATGTATAGGAGTCTTGCTTTTCATTCCTAAGGGCCAGTTTGGGGAATTTTTCAGATAGGATACCAGGATCTGCAAACTTCTAGTGTGTCTTGTCTACATGAACACCAGGTATTATGGGTACAAAATTATCTTCAAGAGCTGAACACTGCCTTCCAGTAAATC
>NW_012150591.1:0-1050 GCF_000956105.1 Propithecus coquereli | reverse complement strand
AGACTGAATTGTTTAGCTTTTATTAGCTCCCCCTTGAGAGTTATTGCATCTTTAGTAACGAATGAAATAGCAAAGTAAAGATGGAGAGGAGGAAAAAAATAACATTTTTTAACACTTACTGTATTCCAAGCACTTGACTATGAGGTTTTATAATTATTCAGACTTAATTTTGTCAAATAACTCTCAGGCTTATTTTTCTAATGCTTAAATCTGAGCCTTAGCTGGGCTGAGTCTTGGTAGACCTTGATGACTTCACTAGTAACTGGCAAGCACTGTGGGGTGCATCGGGGGAAAGATGTCTGATAAACCTACGTGATGGAAGGAGAACAGGGTTATAGTCATGGCCTACGATCATTAACAGCACTCAAAATACGGTTATTAAGTCGGTAGAAATATTATATAAGACATTGTTTCTGTTGAAAATATTTAAATTCTAAGAGAGCAAGTTTTTGCTATAGAGTAATAATTTGAACCTTAGTCAAGCCGAATACATTGGCCTGTCCATTATTAGGGGTATTTGTTGTTGTTGTTTGTTTCCCCCTTCAGATTTAGGTGAAACTATCTGACACAAAGATCGGGAAAAGGAAAAACAGGTGATTAAAACAGCTTAGAGTCTACCAAAAATGCTGATTTGTACAAGAAGTCTAACAAGACGGGTGACAAAAGTGCCTAGGGACCAATAAACCTTGCATGGTTGCTTCCCTTAGACAGGTGGCTGCAGAATTCTTACACTATAAATTCAGGAAACAGTTGGAACTCACCTTTAAACGTCAGCTTTCCTGTCAGAGCACTGACAAGGTGATCTGTGGTGCTGACTCACTTTCAGCAACTATTCAAAAGCACATTTTTGGTATCCGTTGCTTACTTTAAACAAAATATGTTTCCATTGCCACTGAGTTGTAGCCTCTAGATTATATCTTCCCTTGCATCTGCTTTTAAAAGTTGACCATTCATTTGGAAGGAGAGGCTATGTTTTAGTGTCATACATGAATTGAAATTCCTGGCAAAATCAATTAGGGGGCTAATAAAATAAGAGGGTAGAAAATGTTG
>NW_012150590.1:5905-6493 GCF_000956105.1 Propithecus coquereli | reverse complement strand
CTGCCTGCTGTGATAAAGGCCTTTGTCTGCCCCAGAAGTAGTTTATCTTTTGTCTGCATCCATGAAACTCTACAGACTAACTTGTTAGCTTGCAAGTGGTATAAAATCTCAAACCCTTCACAGTTATTGACACCACTGTGCCCCCAAATATCTTCTCTATATGTTTCAGTTGAAACTATTCTGCAATATGTCCTTTTACAATTTTTTCAAGGATGTGCTGCACTAGTGAATGCATCAGAGTGAAGCTTTCTCAATCTGAAGGACTGAGAAAGGTTCACTAATTTTGGGATTTGGCTGCTCAGTCAATCTTTAGGTTACCCGGATGTGTGATTCTTCCTGCCAGGATCTTTTCAACGTTGTCCATGATACTATTGTGAGATATCATCAGAATTTTTGATGAAAGTAAAGAACACTATATTTGTACATTTCCCCAGTCTATCAGTCCTTAATACTAACACAGTTTTTAAAATAGTTGTATGTTATAATCTAATGACATCCCCCATTAGCACTGTCTTCTTTCATAGATGTAAGTGTGCATAAACTCAATGTACTCATGTTCATACACATACACAGAGGAATAATTATAAT
>NW_012150590.1:4048-4542 GCF_000956105.1 Propithecus coquereli | reverse complement strand
CTGCCTGCTGTGATAAAGGCCTTTGTCTGCCCCAGAAGTAGTTTATCTTTTGTCTGCATCCATGAAACTCTACAGACTAACTTGTTAGCTTGCAAATGGTATAAAATCTCAAACCCTTCACAGTTATTGACACCACTGTGCCCCGAAATATCTTCTCTATATGTTTCAGTTGAAACTATTCTGCAATATGTCCTTTTACAATTTTTTCAAGGATGTGCGGCACTAGTGAATGCATCACAGTGAACCTTCCTCAATCTGAAGGATTGAGAAAGGTTCACTAATTTTGGGATTTGGCTGCTCAGTCAATCTTTAGGTTACCCGGATGTGTGATTCTTCCTGCCAGCATCTTTTCAACGTTGTCCATGATACTATTGTGAGATATCATCAGAATTTTTGATGAAAGTAAAGAACACTATATTTGTACACTTCCCCAGTCTATCAGTCCTTAATACTAACACAGTTTTTAAAATAGTTGTATGTTATAATCTAATGAC
>NW_012150590.1:1382-2443 GCF_000956105.1 Propithecus coquereli | reverse complement strand
TTAATTATTTCCAATTTCTATTACATGCCAGGCAATCTCCTGGGGATGAGAGACAACTCAGAAGAATAATTCTAATGGTGGTTAATTAATTAATTAATTATTTCCAATTTCTATTACATGCCAGGCAATCTCCTGGGGATGAGAGACAACTCAGAAGAATAATTCTAATGGTGGAAATTTCAAGTACTATATTATGTACTTTGGGTAAGGAGGAATCAAATTTTAAAACAAGGAGGTGGTTACATCTCAGGCATTTGTATAGGACCTGCCCTAGGGGAAAAGTAAAGAGTATGGCATTAGCCCCTAGAATAGTTGTCTGAAGCACAGTGAGCACACAACTATTTGTTCAATAAGTGAATCAAGATATAAGATTAAAAATTAGGAAATAATGATGGGCATAATTAAAGCACAGCAATAGAAATCTCAAAGCCAATGCAAAAATGAATACAATTGTTTGTAATAAGGATGATTTGCCAACTATTTCTCTTTGATCTGAGTGGAGAAGTTTTCAGAAAAAATAAAAATGGGTAAAAAAAATTGAAATGGCAAAGATGGATGCAATCAAAATGCTAATAAATAAATAGGGGAGGACTCAGTGATTAGAAATGTCATAACAAAATGACAGAATTACATACCATTAGAATTTCAGACCAAATTATAAATTCTTCCTTCTTATTCATCCCATCCCATCATGTTGACCAATAATAGCTTGAATAAATTCAATTTCAGCAATCTCAAATGGTATATTGGTTTATCCCTTTATCGCATAGGCTCAGTCTTAAACATCCATGAGCCTCCAATCTCTGGAGCAAGCAGCAGAGTCACCCAGAACCTGGACTTAGTTCAGCATTAGCATAACTTTCTTAAAATAATGAGTGGAAGAAGAGCTGGAAATCAAAATACTTTTCTCACTGAGATGTGACTCAAAGAGCCCATGGCATTCTCAGCCTTCTTGAAGAAAATGACAAAATAATAAAAAATTGTTTTCCCCTAGAATACTGAATCTACGCATATAACAGAAAGAATAAGCAATTCCTCCAAGCTTTTTTTTTTTTTTTTTT
>NW_012150590.1:0-613 GCF_000956105.1 Propithecus coquereli | reverse complement strand
CTCCTTACTTTATACCCCTTCTTTCCATCTTTCTTTCTGTCCTTCCTTCGTCCTTCTTTTCTTTTCTTTCTTTATTTCTACTAAAGAGAAATGATAAGCTACAAAATTCATAATCAATACATAGTTACAAGAAAAAAAGAACATAATTCTAAGATCTGTATCCAAAACTGGTTAATGTGTCAGCACGAGATACTGATTGATCTGTCAGGCTCTAATATGTTACAATTTTAATTGTAATACATTTGTATGTGGTTGTGATACATTTATTACTATTTTCAAAATAGTTTAACATTGTGTTAAACTTTCACATTGCATAAAATATTTAATGATTTCCTAATACAAACAAACTGCAGAATCCACAAATGATTTAACTTTATTTGAATAACATTTGTAAATCAGAATTTAATGTCTGGATTTTTTACACGGCAGCTGACTTTTGTTTAAGGGTATAGTTCATCACAAGTAAATTAATTTTATAGCTGAAATAAAAGGGCAAATGAATTAAAAGTTCATAGTATAAAATAAAGACAAGTCCATTGCAAAAAAAGGTTATGGGATTTATGATAAATATTCAAAGGTTAAGATCATAAAAAATGAGAATGGCTATTTTTTT
>NW_012150589.1:20720-21081 GCF_000956105.1 Propithecus coquereli | reverse complement strand
CATTTGGTTTGACTTGTTGAGTACATTTAAATATCACAGCCTTTTCATTTTCAAAAACATTTACTGGAAAAATTAAGAGTTACCAGGGAATTAAGAACATATAAAATAGTTAGGTCCCCTCCTTGATTATAAATTGCTTTTGGTCAGCAAATGTTGACTAAATGAATAAAAGTAATTGTTGATTGAATTCACAAACTAACCTCAAGTCCTTAAAAGATTTTAAGTACAGGATTCAGGAAAGATCTGATCATATCAAAGAAAAAGAGCCAGTTGACAAACGAAACTTTGGTCGTTGACACAGTTATAATTGCTCCTTCTTTCTGAGTGATTTCCCCAGATTTGCATTTATCTCTGAGAAATA
>NW_012150589.1:6400-7885 GCF_000956105.1 Propithecus coquereli | reverse complement strand
GTCTATTGACTATCCTATGACTTTATGATGTATTTTTTTCCTGTATAGAAATTTTAAATGTTGATATAAGTAAATGTTTTATCTTTAGTTTTGTGATTTCTGTGCTTTCTGTCTTACTTTAAGAGGCCTTTTCATACTCCAAGATTATAAATTCACCAGTGTTTCCTCATAATATGTTAATGGATTCATTATTTATCTTTAAATCTTTGACTCATCTGGAATTTATTTTGGTTTGCCAGTTTCCCATCACATTTATTGAATTATCCATCCATTATTACTGGTGTGAAATGGCATTTTTATCATATAATTTCCCATTTATATTTGGGAGTCTTTCATTGAACCTGTCCATCTCTTTCTTTTTTCTTATCTAATTGCATTGGCTAGTCTCCTCCCACTAGAATAAAAAGTGTGAGAGAGCGGGGGTCTTGCATACCTTGTTTATGTAGTAAGTCCTCTCTTACCATCATTGATAGGTTCTTGGAAACTGCAACTTTAAGTCAAATGACATATAATGAAACCAATTTTCTTTGTCCTCAATGTTAAAATGAAATGACATTGAATGGAATGATGTTATTCGAGAACCTACCGTATGTCATACAGTAAGTGAGGACTGTAGTTATATTCACATCTTTTCAAACAGTGCCTGACACATTAGTAGGTGCTCAAAAATGATATTTGAACACACAAATAATAGGAAGCTCTATTTTATGATTTGTCTGCTTAATAAGTAATTTATTGCTTGATCTCTGTAAAAGAAAAGGAAATTAGTACACTGACACATCTTCTCAGCTCTTCCACTGGCTTCCTGATTTCTTCTTGCTCTATTATTATTTTCATATTTTTAAGAATTAGAATATGTACATTCTGAAATCATTTTTTGCCATGTTGATTTAACTTTAGTTCTGTGTGTAGTTAGGTTTAGTGCAAACACCTGTAGTCTTATCAGGGCTTCTTCTGATGAGGTAGATTTTATTAAGGAGAGCTCATGGATTTCATGAGATTCTTTTTTTTTTCTTATTTAATGAATTAACTAACATTTACATAGTGCTTTCTATATTCCAGGCACTAGCACTTTATGAATAATAAGTGATTTAATCATACAAAGTTATAGTTCTTGAATTTTTGCATATAAGTCAGTTGGCATTATATGTATATGCCGTCTTGGCTTAGTTTAGGATTTTTAAATCAACCCCTACTTTATCCACCCACCTTCAACCCAAATAACTTGAAGACATTGCTCTACTACCACTGAATGATTGCTTAGACAGAAGTCTAAGGCCAGCTTGATTTTTTACCCTTATACACAACTTGCTTTTTCTACCCATATTCTCAAGAAAACCATCTTGATCCTTGAAGTTGCAATTTTAGCAAAATGTATCTGTTTGTTATCATGTATTAGTTTCTCCAGGAACACATTATATAACACATTCAATAAATTTGTTAATTCAGATCAATTTTCATTCAATTAAATTTTTCTTTTATTAT
>NW_012150589.1:5766-6021 GCF_000956105.1 Propithecus coquereli | reverse complement strand
ATTGTCTGTGGTTTTCCTCCACTCATTTTTTAAGAAATTGGTTAAAAAGCAGATGTCACCATGCAAGAACGGCCTTACAATCCCACAAAGTTCATTGACGATAAATGATTCCCCTAGACCACCAGATGGTTATGTTGCTGCTAGGACTTTACTCAGGTGTGGTAGCTAGAGAAATTATGTTGAATTTTTAAGAATAGCAGATGCAAACCATAGCATAAATGACAGCCATGGTTATTGAGCACTGACACTGTGTCA
>NW_012150589.1:0-5706 GCF_000956105.1 Propithecus coquereli | reverse complement strand
ACTGTGGCACTTACCAGAGCTATTGTTAAAAAAGTAACATTGGTCATAAACTCAGATTTTAATAAAAAAACATAATTCTAGTGAGTTGAGTAGTTTTTCCAGTATTTTTCAGCTTAAATTTTCTGATAGTCACTGGCCTGTAAATTGAACCTATATTCAAAAGATTTGAGCTAAATTAGTTCAGCATTTTACAGTTACATTAAAATAGAAAACCTGCATTTTTCTCTGAGAACAACACACACACACACACACACACCCCAACATCACCTTAACAAAATACCTTTTTTTCCCCCCTTCCACTGAGTATTACTTAAAAGAATCTGAAGGTTTAAGACTCAAACTTGGCAGTTGTATAATCCTCCCAGGGGAGGAAATTCAGGAGAATTTAAAGAAAATTGGCTTAGCAATGTGTTTTGAATATAGGCAACAGAACATTTTCTATTTGGGTACAACTACATCAATGAAACTTGAGTCAGTGGAAGTCTTGTCCGATGCCATTTAGAAGGTTGTCAGAGTTAAGGGAGGTGTTAGAAGGATACCGGTTGGAACAGAGAACTGCCTTAAGGAAAGACTCTATTTCCTTCCATTTCCTGCTGTAGATAAATGAGAACCAAATAGAGGAAACCATAAGGTCATTTCAGCAAATAAAAACCAACCCACCATTCTGGGTATCGTATATTGTGGTTATTGCTGCTGGTATTTTGCCCACTGTGATGGATTCAAAGCATGACTGCAAATTCTTTGACACTTTGACACTCCTCCCACAATCCTCTGTCCGAGCGGGCTTGTCACTGCTTCAACCTAGAGATTACAATGGAAGTTACACTAGGTGACTTCTGAGGTCACATCATAAAAGGTCAGGCAACTTCCACCTTGTTCACTGAAATGCTCACTTGTGGAGCCCTGAGCTACCGTGCAATAACCTTGGCTGCCCTGAGGCTGCCATATCAAAGAGAACACCATAGCTTACTAGTTAAGAACACAGACTACAGAACTGGACTCCCTGAGTTCAAATTCTGGGTATACCAACTACTAACTGTGTAACTTCAGGACCATTACTTAATCTCTCCAGGCTCCAGTGTCCTCATCTGTAAAATGGTAAGGAACAATAGTCCAGTACTCACCACCTGCCCTCATACCTGTACCTTCCACAGTTATTGAAAAAGTCAAATGTGATTATATTTATTAAACGCTCAGAATAATGCCACCAAATAATAGGAACTATGAAGGGATCTGTTAAATAAAACATGCATGTTCTTTCAGATGTGCTTCACGGGGTTAGGGGAAGATTGTACTCAGTATGGTTCAGAATCAAATAATTCTGCATTTTAGATTGCAGAGAATGGATCCTTTTGGCAGCAGGTAAAAGGGTTATTAAAACTCTCATGGACTTCAGCAAGGCAATTCAGACCAAAGAAAATTCTAGTATTTAAAAAGCAGGGATGCTTCTGAAATACCTCTTTTGCTTGTATTTCCCCTCCTACATTCCAGGCTGATGTTTACTGTGTTTACATCATTGAACCAGGCATTTCCCTACTCATGTCCTAGCACTGAGTAAGATATTTGAACTTATAAAATTTACATGTCTAAAATAGTTACCAGCGTGTACTCTCCCACCCCCAGCTTGCCTCACCCTCTGAGGGATTAGGTTATAAAAATGAATGAAATCATCATTCCTGTTTACTGGATAATCCCAATGCTAAAATAAAAGTGGAGAAGGGTGGACAGCAAAAAACATTTAAGGAAAAATGAAGATAGATGGGTACAGAGAGACTAATTAGATATCTCACAGGGTAAATTACTGGCAAACACATCACAGCCTGATTGTCTGTGGTTTTCCTCCACTCATTTTTTAAGCAAAAATATTGAAAAAGGGACCTAAAATTTGCTGATCAAAGTCCACTTAACAGACAGGTCAGTTAACTAATGTAAATATGCAAATAAACATGTCTTCTGAGACATCAAATATGCCAGTCATTTGCCAGTTTGCAATATTTCCCGTCTTCTGTTTTTGGACACTGCATTTCCCAGGCTCTCTTTCTCCCTGGCTTTCTGGTAGATTTAGCTAGGGGGGGGCTCTAATAGAAAACTAGAGGGTGTGAGATAGGAGAAACCAGAGTGTTTCTCTCCCTTTCTCTGGGATATCTCTGGCAATGGTTGTCTCCTCTATGATTTCAACTTCTACTGGGAAGACCTCGCCATGGTTGTAGCTTCCAATGGATGCACCCGAAGTCTGGCCCTGGTAACAGCATTTCCTCCTGCTACTTTAGAGGTGGGAGCTGCTTCTTGCTGTTACTAATCTCTGGGTTGCCTCACTATCCCCTCTATGGCTTTTTACCTTGTGGTCAATCCCTCTATTGAATTCCTTCTGTTTGATACACCTAGAATGATTTCAGTTTTCCAGCTTGAACCCTTAGATACTCCATAAGCAGTTCTTTATTGTTTATGATCTACAATGTAAAGCAGGAGTGTTGTTTTATTGACCTGTCATTTTATAGACAAATTGTACCATTTACCTACATTAAGGATGTTATGACACTCATATTAATTTTGATTTTTTCTGATGAGATAACTGAGCCTTGTTTGTGATATACATAGGAGTACTTCCCGTTGCTCATTTAGTGGAGATCAGAGTTGATTTGCTCAAGAGAGTGAATTACCCACTCAGATGAAGTCAAATCGTCTTACATTCACCTTCCTATGGGCTCCTCATGGTACTTTCTCTGTTTTAGTCATACCAACTGTGCGGTATGTCAAATTCATGCATGGCATTCAACGCATAAAAACTCATCACTACCATGGTGTAAGCTACTTTCACTACCATGATTTAACAGATAATTTATCTTTACCCTGATGATTCTTTTCCTCAAGTAACATTTTTATTGATCCTCGAGACTACCAAGACCTGGTAGCAATCATTCCCTATAAACTATTTTATTTGTTTGTATGACATCAATTTGGGTACCTGGACGTAGGATGTCTGGAAATGCTGCTGCACCCCCCAGGGATCTGAACCTCAACAGAGAAACTGGGATCACAGTCAGAACTGACTGTTTGCACGAAGGCTTTATTGCAGCTGCAGACTTAGCACATATGAAAAGGTTTTCTGTACTCAGTTTCTGGATGAAGCAGATTGCATCACCAGGAATTCCTGTCCTCCAGCACATAGTGACCAACACACGTTAATAAGCATTTGCTTTTTTATTTTCAGTTCAATAACGTAATGCTTTCTGTTCATTATGAAACCAGTTTTTTTTCAATCTTTTTTTTAACTAGAAGGAAAGACATAAAATAATAATTCCAGAGCTCTGACCCTGGTATGCCCCATGCACAAGCAGTCAGTCAGCTTAACTTAGTGCAAAGATGGAGCAATGCCCACATTTAAATAAGGCAGGGTTTCCAAAGCACAGCATCTGGCAAGAGGGGTTGTTGTCAGAGGAAGGAACTTGTATATCCTTCCATGAGGTAGATGTTCTTGGAGGGGATGGGAATCTGGCCCCATGCAAAGTCAAGGATAGCATCCTCTTAGCAAGGTGGCATTCAGGAGCCAAGGGTTCAAAGTTAATACATTTTGATGGAAACACTGACATTGGGATCTTAGTGATGCAGATGTAACAAACAAGATGTAGAACATCTCAGAGAGCCAGAGCATCTGAGCCCAGCCAGCCAGGCCCCATCAGAACCCAATGAAATAGTGCAGAGGTAGAGAAAGGGGAAGTAGAGGATGTAGACAAGGTCACTAGCTAGAGGTGGGCTGGGCAAGAGGGAGCTAACCTCTGGGTTGCCTCTGGAGGGGCTCCTTCTTCCCTTGACCCTGGCCTAACTTCAGAATTATGTTGTTTTCTTAAGGTGCTCAGATACCACAAAGCTGTGAAATGCCCCTCCTAGAAACAGGAGCCTTAAGCCCTGAATGCCTTAAAGTAGTGAAGGATGTCTTCTGGCCTCCTCAATTCTCTATGCTGATCCCTTGTTTGAGGAGCCTTTATCCATCCAATGATAAACAATAATTTAGATGGGCTTTCTCACCAGGCCAATGAATTGCACAACCCTAAGATTCTCCCTAATGTTTAGTAAACATGTTGTTCTCAGTGAGATCCAGGTGAGTGCTTACAAATCATTGGTCCACTTCTACAGCTAGCAAAGAGGCACCTGGGAAATGCTTACAGATCATACGAGCCTGTGGTTTCCCCTGGCTGTGCCTAAATGACTTTGAACCAAGGATAAATTAGCGTTCAGTGAAACAGGAATGTCATTACAAAGATATTTTCAAACTCTAATAGCAAAATGCGCAAGCAGGAAGCTAAGTTATCTAAATACAGATTGGACACCAAGGAAGGGCATCCTTAGGTAACCAGGCTTACTGTGTGTGCGCGCGCACATGCACGCATGCAAGAGTGTCTATGCATAGAAAAAAGATGCCTCTGAGGGACAGGGAAAAAGGCGATCAGGACCCAGGACTGCCCCAGAGAGCAGTTGAATACCTTCTTGGTGACTTCTAGAATATTCTACAATCCCTGCACTTTTATTGTTGTAGAAAGAAATCAGAGAAGCCATTCTCTTCTCCGCACTCCATGCGAAACTCTGCCCAAAAGCCTTGTATTCGATGTCTCGCCAAGTCCAGCAGCTGCTGACTGGTGGCCAGTAGGTGACATTTAGCTTAAAAAGTATCAGATTTGGCCTACAGAGTACTTTTTAACTTTTTAAAATTTGTTGCCAACATCTAAAATTTGGAAAATTTCCTATAAAAACCAAAAATTCCTGATTTTTTTTTAAAAAAGAGAGAATAGGTTTGACAACATCAGGCCTTCCTTCCCACATTAGCATCTGTGTGCTGGACCAAAACAGTGAGGTATCCCTCTAAAGGGGATACGGACTCCCCAGTTTTCCACAGCCTTCACCACTAGCCTCTGTTACCACTTATCATCACACTCACAATATTTTTTCTTAATATAGAATAAGATAAAAGTAAAATATGTCTTTTACCAACATGTCTATCACATGTGGGGACCAGAGATAGACTTAGACCTGTTTTACTTTACCCATGCACATTACCTACATGATTACTGTAGGAATTTGAGAGCCTGAGTTAGACTTATTATTGATAGAAGTATGTGAATGACAAGGAGTGTGACAGTAGTCAATCTGTGATATAAACATGAGCACTTGTGGAAAATGTCATTAGCTCTGTCCTTATTCTGTAGACAGCGATGTATGCTAATATGGATGTCAAAAATGTAAGAGTCAGCCTAGACCAAGAATCTATCTGCTCAGATCACTGGAATTTATTTGTCCCATCAACCCATCAATTTTTCTCTTTCATTTTTGTCAGAAATGATTCCTAGAAATAGCTTTTAAAGGCTCAAGGACACTATCCTTATTAACCATGTGAATGACACAGAATTTTGTATAAATAGTAAGTTGAAGACTCAGTGACCTTTTAGAATCTGACAGGTTTAGAAAGACACAGGTTAGTGGGTAAGCAGTTCCCATCCATCAAGTCTTCTGAACAAACAAGGACATGTGCTACCTCGGTAGAATGAGATTTTTCTTTAAGTGGCTCTCTGAGCTATAAAAAGCTTCTTTAAAAAAAAAAAAGAAAAAAACAGATGGAAACATTGTACTGAGGAATACTGAAGATCTTAATACATTTCAGGTCCTGTATTTTTTTTTTTAATAGACTACAGAGGTAGTCCAAAGGGGAGGGGA
>NW_012150588.1:15648-15955 GCF_000956105.1 Propithecus coquereli | reverse complement strand
CACTCATTTTCTTAGAATAATTTAAGGTAATAAGACACTTAGCCAGCATCTCCATCACTGGATAAGTGATGGAAACATTGTAGGATATTATTGAGGTTTCTAAAAGTGCTAGAGTACAGTGTTTACCATATAGTAAGTATGATTGAATAATATATATTTTCCATCTTCAGAGAAGAAAATGTATGCCTTAAAATGAAACAAACCATCTTCAGTAAAGATATGTGTTGTAGAGAAAAAAACCATCATAACATCTAGAGCAAGGGTCTAAACCTGGTATCCATGGATTCATAGAACTACAGGAATGAAC
>NW_012150588.1:12760-14395 GCF_000956105.1 Propithecus coquereli | reverse complement strand
TTGAAAGATATATGTATCTTCTGTTTATGCAGTTTTATCCATCTCTTTGAGTTCACAGCTGTGAATTGTGTTATCAGTTTCTCTGTTTTCTTACTATTTTTGATTCTTTGGTCAATTTCAGAGAAGTATATTAGTCTCTCACTTTAATTATGTAGTTGTAAGTTTCTCCTTCTTGCATTTCTATGATAGAAGTTTTTGCTTTTTATATTTCAAGACTATTTAAGTATACAAAAGTTTACCTCAAATATCTTATTGCTGAATTAAACCTTTTATCAATATAGTAGGTCCTTGTTTTTCTCATTTAATGATTTTGCTTTGAATACCAGGATTCATCTTCTTGCCAAGCACATACCTTTTTCTGTTCTTTTATATTCAATCTCTGTCACTGATTAACTTCTCCATTTTTCACGCAACTGGAAAAAAATGGAAGTTTTATATCCTATTTCTATTATTCCAGTGGCTCCTCTTAAAATTGTAACAGTTGTAATCAAACATTTTTTGTCAGTTTAGAATTAATAACTATCCTCTCCTGAATACAACAAGAATCTTAGCATTTCCTTAATATTAGGTCATTAAATATGAAATGTCTGATTTCAAATCAAAAGTTCAGTTTATTATATCTCAGACAAGATGCAGTATAATTAATAAAATTACGTGCCTAAAGTATCAGCAGAGTTTTGCCATCAGAACAGTAGCTTGCTTATGCCAGCAGCGCAAAGAAGCCTGGAGAGCAAGTGGCGATGAAATTGCAAAAGGTGTTTACACAGCTTGTTGAGAATTGAATATTTTTCCTTGCGGGAAGTGGTCCAAAGCCTGGGAGAGGTGGTAGTCACTTGGTGCAAGGTCTGGTGAATATGGTGGATGACAGTTTCCAAGTCCTGTTTCTGTAGTTTGAGCAACGTTGTTTTTTGTTACATGTGGTGTTGCAAGAGGACTGGCCTCTCTCTGTTGACCAGTCTCAACTGCTTAATCACAAACATCCTCATCATTTCATCCAACTGGTTGCACTAGACATCTGCTGTAATCGATTGACCAGGTTTCTTGAAGCTGTAGTGAATAATACCAGCGCTGGACCGCCAAACAGACACCATTTGCTTTTTTGATGACTATTCAGTTTTGGGCTGTGTTTCAGCATTTCATCTTTATCCAACTATTGTGCTGAACGCTTGCGATTGTCGAAAAGAATCCGTTTTTCATCACCTGTAACAATACGGTGTAGAAATGGTTCACCTTTTTGTCATGACAGCAAAGAAAGGCAAGCTTCGAGATGATTTCTCTGTTGACACTTGTTTAATTTATGCGGTGTCCATCGAGCCAGCTTCTTTGTCTTACCAATTTGTTTCAAATGTTCCAATATTGTTGGAATAGTAACGTCAAACCTTGCTGCTAATTCGCACATAGGTTGAGATGGATTCGCTTGTACTACAGCTTTCAGCTCATCATTAGCCATCTTGGTCTCAGGTCGCCCATGTGGCTCATTTTCAAGATTAAAATCACCAGAACGCAACTTCTCAAGCCATCAACGTACTGTGCATTCATTAGCAACATCCTTCCCAAACACTTCGTTGATATTTTGAGCTGTCTGCACTGCATTGGTTCCACGACAGAACTCATATTTGAAAATAACATAAATTT
>NW_012150588.1:2352-2802 GCF_000956105.1 Propithecus coquereli | reverse complement strand
TACTTAAAATTTCCAGTTGAAGTAGCATCAGAATTGTAAGAGTGAGAAATATACTTATTGATTGACTATATTTTAGTGTAACGTGCTTGGTTTCATTAAAATCGGTTAATAAAAGATTATTCTAATTCAGAGCCAATTCCGCATCTCAACACCAAGCGAGAGGTAAGCGTTACTTAGGACTGTCACTGTAAGTTGTAAATAGTGAACGGGGGGAGGAAGAGGCAGTGAGAGAACAAGAAACAGAGATGGGAATGACAGAGACAAAAAGAGGTAGAAATAGTTTATTTTTAGGTGACGTTTCGGGCAAACCATTTCCTGATCCTGTTGTAGTGGAGTCTGTCAGTTGTGTTTTCCTTGTTTTTTTTAAATGCAATTTTTAGAGCTAAAAGATGCTTTCAGAGATGGGTAGAAAGGGGTGAAGGGAGGATGCCCTGAAGGAGGCTGAGTGGA
>NW_012150588.1:0-367 GCF_000956105.1 Propithecus coquereli | reverse complement strand
ATATAATGCAGTTAATTTCAAAACCTTTCCCTCTTCTCCCTCCCCTCAGCAATCTCCAGTATTAAACATAATCGCACAGTCCATGGAGACCAGTATTTGTGGCCATGCCTTTAAGTAACTACTAAAGTATATTATATTCTAACAATATGTTTTCAAAACTTGCAATATTTGTAAATAAATTTATGTTGTCTTTTCATATCTTTTAAAATCATGAAAATGTGATATCAAAAGAAATACTAGATTTGGTTCAAATGATAGATTTTTAAAAGTTCGATATTTCCATGTATTTACTCTTCTATGTAGTTTAGCCAACTCAGTCCAGCAGAACAGAATGTAGCTGCTCTCCTTGGAGTCTCTGAAAGCTTTA
>NW_012150587.1:18848-19130 GCF_000956105.1 Propithecus coquereli | reverse complement strand
AATATCTGGAAGCATAATGCACAATGCTGTATTAATAATGTTTTATTTAGTTGATGTATCTTGAACATTTATTTATATCTTTATTTTTTAGAAATTTTATTAAGAGAGCTTACTGTTCCCTTATGTTTTAAAATTTTCTTTTTTTTTTGAGACAGAGTCCTGCTCTGTTTGCTCTGTTAACCTTGCTAGAGTGCTATGACCTCAGCCTAGCTCACGGCAACTTCAAACTCTTGGCCTTAAGCAATCCTTCTGCCTCAGCCTCCCAAGTAGCTGGGACTACAG
>NW_012150587.1:13620-16254 GCF_000956105.1 Propithecus coquereli | reverse complement strand
CTTTGAAGACCCCCTAAAATTAGCCCAGCTCACCTGTGTCTGGCCCTCAGGAGGACCTCACCAGCAAGACCTTTAGAATTTCTGCCCTTCAATCTCCACTTCTATAACACGTAATAATAATATTATTTACCTTGCAGTATTGTAAGGTTAAAATGAGATAACTTATGTAAAAACATCTTGTAAACTATGAAGTACTAAAAATATGTTGGTTAATCATAATTTTTTGTCCGTGAATTTCTTTAATAAAAATATTTCTTGAGAATCTCCTCTTATGACAGGGACTCCTTTAGGTTTTGTAGATACAGTGATGAAATAAAGACAGGAGGTCCTCATTTTCACAAATCTTGCATTTTAGTAGGATTGACAGAATACACAAGTAAACAAATGAACAAGCAAGATAATTGCAGGTATTGATAAGTGTTAGAAAGGAAATAATATCAGGTATTTCAACTCTTGCTGAATTTCCATTTTATAGTTCTTGGGAAAAAAAAGAGCAATGCCTTCATTGCATGGAATAATGTTCTAGGACAGACAAGGTCTTCACATTAGTCTACAATCCCCAGTATTATCTCAGCATGCTCCACTGTGTCCACTGCCTGCCAGCCACTGTGACCTCTTTACTCAGCCTTGAACACGCCAAGTATGTGCTCTCTTAGGGTGTTTGTACCGGTTATCCTTTCTCTGGAATGTTTTCTTACTATGTTCATGGATAGCTCCCTCATCCCCTTACATTCTTTTTCTCACATTCAATCTTCTCAATAGGGAGATGGGAGGGGTGGAAAAGAAAAAAAATAATAATCTTCTCAATAAAGCCTATCTTGGTCATACTATTTAAAATTGCAAACTGTCTTCTGTCTCTCCCAACCCCACGTTACCATTTTACTTTGCTCTCTTTCTTTTTCTTTTTTTCCCAATAGGATGTATCACATTCTAACAAACCCTGTCATTTAGTTATTATTTCTGTCTGCTCCTTCTAGAAGTACATGAATCAAAAATTATGCCGGGTGTGGTAGTTCACACCTGCAATCCCAGCACTTTGGGAGGCTGAGTCAGTAGGATCACCTGAGGCTGAGACCAGGCTGGGCAACGTATTGAAACCCCATTTAAAAAAAAAAAACTTTAAAAGTTAGCTGGGTGTGGTGGCATGTGCCTGTAGTCCCAGCTACTTGGGAGGCTGAGGTAGGAGGTTCTTTTAAGCCCAGGAATTAGAGGCTACAGTGAACTATGATTGCACCACTGCCCTCCAGCCTGGGTGACAGAGTGAGATCCTGTTTCAAAAAAAAAAAAAAAAAAAATGAGTTTATATCTCTGAATTAAAATCTCTAGCATGTTCTAATTCAGAAAAATGTAAGTTTGTTTTTATGATTGTTATTCTTATTTTGTTTATAAAGATAAATCTTAAAGAGATAACAGTTCGCCATTTCAAATAGGCATTTTAACGTAAGTCAGGGTGGTTTTTAATACAGGAATTTAAAAATATTAGTTTTTTTTTTTTGGAAGTTTGCTTTTGAGCTCTTTTGAAATAGTATAATACATGATATATCCAATTTCAAGTTGATAGAAAAACCATATATTTCCACTGTGTTCTTTGCAGGAATATAATTTGGGAAGCAATTTTCCACACAGTCTTTTGGCATGTTACATTAAAATTTTATGCAAAGTTGGCACAATGTGATCATAAATTCTAATAAATCTCTTTCTTCATGATACTGCAAATACTGGAGGAGGGGAAAATGTTGAGCAGTCATGCTCCCGTGCTTTATCCAGAAGAGTTCTACTTTTCCTCTTTTATACAGTACATTTCTGTACAAGATTTTGTTTGAAGAAAGGTGTCCACTGCCAAGGAATAGTACAATTTCAAAACCATTTTACTAAACGATCTTTCGGCCATGGCATTCAACTACAAAGTCTATGATTTTCCAGCCACAAGGTAATTCATTAGCCAAATATATTCCCAACATATTTTTGAAATGGTTAAGTGATTTGATAATTTTATGAAAGTTTTTGGCAATGATGACATTAATTGGAAATAGATAATATCAGAAAGAATGAAAATCTCCTCTTAAATGTTGATGAGCTAGTATTTAAATTTTGTTCTGGTATAATTATTTCATTTCTTACTTCTTTTGAAGTAGTTGGGATACCCACAATTTCTCTAGAAAAATTCTTGAATTTCTCTAAAACTGGTTTATGAGAAGTACATAGAACTTTCCACCCAAGAAATCAGTGGAGGATCAGCAACCAAGAGCCACTGAAGAATAGAAACTATCCTAACTTTTCAATACTCACAAGCTAAAATTTAATTCAAAATTCATCCCACTTTCTATTTTTACTTTCTTTGCATCCAAACCCCATTTTTAATATGTACTTTTAATAAGCATTCTTTTCTTAGAAGAGTTTACTCTTGTTTATGAAGCAGCAACACCTGAGAAACCAGGAATCATTCTAAATTCCCCTGGACTTAAAAAGAGCACAACAGTTACTCATCCTATATGGGTACTAGAAATTAGCAGGTACTGTCAAGTCACTGGAGAAAATATTAAGTTCCTTGGGATCTGTTTTGACACTAGAAGTTGGCTCACATTGGATCTGGAAAACACAGCCCTTTATATAATCAAGATTGATCATTTCCCA
>NW_012150587.1:1035-3000 GCF_000956105.1 Propithecus coquereli | reverse complement strand
AAAAAAAAAAAAAAAAGAATGTATTGTCAAACCACCCACCACTGTGGGCTATTGGAATTTAATCCTGCTCTGGGAACCAAGGTCATATATACACCCTAGAATTATCCCAGCCAAGGAGCAACGGAACTGGGAGCTAGAATGTTTATCCATTCACACTGGAGCCATTAACTGCCTATCACTTCTGGCCTGTCGCACAGGAGGACAAAGGGTACTTTGGAGACCAAAAATGTCCTTGGGCAAAGAGATGCAGGTGCTGCCAATTGGAAATCAGGCCCAAGCGCCCTCAGGTGTATGATGATATGGGAATCAACAAGTCTACTACACTTGGTAAATAAGAAAATTTTCTTGTCATTTGTGGTTGCTTTCCCAGCATCTATTCCCTACCTTTTTCTTCCTATTACCTTTGGGGATCCAGGGATGGAGTGTGGAACTTAAGCTGCTCCAATCAGAGTTATATGCTAACTTTTTCTGGATTCCTGGGGGAAATTTCCCACTTTATCCTGATGGATGTGGAAAAAGAAGCCTGTAGCTCCAGCAGCTGCTGGGAGTTATGCTGACTTGGAGTTGAAGCCCACAATGTGGAAGGCAGCATGGGTACATAAAGCAAATTCCTTAATGATATTATAAGCCCCCCGGCTCAAGGCTTACCTGAGTCAAGGTGAAAAACTGGACTTTATGATTAAGTAAAATAATTTATTCTGTTTAGTATTTAGGAAAGTTTGAGGCTTTTACTGTTTATTTACAATGAAAGGATTCTAACTAATATAAAATATGTGACGTCTAATATAAAACACTATCCATTGAAAGAATTTTGTACACTACTGAGAATAAAATACTTCCAATTAAACTAAGAATCAATGATTTATAATCCCTTGGGTTTTTAAAATTTCATACCTCTTGAAAGATCTCTATTAGACTTTTTTGTAGGTAGTTTTTTTTTTTAATGTAAGTTTTGGGGATATTCATTAGAAAGGGAGTGAGAGTAAAGTAAATTAGTTAAAATGATCCTAAAATGTGTTTCCCTTCAGAGTCCCACTCTTAAAAGTCATCTCAATCATCACCATTATCCATGCTCCCATATTCTTACCAGGTAACTTCCTTAGAGACGCAGCTTTTCCCAAATGCTCAAAAGTTGTCTCTGCAATTTTTTTAGGCCCTATACAGCTATTCTGAAAATTTTGATGCTTACCATTTCTTGTATGTAATAGGCAATCCTTTAGCATACATATTAGCAGCGAAACCTTACACAACATTATCTGCTGTGGATTTCTTCCTTTCTTGGGTCTCATTAAGCATAGGTTGCAGATTTGCAAGAAAATGTGGAATGGGTTTATTCTTCTAATAGAAATATTTTCTTTGCAAACAGCAAATTTATGCACCAGTGCTTTTCTTCCACTGCCTTTCTTCGTACACAATGACTTTTCACTTTTTTTTTTTTCTGAGACAAGGTCTTGCCTTTCACCCCAACTAGAGTACAGTGGCATCATTATAGCTCACAGCAATCTCAAATTCCGGGGCTCAGACAATCCTCCTGCTTCAGCCTCCCAAAGTGCTGGGGTTATAGACGTGAGCCACCATGCATGGCTTCACTTTTAATTTTTGCTGTAATTTACAAAAAAAAAAAAGCAACAGGCCTCAATAAACATAGTATATTTTAATAATACTCATAGTTCAGTTGATGCCATGACAAATAATCAGCTATGGCTAAATTTTGGTCATGCACACAGCATGATCTGTGTGCCACAGAATGTATTATTACACATGACAATTTCAGAAATATTCAGAGTAAACACATAAAAAAGGTTTCATCCTAAAACGGATGAAATATGTTATCACATAGGTAGTAATACAGAATCAAGGCTTCCCTGCTAGTCTAGTCTCCTTTCTATGAACCATATGCTTTATTTCAATAAGGATGTTTGTCTCCTTCCATTTCATTACTATAGTTAGAATTCTTTTAAGATT
>NW_012150587.1:0-985 GCF_000956105.1 Propithecus coquereli | reverse complement strand
TAATAGATTAAACTACATTAAAATTAAGAACTTCTGTTTCTTAAAATACATAAAGTGAATAAAAAGTGAAGCCACAGAGTGGAAGAAGCCATAATACACTTGACTAAGAAATTATTTGTATCCAAGACGTGTCTATATCTATCTATCTACAGAAAATCAATAAGAGAAAGATAAACAACTCAGTAAAAGAAAAATGAACAGACTAAAACAGGCACTTTACAAAAGAAGACATCCAAATGGCCAAGAAATATTTTAAAAGATGATCAGTCATTAGTAACCAAGGAAATACAATGTAAGAGCAAATGAAACAGCATCAGGATGTGTGAAATTAAAATAACTGACAATAAAAAGTGCTTATGAGGATGTATGATCACGGAATTCTCATAAACGACTGAAGAGCTTGTAAATGATACATTTGGGAAAACATAATTTTTAGTAAAATTAAGCCTATATTGGCTCTATGACCCAAATATTCCAAGATATATCCCCCAAAGGAATGAGTACATACATCCATAAAAAATATTTTATAAGAGTGACATTGCAGATTGAGTAATAACAGCCCAAGACAGAAGACAGCCCGAATGTTTACCAACAGTAGAAAGGGTGAGCAACTCATGGTACAAATCATACAATGCAACGAAAGGACGGAAATACAGCACAGATGTGTCTCCCAATCAGAATTTTAGTGAAAGCAGCTAGATGGGAAGGATAGATTATACTTATATAAAGTTCAATGTCAGGCAAAATTAATCTCTGGTGGTAAAATCCAGATAGAGGTTACCTTTATGGAAGAGAGCTGGGTAGTGACTAGAGGCAGCAGAAGGGTGCCCATAATGCATTATTTCTTGATTTGCACAGTAATTACCAGTTTGTTCACAGTGTCATAATTCCTTGAAAGGTACACATATTCTGGACGCCTTTTTCGGCCTCCACCCATCTACCCAGATGCTCAAAATAAACAGCATTTTGCTACAAAAAAAAAAAA
>NW_012150586.1:20255-20699 GCF_000956105.1 Propithecus coquereli | reverse complement strand
CCCCGCGATTGGGGACGAGGGGGAGGGGAAGACTTTCTGTCCCGGATCCCGACCAGCACAGAAAGGCCCCCTGGGCAGAAGAAGGCGCCCGGCCCGACCTGCAAGCCTGGGCAGAGGCCCAGCTCCGTCCCACCGGGCTGGGGGTCCCGCGGTAGGGTTTGGGGGTCCGAGTGGAGCAGCAGGCAGCTGCATCCCTTACTCGCCCAGGGACCCTGGCGCTCGGCACCGCGGGATGCACGTGATTCATTCATTCCCCTCCGCGTGCGTCCCTGCGGAGACTGACTCTGTGACCCAGCGCCCTCGCTGTGGCATGGGGAGGTAGGACCGGTTTCCACCCTTGCACGGGACAGGCTGGAGGGAACAGGCCTCCCCTCCCTAGATTCTGAAATTCCACTGTCCCCAAATCCAGGCAGGTCTGAGGTTTGCACTAGGAAGGCAGCTTCC
>NW_012150586.1:12276-12735 GCF_000956105.1 Propithecus coquereli | reverse complement strand
AAGGTCCCTTGCAGACTGACATCACAGCACCAGTCGAGGCTGAGGTCTCATCTGAAGGCTCGACTGGGGAAGATAGAGCATGCTTCCAAACTCACTCCCATGGTGTTGGCCAGAGACATCAGTTCCTTGCCATGTGGGTCTCTCCACAGAATCATGGTAACTTGCTTTCCTCAGAGCAAAGGAGAGGAGAGAGAGACAGACAGATTGGGTGAGAGAGATTGAAAGATGTAGAGAGACTGAGAGAGAGAAATTTAAAAAAAGATTGAGAGTCAGATTGAGGGAAAGAGATTAGGAGATATTGAGAGAGACATTGAGAGGGAGAAATAGAGAAATTGAGTGAAAGAGGTTGAGAGACATTGAGAGAGAGAAATAGAGAGAGACAGATTGAGAGAGAGATTGGATAAAAGAGATTGAGAGATATTGAGAGAGACATTGAGAGAGATTGAGAGATATTGAGAG
>NW_012150586.1:11725-12226 GCF_000956105.1 Propithecus coquereli | reverse complement strand
AACTTCTGGGTAAGCAGATTAGACAGTGTTCAGCAAACAAAGAGGATGTCCTTCTTTTTACAAGACGGTGCACATAAGAGAACATCGGGTGTATATGAAGGCAGAGATCAGTGGGCGAGAAGGGTGTGGGGCTCAGTTCTCTCACTGGGCCACAGCAGGTCAGCAACGCCGTAGAGCAACATGTGAAACGATGGACTGTTGGTGGTGGAAATCAGATTCTCAATCTCTCTCGATCCCCCTTTCTATCAACCTCTGTATGAGTTCAGACTCACGGACTCAAGGACTGTATAAGTCAGCGGTTGCTGTGTAACAAGCGACCCCAAAACTTAGCAGCTTAAAACAACATGCATTTATTATATTTTGTTTTTTTTTTTGAGACAGAGTCTCACTCTGTTGCCCATGCTAGAGTGAGTGCCGTGGCGTCAGCCTAGCTCTCAGCAACCTCAAACTCCTGGGCTCAAGCAATCCTACTGTCTCAGCCTCCCGAGTAGCTGGGACTAC
>NW_012150586.1:0-350 GCF_000956105.1 Propithecus coquereli | reverse complement strand
TGGAAATGAAATAAAGAATGAATGTAAAGATGTACTTATTAGAGCATGAATTCACACGCAAAAATCAGTTATCAGGCTTGCAAGAATTATCGACCAGTTAGGTGGTAATATGGAAATCCCAGATGGATTTTTTTTTTTAAATGCACGGATAACCGAATGAGCCAGGCAGCAACTCCCGACACTGCCTGCCTGCCTACATTTGCCTGTAACCAGCAAAATAAATGCAAACGCCACAGGACATCTTTGGATATGCCTTTCTTCTACTCCAAATTCTTTTCCCTCCACCAAAAGCTCCGCTTTCTTCCTTTTGTCTCAATTTTGCTATTTTTTTTTTTTTGAGACAGAGTCTC
>NW_012150585.1:1742908-1743790 GCF_000956105.1 Propithecus coquereli | reverse complement strand
GGCACACTGTCTCAGCTTCCCTTCCCTGTGTCTCACAGCTGGTGTGTGACTCGGGGGGCACATTCCTCCCACTCCCTATAGACAAGGTCCAAGAGCCCTGGGATCCGAAAGCCTTCCAGACATCAGACCTCCATGTGCACTGCTTTTAGCCTAGGCCCTGTTACTCTGCCAGCTCTCCCGCTGGAACACTCACCCGTGCACTCTCCTCGCTGTTTCTGTCTGCCCCTGCTTCCTGCTCCTCCTCCTCCTCCTCCCTGTCCTTTGGTCTCTTCCCTGCCTCTCTCTCCCTTAGCTTCTCTGCCCTCTCTGCCTCTCACTTCACCCAATCACCGTCTCAGACAGTTAGCTTAGGGGGGCGGAGGTGAAACTCCTGCTGACTCTGGGGAAGGTCCTTTTCTCTCTTCACCCCGGGGAGGCCGAAATTCCCTGATGCCCCAGAGTCCTCTGCTCCACACACTCCCTTGTCCTCAGGCACCTCCATCCCTCCCTACTCTCCTCTGCTGCTGCTGCGCCCTGCTGTCCCCACACTGTCCTGATCTGATCCAGCAGAAGTGACAGCTAGTCCCTCAGGAGACTAGTGACTCCCCCTGCTGCTCCCCCACCCCTCACACACACATCGGCTCACACACATGCACACCCCCACATTCACATCCACACGCTCTCACACACACGTTCACACACTGTCACACACACACACTCACACACACATCCACACGCTCTCACACTCACACACACTCTCACACTCTCACACTCACACACGTTCACACACGCGGCTCCTTAAGCGACGGTAAGGGCAGTGGCCCAGCGATCCACGGCTCCTTTTTCTCTTGCTGCCGTGGTAAAATATGGACAAGCGGGAACCACGGGAGAAATGAGGCATGA
>NW_012150585.1:1638953-1733048 GCF_000956105.1 Propithecus coquereli | reverse complement strand
ACAGGTGTTATTCCCACTCTACGGATGACAAAACCGAAATTCATAGAAGTAGAATAATTTCCCAAAGTTTGCGTTGAGTTTGTCTTAAATAACAGGCAAGGACCCTAACTCCAGGGGTCCTTGCTAAATTGTACATACTTAATATGACTATAACTTTCACCAGACTTGGTCTCCCCCACCAAAAGCAGAGGCAGAGAGAGGGGACACCTATCACCCAGAGCCTATCACCCTCCATGTCAGCCCATCGCACGCTTCTGCCTGATGGGGACCCAGTGTGTGTTGCATTGGTGCCTCAAAAAATGAGTATTCCTGGAGTCTGAAAATCAGGGGCAAACATAGCCGCAGTCCTGGGGATCTGCAAGGGGGACGCTTGAGCAGCTCAAAGAAGTGTGTGCGCGTGAAGTCATGTCAAACACAATGGGCTGTCACACGGACTCCTCAGGTTTAAAGAAAAGAGATCATGGTGGCTCACGCCTGTAATCCTAGCTCTCTGGGAGGCCGAGGCGGGCGGATTGTTTGAGCTCAGGAGTTCGAAACCAGCCTGAGCAAGAGCGAGACCCCGTCTCTACTAAAATTAGAAAGAAATTAATTGGACAACTAAAAATATATAGAAAAAATTAGCCGGGCATGGTGGCGCATGCCTGTAGTCCCAGCTACTTGGGAGGCTGAGGCAGAAGGATTGCTTGAGCCCAGGAGTTTGAGATTGCTGTGAGCTAGGATGACACCACGGCACTCTAGGCCAGGCAACACAGTGAGACTCTGTCTCAAAAAAAAAAGAAAGAAAGAAAGAAAGGAGGAGAGCAGGGCATTGCCAGAGCAATTGTCTGGCCCTCTTCCTCTTCCCTCTCTGGAACCAATGACAATATTGAAGAAGGTGCAACACTCAGTTCATTGAAAGAGATGATTAGCAGTGATGATGATTGCTGAAGAGCTCAGCTTAGGCAGAGACATACTCCTATAAAGAACACAAGAAACGGTTTTGTCAAAGGCTGAGCCACATTCCTGTTGCAATGGACAGAAAAGAGAGCATCTCCACGTACGTTGTCGTCAAGGTAAAGCCAGACCAGGCAATGCCTTTGGCAGGAAAATGGTCCTTGACGAACCCTGATGCCCCAGCTGACCCAGGATGAGACAGTCAACATCTGCCAGGGGAACTCCCACTCCCCAGACCCAAAAAAGGGAATGAAAAACATGAGGAAAGATTCATGGGCTCATTTGGTTCTGAGCATCAGTGCCCACTTTTCCCCAGCCCCTTCCTCACCGAGTAGCCAGTCAAGCTTTATTTCACATGCACAGGCTCTGAAATCCTTGCAAAACCTTCCGTGCCACACAAAACCTGGGACTGTGGTATAGTGTCTACACTACACTTCATTGAGAAATGTGTTAAAAGGTTTGACCCAGAGAAAAATCACCTTATTCTCCAGACTTGAATCCAAATGCCTCTGGAGGTCTCGCCAAAGTGCAGCGAGTTCACCCTCGCAAGACGAACATTCGCCAACATTCAAGACCACGTGCCCCAGACTTCCACAGGGCGGTTCCAAAAGTGTTTGGCAATGTGGCATGATTGGAATAGGTAGCGAGCTTTCCAAGTGAACCACGTTGAAGGGGACACACTCACTCGGATGTAAAAATTCTAACCCATGAGCAAAAAACTTAGTCTAATCTTTTATAGTCACGTTAGCAGCTACTGTCGGCAGTGGATCTCCGAGTCCGTTCTGATCGTTATCTGAAGGGCTGAGAAGACAAAGACGGTGTGGTCAAGCAGACAGTGCATTCTTCTTGGAAGCAAGAGAGCTGGCTTTGATTCTGGCTTTACCTTTTACTCCCTGTGTGACCAAGGACCTGAACCCCTTTGAGGCTGTTTGTTTTTTCATCCAGAAAATGACAACAGCCAAAATCCCACCTGTCGGGATTGTGATTCCAGCTAAATGAGATAGAAGACCTAGCACAGTGCTTGCCGCATAGTGTGAATTTAATATATGTTAGTTGATTCTTTCAGGGGACGGTGTTAGGTAGCCACAGGTCCTGGATAAAGGCCTGGGAGCCGTCCTAGGCCCTTGAGAGAACAGGAGCGAGGGCGAGCTTTGGTGGGAAAGAGAAGAGCACCAATGGGGGATGGGCACGAACCTGTTATACAAGACAAATTTACCCTAGGGAAATACGTTGTCCAGGGTTGAGTCTTAGCACAGGGATACAGGAAGGAGGCAGGGTTGCATCATTTATCCAAATTAACCTAGGACCTGAACACAGCAGGAGGAAGAAAGCCAAGTGCTCTTAGAAAGAAAGACATTCTTCAGTGTCACAGTGAAGGGTCCAAATGGGCTAACATGGTAGCAAAAGAGGGCAGTTAGACAAGAGGAGGAACTTCCACCCCAGGTCCACTAAATCCACAGTCTAGTGAGAGAGGCTCTAGAAGTTGGCAAAGCTAGAGGAGACAAGCACGTGTGCGGAGACAGGGGAATGAATGAGATGAGCCACCAGCAACGAGTTCCTCCGTCTCCGAAACTCAGCAAGTGAGCTCTATCTTAAGAGCAGCTTTCCAGCATCGGGAGGGGGCTCCGCGAAGCCCCAGGAAAACGCCAGTGTGGCAATTTAGTGGTGAGCAGCAACGCTAATGAATGCCAAGAATAACAGTGGCTTCTTAATGGAGCCCTTAATGAAGACTCATTTCAGGTTTTATTAACGCAGAGAAAAAGCACACATTCTTTTTTCTCAGCTCTCGGAGAGCAAGCAAGATAAAGAACAGCCCCAAATATGGGTCTGAGCCTGTCTCCTGCTTGCTGCTTGGGATACTACGGGAGGCTCTGGGAAGTTGGGCAGGAAGGGTAGGACCAGAGTCCTGAAAGCCTCCCTTGCCCTCTGGGCAAGCTATCTGGACTTTGGGATCCCACATCGTCTGGCGGGGAGCTTTTCAGCAAGTCTCAGTCCTATAATTTTTGGGCAAGCTGCAAGTGAGAATACAAAGGAGACCCATCCCCAAGGTGGTGGCAGTTATTTTAACTGGCAAATACTTTCCATTAAATATTTAATTAGAATGCAATCCCACCAGAGCTCTCTCACTACGACAGACTGAAAAAATGCAGCCCTAACTGAGGACTAGGCTAGTTCACCCCTACCCGATGTCACTCACCTAGTTCTCAGTATATACTCTCTGTTGGCTTCAAATACAGCAGGAGGGATTTAGGTTAGACCTACTGAAGACCCTGAAGTTCTAGAAATACAGTAGTTTAGGATTTGTAGATGACCTTGGATGTTATCTAAACGAATTTCTCATTTTATGAGGAAGTCGAAGCCAAGAGAAATTAGAAATTCATTCAAAGATCAAACAGCAGCTGTGGCTGAGCCGTAGTCCAGGACATCCTGGGCAGTGCTCCCGTGACACCACCTTTTGCCCCATAAGAGCTGGCTGCTTGGCCGTGCTTGGGGCTGGGCTGGCACGAGCAAGACGGCATGTGGGGGTACTTCTGGGCTGGCGTCTTGAGGAATCTCTGATGCCCAACTACTACCCAGAAGGCAGCTTAGGAGTTGCCTTGCGCACCCTGAATGCTCAATCGCTCTTTGCCGAATGAAATGGGAGATCTCCATTTTGTAGATCATTGACCCCCTAAACTCAAATGGAGAACCTCAGCAGAAGGATGGCAGTCACCCCCACATAGCTCCACTGTTGTCCCAGCCACACTTGCAAGCCCTCTGCCAACAGCTAATGCACAATTACAAGATAACAAGACGGATGGCCTGAAAGCCAGGGAAGTGGGCGGAAGGAGGGGGCTGGTTTCCCCGTTAGCCTGAACCCTCCAGGATGGGGACTATCTCTGCTTAGTGCTTGGGGAGGACAGAGCGGAGACAATCCCCACCTGGGAGGACTCAGCCTGATGAAGGTCAGCCTACACCCCCCCACACACACATACAGACAAAAAGACCACAGTACAGTTGCTGAGTGACTGCTATGTGCCCCAAACCACACTACGTACTTAACCCAAGTTATCTCTCATTTAATTCTCACTAGATCATTGCAAGGTAGGTATTAGTTTGCCTCTTTTAACAGAAGAGGAGAATGAGACACAAACAGAGCAAGACAATGGTTCATGTCAATTGCCCAAAGTCACACAGCAAAACATTGGTGCAGCCAAGAGACAAAGCAGTCTGCCTGGCCCGGCTCTACCACCAGTCACAGGTGAGCACCTGCAAACCGAGTACCTCGGTGCCCAGGGGACACCGAGCACTGTCAGTCATGGCAGGGAATGGATTCTAGAAGGTTTCCCAGACGACGTTCCCTGGGACTTTTGAGAAAGACTAGGAGTCATTGGGATGACCTCCTTAGTGACTGCTGTGTGCAGTCCTTAGAGGTGGCACTAAATCCTTAGAGGTGGCAGATGCATCAGAACAGAAGCTGACATTTACTGAGCCACCACTGTGTGTGCCCGGCACCGTGCCACGTGGCTCACTATACGATTTCACCGAATTCTCAACGGCAACTTTCTGAAGTGAGCATTATGATCCTAAAGAGACTCAGGTTCAGAGAGGGCAAGTGACTTTCCCAAAGTCACACAGCTAGTAAATGGTGGATTCAGAGTCTGAACCTGCAGGAGAGGACAAAGCTACTGACTTGACGGGAGCAGACAGTGGGTGCTGGGAAGACGCTTAAAAACAGCTCAGAGGCCACTGCTGGAGAATCTCTTTCTTAGAATAGAGGGGCTTGTTTTAGGAGCCTTGGCTCTGAAAAGGCAGGAGAGGGGCCAGGTGCGCCTTGGCCCACAGGCATTTTCCAACGCTGGATGCATCCCTCCTCCCCCGGGAGGGCTCGGAGACGGCAGAGGAACACAGCGACAAGATTCCATTAAAATGCAACGGGATTGCACAGCTTTTAGGCACCACCACGGCCACTTTAATCTGTTTTCCCAGAGAGGTTTATGCCCCATCTGCTCACATGGCCCCCGGCACTACTCTGCTCGCCAGCGACTGCTGTCAGCATCCTCGTGGGCGCGCGGCTCGGCCTGCCGGCAGCAGCAGGGGCTTCCGAAGGCAGACAGAACAAAGTGCAAGTCCTGGCTCCCCCGAGCTCGGAGCCTCAGTTTCCTCGTCTCTTCGGCAGAGCTAATCACACCTGCCGTGTCGGATTGTCATAAGCATTTAAACGCCTGTGACCAGCCTCTCTTCCAGGCCACCTTGGCTGTTCTCTTCTCTAAGACAAACACCACACAGTTCATAGCCATTTCTCCTTCAGTTGGGGAGGAGGAGGAGTCATCTGGGGCTCTGATCTGTGCGCTGAAACGAGAGAAGCTGGTGAGACTCCATGTCTGGGAAGGGTGGAGGGAGGAGGCCCTAGGGGGGATGGGGAAGGTCTGTGGCTCTCGTGTCTGAGTGACTGGAAAGAGGCTGGGTGACAGCCCAGGAGATCCTAGAGGCATGAGGACACCAGGGCCTGCAAGACCACACAGGCAGTTGCCAGGAATAGGATCCCCTCTACATCAACAGGGCCTGGGAAGAGTCTCCAGCCTCATTAGGCCCTTGGTGGGGAAACTGAGGCCCTTGGCCAATAGGAGGGCTCTTCTTCCTAGGGAGCCTAAAAGGAGTCAGTAACAGGATCCAAATGCCCAAGCTCCATCCACGCAAGCTGTCAGTGTGTCGTTAAAGAAAATGGTGCCATGGCAATGCCACCAAGCCTGGGCAACAGCTCTGCCTCCTGTGCCCGCTCCAAGTCCTCCTGAGGGACAGAGCCTGGCATGCCCCCCGCGCAACCTCTCCCATCTGCTCTGGTCTCCTCGGCCCCCACACCAGGAGCCTTCTCACCTGTGTGCCTTTGCCCACTCTGGCCCCTTCTCAGCGATGCCTTCTCCCTGCCTCAGCATCTGCCCAAGTCTACCCACGCTCCACCGGGCACGTCAAGAGCCACCTCCTCTGTGAAGCCCGGGTACTCCGTAGGATGGTTCCTCCCTCTCCTCTGACCACCTATGAGTCTTTCTGTCTCTCCTACTTCTGCTGCGAGCACACAGCCTACAAGGAAGTCCTTTTCCTCCCCTGGAGGGCGGGGTGGCGCCCAGCTACCCCTGTCTCCCTGGCAGTCGGCACAGAGCCTGGCAAATGGCAGGTGCTTGGGAAACACCTGTGACTAATCACTGAGGAAACCCTGTTTCTTCTTTCCCTTCCTCTTCCTCCCTTGGCACCAGAGGTCGAGGCTGCAACTTTTGCAAAGTTGTAAAAATAGGTTAGATGACCCAGGATCAAACTTTGGGTGGTGTCCCTGGCTAGGACGCAGGAGATTGGTCCCAACGCCTTTGCTTCTATGAAGAGGGAGATTTTTTAGCCCTTTACTCCTTGGTTTTAAAGCTCTTAAAGGGATCTCACCTTCTTCTTACCTCCCTTCCTCTGTCTGCCAATTCTAAGACAAGCATCTGCCTCCTCAGGCAGCACCCTCCTCCCAGCCCCTGCCCTCCTCCCTGCGCTCCCCCTCCCACCCCAGCCTTGTAGCAGGGAATGTAATTAGGCCTTTCCTGGGGATGGAAGCCCCTCCGTGCTGTGGGGCTGCCTGTCCAACAGGGGATAATTTATGGAAATGGGTAAAGGTGTTTTAAATTATTCAATTTAAATGTAAATAGGGGAGATGGTTTCTCTGAATAAATTGTCTTATTTATGTTTCGCGCAACTCCCCTCCAAGGGAAACGTGGACCCATTTGGAGACCTGGAGCACAGGGCCCTCCTTTCTCTTTAAATAATGTAGAACTGGTCCATGCTCCTAAGGGGTGGTGACTTGGAGGCAGAAATGCTCCTGAGAACCACTGGCTCAGTTGAGGTCGCAGGACATGCCAGTTGCCCACCAGAGGTTCTTCCACCCCACCCCACTTGATCCTGGGAGAATTGTGGCCAGGCCAGGGCATGTGTACAAGAAGAAACTCCTCCATGTTTGCCTGCTGGGGAGTGACAATGGAATTCCTGGGGCAGGGGGGCTCTGCCTCTCCCCTCTTTTGCTCAAGGTCCCTTTCCATCTAAGTCCCAAGTCGTGGCTGATGGCTGGCTTCAAACCTCCCTGATAAACTCCTTCATGCTCTGAGAGGCTAACTGACTGTGGGTCATCTATTCTTGGAGCGTTTCTATCCTAAACAGGGTCCTCTAGGCACAGGGCTACCTTGAAAGGAAAGCCCCTCCTTGATGCATCTCAGACATTGTCACCTGTGCCCATGGGAGGGCATTTGAGAGTGGGACAAGGGGCCATTCTTTATTAGCCCCCTCAGCACCACCCAGATGCCAGCCTTGCCTTGGGGTTGGGGCCACCAAACACAAGACCGATCAGTGATCCAGTGCCGCTGTTCAGGGGTTTTCAGGGACAAAAGCCAGAATACCCAACAACTCAAAGTGACTCCCATCATATGGACCTCTGGAAACCAGCAGTAGGGCAGAATTCGGGGCTGGTGTGGTATGGAAGCCTGGCCCTGTTTCCCATGATTCCTTGTGTGTATATGTGATCCCCGGACTAGCCCACGAGACAACTGGGGCAGTTAAGGGCCTTAGACTCACCCACAACAACGTTCAGAGAAGACCAGAAGAAAGCAACTCTTAGAGATTTTTCCAAAAGAGTAAAGAGGTCTTCCTTCACTCCCCAAAACAACCCTGCTTGCATCTCATTGGCCCATTCTTGACCAATTGCTGGCAAGGAGAGATTAGTTTAGACCAATCAGATCGTTCAGGTGCTGGAGATGGAGCCAGCTCCTCCCTGAGACCCTCGTCCTGAGGAGGGGAGTCAGAACAAAAACAGGATCTGTTAGAGGGGAGGAACTTGGGACTGGACTCCGGGTAAACAGTATCCAACTGTAGTCACAGTTGAGTAAGTGTGTAAAGATTGTTGAAATCAGTACATGTTTTAATTGTTAGCCATGTTCATTTGAACCCTCCCCACTTGAACTGGGTCAATTCCTTTCTGCCTAATTCTAAAAGCCAGGCCATTACTCGTCCCCTACAGAGTAGAGAATCAGGCTGGGCACCTGTAATCCTAGCACTGTGGGAGGCTGAGGTGGGAGGATTGCTTGAGGCCAGGAGTGAGAGACCAGCCTGAGCAAGAGCGAGACCCCATCTCTACAAAAAATGGAAAAATTAGCCAGGCATCATGGTTCACACCTGTAGTCCCAGCTACTAGGGAGGCTGAGGCAGGAGGACACTTGAGCCCAGGAGTTTGAGGTTGCTGTGAGCTTTGATGACACCACGGCACTCCAGCCTGGGAGACAGAGTGAGACACTGTCTCAAACAATGGGAGGGGGAGGGGGTAGAGAATCAGACTGATGGCCCAGATCACAGACTGTTTGGCAAGATTGGTCCAAATAAACTCAAAGAGCTATCCAGGTGCCTTAAACCTCTCCTGGGATATCTGTAAATAAAAGGACTGTTTGTCCAAGTCCCACCTTCTCTGCCATTTATCCATTTATTCCACAAGTATGTACAGACTGCCTACTTTGTGCCAGGCATAGCCAGGTGCAGGAGGTTCACTGACAAAAAACAAAAATGCATTTCCTGTTCTGTGGATTTACCATGCTTGAAGTGGACTTTATCATGTTTGTCGTTGGTTGGTTTGGCTACAAATGTCCTTGCTATGCTCGGGAGTTTCCAGCCTTGGGAGCCACACCTTCCCAAGATAGAGAGCAGAAACTGGATTTCCCAGCCTGCTTTGCAGCTGGAGCACAGACATGTGACTCGGACTCCACCAATCAGATTCGCTCGTCAGAGACTCCCCTCTAGAATGGAGGAATCTGAGTCAAGAGGCGATGCCCAGAATCCACCATGCTGGCAAGGGTGGTCATGAACGTGTCCAGCTTTTGAGGTAGAAGTGATAGCAAGATTAAGGTCCTGGCCCAGAGGTGCCATCAGTGGGGAGTGACTGGTGAGACAGCAGCAGCTGCCGCAGTTTCCGCATCCATGTGGTTCTGTGTGCAGTGGTCACCATGCCTGGAAGCGTGCCCTCAAGTCTGGCTCTCTAGCCCTCCCTATGATTATACAAGACACCCAGCATTCTTCCAGTAAATTCCTTTTCTACTTAACCAGTCCTTTTCTATTGCCTATGGCTACAAACCCTGCCTGTCTCAGACCACTTGGGCTGCTACAACACTGGTGGCTTACAAACAACAGAAATGTATTTCTCACAGTCCTGGAGGCTGGGAAGTCCAAGATCAGGGCACCAGCAGATTCAGTGTCTGGTGACAGCCACTTTCAAGTCCACAGACGCCACCTTCTAGATGTGTGCTCACATTGCAGATGGGGTGAAGAGTCTCTCGGGCCTCTTTTATAAGGACACTAATCCCAATCATGAGAGCTCCACCCCCATTATCTAATCACCCCTCAAAGGTCCCACCGCCAAATATCATCACTTAGGGAGTTAGGATTTTAAACATATGAATTTTGAGGGGACACATTCAGACCATGCTGCTGACTGATGCAGAAGCATTCGTCACCTTTGGTGAGGAGTATTCATTCTGAAGACCTAGCCTGAGTGGCCGTTGCCTGAATGTCCTCAAGCCCAGGCACTCTGCTCATGCCTCTGTTACAGCAGTCGGAACAGAGCATAACCTTCTATGTGAGTCTCCATCCCTCCCTACTCAGCACACACACACACACACACACACACACACACACACACACACACACACACACAGAAACTCTGAGCTCTTTGAGACCTGGGACCACATCTTTTTCATTGTTACATCCTCAGGTCTACCTTAGAACCTGGAGTAGAATAGGTGCTCACTAAGTGTTGTTACTGATGTGATCGTTGCCACTGTCATCATTGTTTTACATCTGAAAGCCACCAATGCCTGACTCTGGACTGGGCAACATACATAGAGCATGGTCTGTACCTTGTCTTTACCTTCTCCAGAATCGGCCACTAGGTTCACTTCCATGGGCTTCAGGCACTGCAGTCCCCATGAGAATGGCCCCTAAATACCACAGGAGTGCCCCCTGGCCCTGCCCAGTTCCCTAATCATCCCTGACAAATAGCCTTGCATTTTCTCCTTCCAACCAGCTGGCCCCATCTCAGCCTTCCTGCCCACTCCACCCCTCCCTGCCCCCAGGCAGCCCTGGACAAGGTCTCTATCCTTGGACATGGAGATGATGTTCCTGAGGCCCCTGGAAAGATACGCCCATGTGGGTTATGTTGCCAACCCAAAGGTGTCCCTCATCCTGGCCAGCCCTGCCCACATACCCCCCTACTCTACCTTCCTCCACCAGAGGAAATGGGCAAGCTTTCTGGAATCAATTTCACGCCCTTGGTCATGATAAACAACCAAGCAGAGAGCAGCCCCCACCAAAGAAGCTAATGGCCTTGGATATCTGAGCGGTGCATCACTCCCTGAAAAAGAAAGCCTGGCCCAGACACTCTCTGCACACGCACCTTTTCTCGGTACACTGCTCCGCTCGGGGAAAACTCACGCAAAGCTGCACCTTCCTGGGCATGGACAAGCCCAGTTTCTCTTCCCACTCTGTGTGACCTTGGGCAGGTTGCCTAAATAGTGCCGACCTCATGGGTTCTTCTGAGGCTTAATGAGAGGCTGTTTGCATGGTGTCTGGCACATTGTAAGTCCTGGGTAACATTGACTGTTATTGTAATATTACTATGACTCACTGTAGTCAGGAAGTTCTGGGTTCATCTGAATCCTACCCACGACCTTTTAAAGCCATTCCAGCTTGTTCCATTTCCAATGTGCATGGCGCTCAGCAGTCCCCAGTGCTGGAAGCCGAAGAGCTCTGTTCAAGCCCCGGCTCGAGTCTATTAGCCATGATTCTTTTTAAATCCACTGGCACAAGACAGATGCTAAATACACGATCACTAATTGTGCAGACGTGCGTACTTCACTCTACTTCTCCCAGCCACAGGCCACAGCATCCCAACTTGTACGGTAGGAAAAGAACACCTTCCCACAAAGTCACGGCGAGGATTAAGTCAAAGGCGACAATGTCTGAGCAAGTGCCCGGGACATGGCAGGTGATCAGGGATGTTAGTTGAATCTGGATCTGTTCAAACACTCCAAGCGTGAGACTTAGTCCCCTGAGCCTCCTCTACCTGAGGACAATGATCCTGTTTCCACAACCTCCTCCACCTCGAGTCTAATTCAGCAAACTCCTCGGTGCCTCTTCAGCCTGAGGGGTACTTATTCAATGGTGTGACACCAACATCAGATACTATCGATACCAGCAGTGAATAAAATCCATGAGTCCCCAGGACTAGAGAGCAGCTCTACGCAGTAGAACTATTGTCCAGGAGGGGGCTAGTGACTCTAGCAACTGACTTGTGCACTACACTTTACAGTTAGCAAATGCCTTCTCACACTGATACTAAACAGTTTCACAGCCCAATTGTGCCAAAGGGGAAATGAGCTCAGAGTGGGGAACTGCCTTGTGCAAAGTGGTAGAGAGGGACGTGAACTCAGGTTGGAACCCGCTGCTCCAGCCTGCCCCCTTATCGCAGACTCTGCAGTCTTCCTGTGGTAGCCAGGAAGGCCCTTCCACACCCGCTAGCCCAGTACTTGGTATAATGCCTATGCCCAGCACAGAGTAGCCTCCCAGCAATTAGCCATCTAATCTAATCATCAAATTTAATCTAAGTACTTCATTTCATTGATGGGGAAACTGAGGCAGAAAGAGAAGCAACGAGCAGTCCAAGATCACACAGCCAGAAGGTAAGGCAATATACCCGCTGGCAGAACAACATTCACTCGTCCCAAAATGTCAGAACTGAAAGAAGATTAGGAGATCATGTGGTCAAACCCTGCCAAACCTTCCCTGGCCTGGCCATCAGAGCCAAGTCTTCCCACTCAGACCTTGGAGGTAGGGAGACAGAGACTTTGGAGGCCTAATATAATATCCCCAAATATTATATATTCCCCTGAATATAATATCCCCAAATTCTCCCCTCCCTATGTCCACACTCCTTTGCATTGTGGCTTTGCAGCTCCTCCCAACAAGAAGTGGAGTTTATCCTCCCTCCTACTGACCCTGAGCTGTCTTGTGACTCACTTTGACCAACAGAATTCAACAGAAGTGATGGTGGACCCCTTCTAAGCCTTAGCCTCAAGACGCCTTGTGACCTTCCATCCTCCCTTATTTTTTATTTATTTTTATTTTAAATTTTTTTAGAGACAGGGTCTTATTCTGTTGCCCAGCCAGGAGTGCAGTGGCACAATCATAGCTCACCACAGCCTCAAACTCCTGGCCTCTAAGCAATCCTCCTGCCTCAGCCTCCTAAGTAGCTAGGACTATAGGTACACACCACCACACCCAGCTACTATTTTTTATTTTATTTATTTATTTGTAGAGACAGGGTCTTGCTATGTTGCCTAGGCTTGTCTTGAACTCCTGTCCTCAAGTAGTCCTCCTGCCTTGGCCTCCCAAAGTGCTAGGATTACATTCGTGAGCCACCATGCTGGGCCCCATCCTCTTTTAGAACCCTGCAGTGCCGTGTGAACAACCCTGGGGGGAGGGGCAGCCTGCTGGAGGGTAGAGACCACGTAGAGCAGAGGTCTCAGCTGAGGCCTCTCTAAACCTGTCTGTGGCCAGCAGACCCTCAAACACAAGAACCCATCCTAGATCAACACAGGTACCTCCTGAACCCACAGCCAACCACAGATACACAAGTGATCCCAGCCTAGGCTGGAAGAACCAACCAGTGAACCCATAGACTCGTGAAAAATCATAAACCTTATTGTTTTAAGTCACCGAGTTTTGGGGTGGCTTGCCACCAGGTACCAGCTAACAGTAATACACAAGACCCCAAGCCATAGCCTTGGAGAGGCTGAGTGCTGGGCTCACCCAGAGCCTGGAAGGAGCAGGACCCTTTTCTTCAAAGAGCCTGACTGTCCGGCCTCCGGCGTCTGATCCAGCCCTGGCCTGGGGAAGTCAGTTCTGGCTTCAGCCCCACCCTTTCCACCCACTGCAACACCTGCAGTGCCCACCCCCGGCAGCATCCAGGAGGGGTAAAGGGCCCCACGCTGTTCGCAGGGAGAGCTGCAAAGAGAGTTGAGGCGTCCACAGCCCAGGCAGAGCCCAGGCAGAGCTCACCTTGGAGACAAAGCCCCAGAGTGGGATCCGCGGTGGAGAAGCATCCAAGGCCAGACTACCCACCCCCCCCCAGGGGGAGCAATCAGCCCCAGGAGCGCAGCACAGCGCTTGACATTTGATGGGAGTCATTATCAGACACTTATTCCCAATCAGGCCTCAAGTGTCTCTGAAGGCCCCTCTGCGGCCTCCTCATTCCAGGGAGCATTAATGGTAGCAGGGGAGGCGGGAACCCACCCAGGTCTGGGCAAAGGTCCTCACAACCCACTCCTCCGACTCCAGCCCCTCCTTCCCTACGGAGGCCCCCAGCGGCAGGACTACCACAAGCCGGGTAGTCACCACGAGCCGGGACACAGAGAGTGGGGACTCCAGAGCTAGGAGGCTCAGCTCCCGGGCCTTCGGTAAGGCGGTGCACAGAGAGGCTCGCATGGATGCGTGCCGGAAGGCTGGGCCAGAACTCAGCTTCCTGCTGGACCCAGGAAGGGCTTTGACTCCCAAGCTCAGGACTCTGGGGGTCCTGAGCCCCCTGGGCAGCCACCTCCCCACTCGGCTAGGCTTCTCCCCTACACATATTCCAGAACTCCCTCTCTGCACACGGGCAGCCCCCCTGCTGTCCAGGAGAGAGCTGTGCCTTAGGAGTCTGGGGGGCCTGGCTCTCCCGCTCTGTGGAGGATCTTGGGCAAGCCACCTAATCTCTCTTGCTCTGAAAGAAGACAATGATCCAACCCCGCTCCCCGCCCTGCCTCTCTCTGCAGGAGGCTATTGAGAGAATCATATTCTTTAATGTATGGGAAAGCACTTGATAAGCAGTAAAATAAGTGCTGGGTGCAATTTTCCCCGCTGGATAAGCACAATATAGGCCGGCTCAGGTGAGCAGGCACACACGTGTTGGGGGTGGGTGTGTGTGTGTGCATGCGTGTGTGTGTGCACGGCGGCAGGGCCGTCTCACTTCATGCCTCAGCACTCCAATACCAGTATTTCATGGCTTGGGATTATCTGTGGGTTGTCACCATCCATGTCTCTATTCAGGCAGCGAATCTGCCATATTGATGTGTTGCAGAGACAGAGTTCTGAGCTTACAAAACAAGGGGAATAAGAAAAGCCCTGGCGTGGGATTTGACAGTCTAGAGAGTGCGCACACACACACCCCTGTGCTCTCTCAGGGGCCTTAGGGACTCAAACAACCACATGTGAAATACAGAGATAGAGGAAGGTGGAGGGTCATGGAATAATGGGCCCTGAGAGAGGTCAATCCTGAAGGCTTCCTGGAGGAGGAGGTAAAGTCTGAGCTGGATTTTGGTAGAAAGCAGGCAGCAGGGAAAACGGCTGTGGGGGTAGGACAGAAGAGATCAGTTTTAAGTAGTATTCTGTTATCAAATAAAGGTAATTGTACTTTACCCTTGCAGAGAAATTTAGGATTTACAAAGCTTTTCCATGTGGATTTTCTCATTCGAATGTCATTACAGTCCCTTGAATTAGATAAGCCAGTTTTTATTACCCCCATTTTACAGAGGAGGAAACTGAGGCACAGAGAAGTGACTTTCCCAGTGTCTCCAAGTTAACGGGCAGTGGAGCTGGTAGAAGGGCTCAGGGCTCTGACTCCTGTGTGGCCTGGTGCCCTTTCCACAGGGTCTCTCTCCGACGCCACTCCACCACCGTGTCTGGGTACATCTATGGGGTCCCAGGGTGGGTACCACATTTGGGTAAGAGATTCTGGCAGTGCTTGCGAAGTTAGTCAGAGAGGGCAGTGGTGGCTTTAGAGTTGGACAGAATTGAGGTCAAACCCCAGCTCTGCCATTTTCCTTGACTTTGGCTTGCTACTTCCTCTCTGAGCCTCAGTTTCCCCACATGGAGAATAGATTATTGTGAAGATTACAAGAGAGGATGTTTCTGAAGCACTTAGCACTGTGCCTGGCACGCAGCATTTGCCCAAATAATGGTTGTTACTATCATTACCATCACAGTTATTAGCATGTTATTACTAATCAAGACTTTTCTGATGGTCATTTTTCACCCGTTTCTCCCTTCCAGATAAATGGGTCATGAAACACCCGCACTGTTTTGGCAGGTACTTCCCAGTGAGCACAAGGCCCATCCACTTGGGCCCAAGTGTCCAGTCCAGACCCTACACCCTGAGGGGCCCTAGAAACATTCTTCCACCAATTGGTGTTGGGCCTGACACCTCCCACCCCTAGAGACCTGTTGAAACCCATTTTAGTCGCCAGAGCTCTCATTTCTATTAAAACTCCATTTGCCAAGAAAGCGGAAAGGTAATTATGAAGCCTAGTCTTAAATCACTCCACCGTTGAATTATTAAAGGGAAGAATTAAAAATAATCAGGCTTTTTCATTACACTTCATAGCAGGGAAATTAAAGGTGTAAGAATGTATTTTTTTCCTCGAATTTAAGTATTCATTTTGGAGATTTATAGGGGAGTTGAAATGATTCCCTGCATGCCCAGCTCTCCCTCTTATGAAAGAGGGAGAGAGAAAAAACCTTGTAAAATTAAAAGGGAGATAGAGCGAAGAAGGGATTTAACATAAAGAAGTACAACTGAGTGTTTTGCATTTTAATACATTTCTTTCTGCACAATTACACCATTGAGTGATATGGCAGAGAGAGATTAGCCTGCTGCTAATTTCAGATACTGGGTGGTGAAATGGCAAGAGGGTCTCCCCAGTTGTTGGGTCAGAAAAACAGGCGAGGGCATCAGAGCTGCCATCAGACCCCGAAGCCGGTGAAGCAGGAACTGTTTCCTCTGCCACGCTCCCACACCCTCTTTTCTTCCGCAGAGGACAGGATAAGGGACCCAGTTCATTTCACAGAGCAAAAACTCCAAGGCACCAAAGGTGGGGAAAGCTGCAGCGTGGGACCAAGACAGGAGGGACACACGGAAGAACTTTCCAGGTCATTGTCCAATCTGGAAGGAGGTAGAACAGGGAGAGAAGGTGGCATGCCTTTCCCTCAGCATTCGTTGTCCCCTCCCTCACCGCCAACGATGCGTGCTGGGAAAAGAACTGTCTAGAGTTAGCGGAGACACAGGAGATGCTGCAAGGCCTTGGTCCTCAGAACCAAATCCCAACGGCCTGGACCAATAAGACAAAGGATTCCCTCCAGTGTCTGTGTTCCCCAGGCCCAGCCAGTCAAGAGAATGCAAACCATGTTCCCTGACTCAGGCGGGGAAACAGAAACTCACCCCCCTGGGACTACGTGCGGAAGGGGAGGAGGTCGCAGCCTGAGCAGAACTGGATGAGATTCATCCAGGGAGCTTCTGGGAGGACGGGAGCAGGAGAGGGAGCTGGGAGTCTGCAGGCAGAGAGGCGGCAGCGCGCGGAGCACCTCAATTCTTCCTGTGTGGCAGAAGCTGGAGGCCTTGTGTGCCTCTCTACCTTCTGGGGACAGTGCAAGGACTAAATAAGATTCAGAAGTGCCATCAACGTGAGCATCACTGGCAACAGCTGGGTAGTTCCCAATCAGACCCCAAGGGAGGTGCTGAGGGTGGCTGGTGCCATCCAAATGTGCTCCAACAGCCGGCCGGTCTTTCCGTGGGGACGCCAAACAGAAACACCTCTGTCCTGTGTCCCTTCCGCCCACACGGCAAAAGCTGAACCAGGGAAAGGGCGAGGAGGGGCCCCTCCCCCGTGGAGCTGGGCCCCAGCCGCTCAGCCGCCGGCCCCTCCCCCGAGGTGGTAATGAATTGCAGGGAAACGCTGCTGAGAGGTGTCAGAACAATTTCTATTAAACATAATTTCCTAATGAAAAGGTTACGAGGGAGCCCGGTGGAGCTAATCAGGATTGAATGCTCACTCCAGCGGCTCTGAGGGAGGGGGCTTGAGGCTGGTCCTTGGTTCCACCTGGTCTGGGCTGGAGGGGGGCAGGGAACGGAGCCGGAAGGACCCGCAGCAGCAGCTTTGGCTGTGTCCCTCTCCAGGTCCGCACGTGCTTTCCATGTGTCATCTCCTCACAACCCCCACAAAATTGCTGTCGTCGTTCCCATTTTCAGCATGAGCAAACCGAAGGTCACACCCTTAGAATCTAGGCAGTAAAGGCAAGACTGGGACCCAGGTCTGTCTGACCGAAGCCGGGCTGCACTGCCAGCCTCCCTGCCCACTCCCAGGGTCCTGTCCAGGTGTCCCACCTGCTGCCCAGGCTCTGATTCCTGACTGAGGACCTGGGTCTGTGAGGAAGGAAACCAGGGCCACTGATTCTGAATGTTCCGTGACTGCTCAGAGGCTGGCACGGGCCCCGCTGAGCCCGGAAGAGGCACGTTTGTCAACGCAGCCAGCTCAGGGTGCTGAGCGCCCTTTGAGGCTGTGAACAGGACACACTGAGCCTGTGCACACACGCTGGTCCCAGAAATGTCCCCAAGCCAACCTTGTCCCTGAGCAGGGACCCTACCTCCTCTATGCCCCCTCACCCTGGATCTCAAAGGCCAAACTCCTACATCAGGGCTGTGCTGAGAGGGGCCCATGTGGCCAAAACTAAGAGAAAGGAGGGGGCTTTTTAATAATGTTCAGAGATTCCTCCCAAGCCCTCAATGACAGGCTCCTTAGAAATGGCCTTGGCCTCCTCTGGTGGGAGGTGGGGGATGGGGGGATGGAACAGGAGGGGCAAACAGGTTCAGGGCTGAGGCGGAATAGTAATGAGCCCTGTTCTCTCGCAATTCAGAGGCTCCTGGTACCACGAGAGCCCAGCTGGGGACAGTTTCAGGAATACGGGGCCTTTGCTCTGCCAGAGGCTGCTGCCAGTGTTGAGACACCTCTTTGGAGGGGAGGGATGTTCCAGATGTGCCCTTGGGGAGAAAAGTGCTTAGAAGCTGCATCTGGAAATCCTCTAGGAATCTCGCCACCGCCCCCACGTGCTAGGGAGAGGGGGATGCATGCAGAGAGACCACATCACGGGTTCTCCTCCCCACCTCCGATCCACACCCACCCACGGCCTCCCCTACCCCTCTTGTCCCTCCACCTCCTAGTGAGCTCTGCACCCCGCCCCAAGCAGGGTGCATCTCCCCATCCCTCGTTACGATGTCACCAACTACCACGTGCCTTCCCAGGACCTTCAAAGCTGGGAACAGCATGAAATATGCAGCCTCCTTCCCCGCTCCCACTCGCCCTCGGCTCTCTCCCTCTAATTGCTCTACGCAGATTACACTCGGATGTCGGATGTCGCAGCTCTGACTGAGGACATTCAATGCTGACATTCTCCTCCAGGCAAGAGGAGCTCACTCCCTGGGTGTCTGAGCTGCTGCCACCTCCGGGGCCCTCCACACACACCCCCTCCCCGATGAGGCCATCTCCCCTTCAACCCCCTTAGACCGAGACTCCCAGGAAAGGCCAGCAAGGTTTTTGCTGAGAACAACAGTTGTTCTCAAAGTGTGGTCCCTGGACCAGCAGCATCAGCATCACTTGAGAAACTGTTAGAAATGCAAATTCTCAGCCCTGCCCCACATTTATTGACTCAGAAACTGGGGGTGGGGCTCAGCAACTTGGGGTTTAACAAGCCCACCAGGTAACTCTGATACATGCCTAAGTGTGCGAACCGTTGCACTAAATCTGGGTTCCGTCAACATCGCGTCAACTTGGCGGAGCTCCCCTGGGTGCCCCGGGCTGTGCTAAGGCCGGCAGGGAGGAGAGACACCACCGCCCCTGCATAGGGCAGGCAGGCTGCAGGCTCAGCCCGAGGACCCTGGAGGCCGCAGAGGATGAGAGCTGCATGCTGCAGGGAGAGAGACTCTGTGGAGGAGGGGAATTAAACTATAATGTAAATAATTTGGGCCAAAATATGGGCAGGAAATGGGACAATAGCTCCATGTATTAGCCTCGTGTATGCAGTGCATTCATTTGACAAGTGCTGTCGTCTTCTCTGTCACGTTGGGAGACAAGCAGAGCGAGAGCCATTATCCCCATTTTACAGGGGAGACAGCTCAGGGGAGAGGCACCCTGCCTAAGGTCTCAGGGTGGAGAGTGGGGAGCTGGGGCCGGGTCAGCTCCTGGGACTCCCAGAGCCCTTTCCTGTCATGGGAGCCAGCCCTCCGGGCCTGGAATGCTACGGAGGGCCTGAGCCTAGCAGTTGGCAGGATCTCAGGGAGCTGAGTGTGGTGTTGGGAAGCCCCGGGGGAGGAGGAAGAAGCCCATGTGGGCAACCTGGCATTGTGCCTGCTGCCCCTGCATAGCTGCTCGTAGTACTCCCTTTTGTTTCTGGAGTGTCCCAACTTAGACAAGTCATATGTTCACCCCTGCTACAAGTGACCCAGAAGGCCAAGGAGAAGAGCTGAGTGGAGTTGGCAGAAAAGAGGAAGCAGCCCGGCTTCTTGGGCAGGAAGGCCCTTATGAGGGTCTCAAGGTCCCTCTGGCTGTGGGCAGAGAGCCCATAGGACGGAGGGAGGCAATGGAAGCTGTGGTCAGGGGCCAGGTATGGCCTGGACCAGGACGGTGGCTGCAAGGAGAGAAGAAGGGGGCATTGGGAGGAGTGGAGGGTCAGTAGACAGAGGTAAGCGGGCCTTACGGTGGACCCCAGGGAATGTCACATGTCTTCTGGCCGCCATTCTCCCCATCCCCCTTCTTCATCTCATCCCACGAGAGCAGGCCCCTCAGGAGGAGTCACCGAAGGAGGGAAGGACTTGGTTCTCCCCTTTGCAAGTTCTCTTCTCCCTCTGAGCTTTTCCTAGGACCTGGCCTCAGACAGAGGCAAAGTCCAGACCAGCCCACGGGGCCATCCCTATCCCCTCTGTACATCTCAGCCTCAGCCATCTTTTCTTCCTCAACTCCCACCTCAACCCCCAGCTCGCCCCTCCCAACACTCACCCATCGGCTGACAAATGCCCATCCCCCACCACCTGCAGCCGTTCCCCAAACTCCCCTCCTTTAGGAAGCTCTCCTCTCTCGCCTTCCCCAGCTTCTAGGCCGTGGCCACCAGCAGACTTGTGCTGATTCCCAGCTCTTCCACCCTCTCTCTCTGTGACCTAAGCAAGCCACCCAGCCTCTCTGGACCTTCAACTCTCTCAGTCCCATTCAGTGAGCGCTGTGGACATCCGTGAGGGCCGGGCGATGGCAGGTGCTCAGTGTCTGATGCTCTGTGGCACACAGAGTATAAACTGCTCAGCATTTATATGCAAACTGTATGGACTGTGTTCCATAAAGGCAAGTGGGCCTGGCCTCTGTGAAAGTCTCCTCCGGGAGAGAGCCCCTGCCTCCTTCCCTGCCCACGCCAGCATGCCCAGTGGATCAGAAGCCCAGAGGCAGAAGTCAGAGACACGCAGTAGGTGGTGAATAGTGAGCAGAATCCAAAGCACTCCATGGCCCCTGTCTATCCTCTGCCTTTGGAAAATGATGCTGATATCTCCAAAGACTGTCCATTTTGGGAAAATATTGTCAATGTTGACACCGACATGAATTTGTCAATGCCTGGGCTCCTCCATCTGAGGGTGAGGTTGCTAGAGACACACAGTCAAGCTCCTTGAGAGCAGGGCAGTGTCTTCCATAGATGCTCAACCATATCCATAAGAAGGTAGGTGAGGCCAATCCTTTACCCAACCCCAAGTCTTTAGGGATCAGGTTCAGTCTGAGATTAGGAGGAGAGCTGAAGTTCAAGCCAATACAAGGTTTGAGGTTAGAAATGAGGATAGAGTTTAAGATTCGTGTTAAGGAAGGGATGAGGGTTAGAGCTGGACTTCAGATTGGTATTGGATTCAAGTCTAGATTCTGGTCAGAGTTCTGGTTAAGGTGAGTTCTAGGATGCAGGCTGTGATTAGGGACTGTGTTATTGTTAGCACTAAGGCTTGAGCTAAAATTCATCTTAGCATTAGGTATGTCTGAAAGTTCTAGAACTTGTAGCAGGGGTCAGAGCTACAGGCTTGGACAGGAGCTCTACAGGTGACAAAACTAACAGACAGCCAACCGGAGGGGGCGGGTGTGGCCGGCCGGCCAGTGCCGATGGGATCTGAGGCCAGCACCTCGGACAGCTCCAAGGACTGCACCTTGGTGAGCCAAGAAGCCCCTGAGATGTTCCCAGCTGCTTCCCCATTCTCCCCACCCCTCCCATGACATCACAGCCTCTGGATCCACTCACCCAAGACTGACTCCGGGAAGACCAGGATGGCATCATATCCTCCAGGGAGTTTGTTTCTCTCATCTTTGGGTCTCAGGGTGCTCCCCAAACCTGTGACTCTAATGTCTCTCTCCCCTCACCTGCTGTGCCCTGAGGGGTGGGATGGGACCCAGCTGAGAGGCATACAGGCAAGCAGTGCACAGGGTCAGGATTTCCACCCCTCCAGGGCCAACTCAGATCTCCTCTTCCCTCTCCATATTCCCAGACACCTCCATCGCAAGAAGAGGTGCTATGGAGCAGGGACACGCTGAGGGACACCAGGTACTGCACACACTCAGCCCCATGTCCTACAGGTCATACATAGAGAAGGTTTTCAAGGCCTTCAGCCTCAGAGTATCAACCCAACCCCACAGAAGTAGCTGAACTCATGAACTGAGTGCCTAGTATGTGCCAGACTTTGTCGACATTACCTACCTCATTGCATCATCAAACCACCCCAGTGTGGCAGGTGAGATCATCTCCTTTTTACCGATGAAGAGACTGAGGCTCAGGGAGGTTAATAACCTGTCCAGGACATCTTGCTAGCAAATAGAAGATCTGGGATTTGAACCTAGCTCTGTTGGACCCTAAGTCTGTTGACCCAAAGCCTGTACTTTTTCCACCACACCATGAACTCTGGTTGTTAAAGAAGCTTTAAAATCAACTTGACAAGAACTCTCTGCCTTGGTATCAGATGGCATCATCGGTCACTAATTCTGGCCTGGATTTCCACAGGTATATGTGTTTCCTGGGCATCCTGAATGGTTGGGAAGAGGGGCTTTACTATCGGCCTGGGGCGATCCTCCCTCTAGGGCCAGAGTTTATATGAGAGCTCCCTAGCGGGCAGGCAGACCTAGTGGTTCAGGCAGGGGCCAAGCAGTTAAGCAGTGTGGTTTCGTCTCATCCCTTTCCCCCAAAGGGGTACCTCCAGAGGAGAAATCGGCATGTGCCATGGATACTGCCAGGAATTACTACCTAGGGAGGGGAGGTGGAAATTGTCCCTGAGCCTCTGAATCTAACTCCAGGGACTCTATCCAATCCCGTCACCCGGAGGTCACCTGGGCTGGGGGCAAAGCTGAGCGTCAGAAAACAGGAAGGCACCAATCTGGGGAGGCTCTGGGGGAGTGTGAGCTGGATCACGGCCCCCCTCCTGTCCCTCTGTAGTAATTAACAGGGCTTTGTTCCTGTCCCTGATCTGTCTGGGAGAGCCTTAATCATCCTCTTCCCTGCGATGAGCAGCCTTCTCATTAGGGCCTTAAGAACCTCTATTATAAACATGTAAATGGAACTCAACGAGGAGGGAAATATTTGACTGCTCCAATTTCCTTTGTGCCGCTGCCAGCTCTGGGCTGCGCACGCCCGTGATTTCATTGCTCAGCAGCCCGGCGCCAGCACACTGCCCCCACCGCCCTGTCACACGGCTCCATCTTCTCCGATCGGAATTTAATTACCTTCGCCTGCGAATGTTTGGAGAACCTCTCTCCATCAATTGATTCTGAAGTCAGATTTTTATTCCAAGATACTTAATGGCACTTGAGCTGATGGGAGCCTGGGAGCAGGTGGACCTGGGCCACAGGGAACCCTTTAACACAAGGGTTACGGAGGGTCATCACAGTTATTCCCCTGCCTCTGTGCAGGTCAGCATTTCAACCATCCCAGAAGGATGGGGGTCTCTCTTCTTTAAGGTCTACAGAGAATAGGATTCCTGAGCCTCCTGCTGGCTTGGACTGGAAGTTCTTTCTGTCTGTCGGACGCTGGGTGAGCCTTTTTTTTTTATCATTATTATTATTCCAGTTTAGTTCTTGATGAAAAAGGAGGAGCTCCATTAGACGCAAATCCTGTCTACTGCCTGAGAAAGAAGCTGACAATAAGATCAGCTCCTCTCCGGGGCGTGATGGCTCTTCCCTGCCCCAGCATGGCGAGCCCTTCGTGTGCGTAAGTCTTCCTGTGCCCGAGTCCTCCTGGATACCAGAGACACCAGAGATGCCTGTCCTCATTGCCTTCCTCCCCGCTTTCCAAATCTATTAATACGTCTCCACTCTGCCCACTCTTCAAAGCCCAGATCACCGCCCCACCTTCCACAATGCTGTTCCCTGCCACCAGGCCACGGTGGTCTCTCCACCACCAACTTCAGAGCACACTGTCTGCCCACTGTCCAGTTCATGGGCGTCACCTGCGTGACAGGTCCTTGTTGGCTCAAAGCTGGTCATAGGCATAGGTTGCATATGTCACCCGATTTGGATAAACTACTTTCAAGTGTCTCTCTTTCAGGGTGGTGACCGCCCTTTCATCGCTGTGTCCCTCACTGCCCTCAGCACAGTGCCTGGAACATCCAAGAAAACCAGGTTGCTGGGGTGGCTGGCAGGTGGGTAGAGGGGTTGGTGGTTTGGGCAGAGGATGGCAGATGGTGGGGTGGTGGGTGGTGGGAGGACAGTTTGTTAGCCAATTGGTTGGTTGGTGCATGAATTGGTATACTGGTTTGGGGCTTGCAGGGTTGGAGGTGGCAGGAGAATAGGTGTGCCACTTACTACCTTACCGCCTCTCAGCTTCAAATCTGCTCCCATTGCCCGGTCTGTGATAACAGAGTCAGACCCTGTAAACATTTCCCCAGACGGCTCTACGTTCAGCTTTGTTTAGAGGGTGCTGGAAGGACACTGTGGGAAGAAAGGGCTTCTCTTCCAGGCCCCGACGCGAGGCACCCAGTGGCACGCAGTGTCCTCCAGCAGCCCAGAGAGTCCCACCAGCATGGCGCCTCAGCAACCACTCCTGCCTTCCAGTGGTCCTGGGCTGTGCCCTCTCTAACAAGGTTTGGGTCTCAGCTCTGGCGGTTGGGACAGTGGGAGGAGGATCTTCCAGTCTGTTCCCACCTTCGATGCTCTGCCTCAGCTCTCCAGGTAACAGCAGCTCCTGAGATCCACTATTCCTGTATTCTTTAGGTAGGTAATCTGTTATAGTTAGTAGGTAATCTCCCATTGTGGTTAATAGTCCTTTATACTAAATCTTTTCTGTTAGTGTTACTGTGTAGTTTCTATCTCCTGATTAGGCAGTGGGGTAATGGGTTGATTGGTGAGTTGGTTGACAGGCTAGTTAGCAGGGTGGTAAGATGGTAGAATAGGTTGGTTGGTGGATTGGTTGGTGTCTTGCTTGGAAGGTTGCTGGGTTGAGGGCACAATAGGGTGTAAGGTAACAGGTAGAGTGGTGGTTGGTGGATTGGTTAATGGGGCGATGGCTTGGTTGATAGGGTAGTGGCCTTGGCTGGTGGATGGGTGAGTTGAGGATTGGGTGATGGGTCGGTGCTTCAGGACATGGGGTTCGCATCATGTTAGAGGGAAGGACAAGCCCCACGGAGGCCCCTAAAGTGCCAGTGAGTCTCAGGCTCCATTTCTGCCCCACAAGGGGCCCATGGTGCCCCCCAGGCTGGGCCCTCAAGGCCACATGATGGCAGCAGGAAGGGTGGCAGGGCTGCGGGGGAGGCTGCCGAGGAACTAGGACAACGGCTCCAGAAGGCAACATGCAGGGGAACCCTGAGAGGCAAGGCTGGCCTGTGTCCCTTCACCACCCCATGCCAGGTCCCTGCAGGCTCTGGCAAAGCCCGCAAGGTACCACTTGATTAACCAGCACCCGGATGACCTTCTAGCAAAGAGGTTTGAGAATTCCTCTTCCTTCAGGATGGATCTGTGCCTCTGCCCTAGGAAATCTCCTGAGACACAGACTCGAAAGCACGGACCTCCTTTGGGGGCTGGGCCACCTGCATACCCCCACCAGGCTTGGAGTTCTCCCCAGCAAATCCCCTCAACTCTGGTCCATTAGGACTCCCAGACCCTCTTCCTCTCTCTGGTCCAGCCCTGCTGCCTCACTCCAGCTCTCCCTCTCCGCCAGGTCAGCCCTTCTGACCACATTCCCGCCGGCTGGACTGTCCTTGAGGCCCAGGCTGAAACAACCTCTATGCCCTTCCCCATGGGTCCCCACTGCTCCCAGCCCTGTGCCCAGGTCCCCGCTCCAAGCCATGTAGGTGGTCCCGCTCACATCCTAGCCAGGGCCACCAGGACATTTCCAAATTGCGTCTTTCAAGAATCAGAAAAAAGGATTCCAGAAGGAAATTGCTTTCTCCCTGCTCAGTCTAGATGAGGCAATTTTTCACTTGTCTGTTTTTTTCTCTCCCCCACAATTTCCATAAAAAATGAGAACATGTCTAAAGCTTACCCCCTTGTTTGGGGCAGCTTTTACCCTCCTGAGGTCTGCAGAGGCCTGAAGGCATCAGAAAAGGCCACGCCCGAGGGGCTGGGGCGCACAGGGTTCCCCTGCTGCAGATGGGCTCTGCTTCAGGGTCCCCAGCCCAGAGGCCAGGCCCGGGAGCTGCGGGCAAGGGCAGATGCGGAGCCCGGGGGCAGGGAGGGCAGGGCCAGGTTGGGGCAAACCTGCCAAGTGGGAGCCTCGCGTGGTCTCCTGACACCCCTCCGCCCTCCAGGTCCCTCCAGTCTCAGCTCAGGGGCAAAGCATGGAGTTATCCCCATCACGCCAAGAGTGACGGCCATCTGTGCCAGGCCCCTGAGGGCCACTCCCTCGAGAGAGAGCGCCAGCCTGAGCCAAGGCCCACGCTCCGACCCTGCTCGGATGCTCTGCCTCGGGCTTCCCACCTGGAAGTGAGGCCACCTCTGGAGTTGCGGCCGGGATCGGATGGGACGAGGCACATCCAGGGACCTCAGAAAGTGAGCGGACTCCTGTTTACTGCCCCCCGGGCTGTGCCACACACTGCGCCGAGTGCTCTAAGCACATAGTCTCATTTTGTCTTCACAAGAATCCTCCAGATGGGCCTGTTGTAATCTCACCTACAGAGAAGGGATCAAAGCTCAGAGAGGCTGTGGACCTGCCTGAAGTCACACAGCTGGCGAGTCACACGATGGCCAGAGCTGAAGGTCTTCACCCTCACGCTGTGTTGTTAGGTGCTATTCTGGGTTTGCTAACAGGAGCCCTGGAAGAACCGTCATCTCGAGAAACACGTGGAGGAGGAATTTCAGGCTACGCGTGTATGGAGGAGATACGGGGTTGGGGAGAACTTCCAGAACTTCTCAAATGGTAGTAATAGTGGCTAACACTTACTGAGTATTGACAATATGCATGCACCCTGCTAAATTCTTTATCCTATTAACTCATTTCATCCTTACAACCACACTGGGAGGCAGGTACTGTAATTATCTCCAATATGCAGACAGAAAAACTGAGGCATCCAGAAGTTCCTTAACTTGTTCAAAGGCACTTGGCTAGTTCACCGCTGCACGTCACAGCCCCAGCCCCGGCACCAAGGAAGCTGCTTCCTTCCCACAGACTCCTCTTCCTGACCCAGGGTGCATGTCGGGGGGTGCTGGGGACAGGGTGCGGGGGCTAAGGGTCAAAGTGAGAACCCCAGACCCAGGGCCCCCAGTGAGGATGGGGTGCCTTTGCCCTGGCTTTTAGGCCAAAGTCGCCTTCGTCTAGTCCATGTCGTTCGAGGCTGCGGTGCTGAAGGAGGGGGTATGTGCTCAAGGTGGGGGGATGCCCTGGGACACACGCTGTTTGCTGTTAGTCTTCCGGCTCCTTCCACCCCGACCTGGAGCCTCCCGATCTCCCCCTACCCAGTGTCCCTTGCCTCTGGCCTCTATGCTAATTGCTTCTGCTTCCCTCCCCCCATCCACCCTCTGCCTGGCACCAACCTTCAGATGGCAGGGGTCACCCCAGCCACCCTGACACTAACAGGGAGCCAAGGACAAAAGGGTCGGTGGCTCCACCTGCGAATGAGACCAGGAAGTCCAAGGCTGGCTGGGTGGGGCCAGGGAGGGGAGAATTAATCAGGATACGGCAAGGAGACTCTTGGTGACAAGAGTATATCAGGACCAAGCAATTGCTGGGCTCGGTCGAGCAAGTCACACCGACTCATAACCCAGGGTCCTGTCAGGAGGAGGGGCAGCAAGGGACCATCCCCTCCAATGCAAGACGCCTGTCACCTCAGGCTTCCTCTCCAGGAAATCTTCCTCCTGTACCTGGCCCTGCTAGCCAGGCAGAGTCAGCCCACCCACACATGCATGTGCACACGCCCATACATCTGTAAGCAGTAATCGGTGTACATTTCACTGCTAGAAGAGTTTGAAACAGTTTAAAAGAACGCACCCAATACTGTAAGATTAAACATATAAACGGATGATGTCATCAAAGCAAACAAGTGGAGGGGCCTCGTGTTCAGCCAAGCCAGTGGGAAAGCAGGTCCATGAGGGAGGGAAGAGGAGGCAGGTAGCAGAGACCCAGAGACAGAGGTGACGGCAGAGGTGGTGACCGAGAGGTTCCAGAGAGAGGCCGAGAGAGCCTCAACCCCCAGCAGCTCCTCACAGTCCTGGCCAGGCCACCAGACACTCCACGTCCTTGCCATGCATTTCCCTTTTCTGTTCAAAATAATCAAGACCAGAGAAGAAACACGGACTAATGAGGTGAGATCAGAGGGGAAGTTCTCGTACTCAGAAAATTTCAGAGAATTAGCTCTGGGCATGGAACAACCAAAACAGAAAGGAAGACGGTGACAGGATCCTCAGGATCTGCGCACAAACGCCATTAGGTCAAGGGCGTGTGTCCGTCCTGTGCGTGAGTGACCGTCTCTGCAGCACCCAGGACAGCGCCTGGCCTGTAGCGGGTGCTCAGCCAGTGTGAGCACAGGAGCGATTGAACGCCAGCTTTTCAACACAAGCTGAGGTTTTTCTGGCACTGAGGCCTGAGAAAAAAATATCACCCATGGATTGTCCTAAATGGGCCACTGAGGGATATGGCAGGCAATTCATTCATTCATTCATTCATTCATTCACCCTACAATATTTATTGAGCCCTTCCTAGTGAGCACTGCTTTAGAATGAATCGATGAACAAAATATAAGAATTCTTGCCCTCAGGGAGCTTCTGTTGTGTTGGCAGGAGACACCGTACAAGCACAGGTGACAGATGAGCTGCTGTGTTAGAAGGTCACGTGGCTGTGGAGGAAAATAAAAAGTACAGGGTCGGGGGCGGCAGACTTGAAGGGGGCGCGAGAGTGAGCCAGGCAGACACCTGGTGGGGGGAAGCACCGAGGGCGCAGGCAGAGGCAGTCATGAGAGCCCGGCTTTCCTGGGGGCAGAGCAGGTCAGCCGCGGTGCCGACCGCACACTGCAGGGCCACGCAGCGGGCGTGGACAGGGTGGAAGTGGCCGCGCGTTTGTATGTGTTTGGGGGGTTTAGCAGGCAGGATTTCCTGACCGATTGGGTGTGAGGGAAGGAAGGGAGTGAGACGTCCACGGTGGCCGCACGAAGCCTCCACACCAAGTGCAGGGGGCAGTTTGGCACAGCCGCCCCGTCCCCTCGCTGGCACAGCCAGGGCCAGAGCGACCCCCTCAGCTTGCGTCCCAGCCAGCAGGCACCGCTGACCGCGGCCCAACACGGGCAGAAAGGGCCCCGCCAGCCCCGGGAAGGAGCTCAGCCCGCGCAGCAGGCCCCGGGTGTGACTGTCCTGCCCGCTGTGCAGCCGCCCGGCGCCCGCCCCCGCCCGCACAGACACACTCGCCCTGCCATACACACACGCTCACGCTCACACACGCTCTCTCACGCACTCCCACTCTCACAGTGCTCACACGCTCACACACACTCACACGGGTTCACACGTGCTCTCTCACACACTCACACTCACACAGTGCTCACACGCTCACACACACTCACACAAGTTCACACATGCTCTCTCACACACTCACAGTGCTCACACGCTCACACATGCTCACATGGGTTCACACATGCTCTCTCACACTCGCAAGGCTCACACGCTCACACACACGTGTGTGCATCTGTGCACCTGTAATGCCCACATCCCACACACACCCCTTGGAGGCGGCTCCTTGGAGTAACCCCATTAATTTTCTTCTTTCCACATTAAAAAGAGGAGACTTGAGTTGCCTGGAATGGAGTGGCTGTGACCTTTTATGGCTCATAGACCCCACTGAGAACCTGATGGAAGCCAGGGACCCTCCCCTACAGAAAAACCCGTATTCTCTCTCTCTCTCTCTCTCTCTCTCTCTCTCTCTCTCGTGCACGTGCATACATGCACGCGCACACACACATGTGCACACTCATGCCCCTCCGCAGACCCAGGCTACAAGCCCTGGGCTAGGATCCAGGGAAAGGGCCCCTCCAGACCCCAAGTTCAGCCCTCATGGTCCCGGGCACCTGCTTGGAGGCCGAGAGCCGCGCTTGGGAGGTGAGAGGACTGGGTGCTGGGGGCAGGTGCTCCTGGCCCCTGAACGCTGCTCTCACCTCATTCCTTCAACCAGTCATTCGTTCAACTGCTGGGACACAGGGATGGAAAAATGAGCAAGACACCCTGGTCAAAAGGGAGGGGAAAAAATGAGCGCTAACTGTGTGCCAGGACCTGTGCCAGGCACTTCACAACCCTCATCTCCGATCGTGACAGTGCAGCCAAGATGTGGCAGGACTGGGCCATCAGTGCAGCCTCCCCAGGGAAGGCCTAGGCCCCTCAGCATCCCCGGCCCCTCCTCCAGGCCCCGCGACCCTGCTTGGCTTCCCCAGCTTGCTAACAGCTTGTGTGAGTGGAGGGCAGCCTGGCGTGGGACAGGGCCCTGAGCTTGGTCAGCACCAGGTCCTAGAGCCGGGGAAGCAGAAGGGAGGGAGCGGGGAACTGGCAGGCGAGGCCGGGATGAAATATTGATGCCCGAGTCCTGGTACAGCGGAGAACGCTGCTTGTCCATGAATAAAAGATGGGTCGGAGGAGCAGGCTGGGCAGCAGATTAATTAATCTAAGTGAGCGCTCGCTCTGCTTTGTGCCGTGGAGGAGGGTGCGGGGTGGGGCGAACAGGCTCACGTCCCAGCGCAGACCCAGAGGCCCTCCGTGCCAGCAGGCAGCTGGGCCAAGCCAGGACGTGGGCAGAGCCGGCACCAAGCCTGGATCGGCAGGCAGGGGGCAGAGGAGGCCGACCCTGCAGGACCAGCCTGGGCCACCCAGGATGACAGAAAACTCACAGACCAGCTGCTCCAGCCAGAAGCAGGCCTGGGGCAGGGTCTCTGAGGCTGGGAGGGGAGCACCCTGGCTCCTGGGTGCCCTCGTGCTGCCTCGACCTCTTCCTCATGGAAACTGAGAGGATGGGGTAAGCGAGGGGAAAAGTGGGGAGAAGGTTGGGGGGGGCGGCAGGTCTAAGATTTGGCACAGAAAGCTCAGGGCACAGAGCGGGCCCCTGCTCTGACGCTGACAGGGACAGTGGGCCACAGGTTCCGGGAAGGGGAGGGCGGAGGGTGCTGTGGCTGTCCCTCCATTCCTGCCCTCCCCATACTTACCCCTGTGGGAACTCAGAATCCTGAAGGCTTCTCGCTTTGGGCATAGCCTGGAAAGTGTGTTGTGGGGATGGGCGTCAGGCTCCTTGGGTGTATGGTGGGGTCTCACCAGGAGACAGCGCTCACGACCTATGTGTTCATGTGTCAACCCCTGGATGTAGCAGCTTTCACAGGCTTTTGGCAGTTTTGTGTTTCCTAAATGTTACATCCGGACTTCGTGGGCAGGGTGGCGATGTCTGTCATCACGCTCCCCTGCAAGGTCCTGCAGAAGCGTCCTAACTGACCCCGCTCCCGGGGAGGGGAGCACCCATCCCGATGGCCCCTGCCCCCACCCCGACCCTCCTCAGTGGGACCAGAGTGCCCTCTGCGCAGGGCATCAGCCTGCTCTGCTCTGCTCTGTGTCCATGGACATAGTACCATCTTTGGAACTGTTTCCTGGGCGAGGGCCAGGTCACCTTCCAGGTGGCCTCAGCTGCTGCCAGCCCCCAACCCAGGCAGGCAGCAGACACCTCCAGCCCATCCCCCCTTTCCAGCCCAGACCACAGATCACAGTCAGGAGCAGCTTCTGGAAACCAGCCCAGGACCAGGCCACGGGTAGAGGACAGCGGAAGCGCGGGTGGTGCAGTTGGTTGCCTCCGCAGCCACGACCATGGCCTCCGCCTGTCTCCCAGCCCCATGAGCCTGGACCACACAGCCCACTGCTCCTCTGGCCGGGCCACAGCATCTCCTGTCTGTCCTGCTCGCTGGGCAATTCGTCACGAGCAGCTGCTGACAGCTCTTATACTGTGTTTCTTATTCATTATTTAACTTTGTTCCACGTGGATTCGGTCCCATCTCTTCCACTAGTCCTCAGCGTCTGGAATGTGGGCCGAAGTCGTCCTGCCCTACAGTGCCCTAAAGTCCCACAGCTCGGACACGTGGAAGCCATGTTGTACCGGTGTGTGTGGAAGCGAATGAGCAGTGAAGGGCCCAGCCAGCGCTGCCCAGCGGGTCTGACCTCAGCGCGCAGCCAGCCCTCAGCGTGGGAGCCAGCGCTGGCCGAGGGCACCCGCTCCACGCCAGCCCAGAACCCGGTGGGCGTGTACAAGCATCTAACCTTCCCACAACCTTCTAGGCAGGCCTGTCTCTCCCACTGGACAGATGGCAAAACTGAGGCTCAGCACTTGGCCAGGTCACCCAGCTGGCAACGGCAGAGCCAGGAATGGGCCCCGGCTTAGGCGCACGGTCCTTGCTCCCACCTCTCTATCCTGACTGCGAGAAGTGCAGGAACTCGGGGCTGAGGGGCCTTAGCTTTCCTCCCTCCTAAGGAGCAACAGAAGAGCTCCCCTGGCTGCTGAGAATGGGCAGAGCTGGCCACAGGCCAAGTGCTCCCGGCTACCCCAGGCCTGCGAGACAGGCCCCGTGGCTGTGAGACGAGTCCCACGGCAGAGAGGGGGCTGCCAGGGTAGCCCCACCCCCCGGCCCAGGGCTCCGTGAAAGACTCTGGGGATCTCACCACATCCACTCCGCTTCCAGAGGCTGCCCAGTCCCGGCACCTTGCTGTCACCTGGGCCTGGGGCGGGTCGGAGGTGGGGTTGGTGACCCTCGCCAGCCCAGAAATAACCACAGGTTCTCTGGAGCCCTGCCAGGAGATGAGCAAAGCAGCAGGCTGACCTGGGAGGCGCTTGCATTGTCACACACATCCCAGCGTACTAGTCAGAAGCAGGTGTCTATGGAGAGGGATTCTGAAAAGTGGCCGGGCAGCCCGGAGCCCCCCATTTCTGTGGTCACAGTGCCACCTCCTGGCCACCTGTAGCATAGCCGTGGGGGCTGCTCTCCAGCGGGATGAGGCATCCGAGAACTTCCCCACCATTGGCATAGACTCATTCAATCCCACCGCCACTCATCCAGCACCGTCCATGTGGCAGGAGTTATTTTAGTATTCAGTAATGAGCAAACAGACTAAAATCCCTGCCCTTACGGAGCTTACAGTCCAGGGGGGAAATGGGGAGCAAACAAGGCCAACACGTAAAATAGTCAGTACGGTGAGCACCAAGGAGAAAAAGAATCAGGAAGCGGATAGGGAGGGCCTGGGAGGTTGTGATTTTACACAGAGTGGCCAAACATGGCCTCACTGAGACAGTGACATCTGAGTAAAGTCAGGCAGGAGACGAGGAGAGAGTCGTGCAGATTTCTGAGCTAGAGCATCCCAGACAGAGGAAACAGCAAGTGCAAGGCCCGAGTGTGTCTGAGGAACAGAAAGGGGCCTGGGAGGAAGGCGTGGAGGGCGGAGAGGGCAGGGCTGAAGGACCTTGTAGGTGTCCGTAAAACAGGGCTTCATCGCCAGGCTCCGAGCGGAGGGACCGCATAGCCCAGCTTGTGTCTTGAAACTCTCTCTCTGGGTACTGCATTGAGAACAGACCGTGGGGTCAAGGGTGGAAACAGGGACCCTGGTTAAGAGCCGCTGCATCCTCCAAGCAGCCTGGCTGGGGATATGGGGCAGCGGGAAGGGGAAGAATGGCAGGATTTTCTGGGGCGTGAGAGAAAGACAGGATCAAGGGTGACTCCAAGGCTCTGGCCTTAGCTCAGTCCCTTGCTGAGATGCGGGACAGGCAGCTCCGTGGGAGAGGTCAGGAATTCCATGTAGGAAACAAGGGGTCGGAGTTGCCAGGGGAAATGTCAAGGGGGCAGTTGGAAAAATGAGCCTGGAGCTACAATCGGAGAGTCATCAGCACTTGGGTGACATTAAAGTGAGCCTGGGCAACATCTCCCAGACGCTGCAAGCAAAGCAAAGGACCAAGGACTGAGCCCGGGAGCCCTCAAGGTCAGGAAGCTGTCGAGGACCCAGCGAAGGACAGTGAGAAGGACCCAGTGAAGGAGAGGGAACCAGGAAGGGGGGATCCGAGTCAAAAAGAGGAGAAGTGATCAACCACATAAAAACCCACTAATCCTGGGGTTAGCAATGCAAAGGTCACCAGTGACCTTGAGAACAGCTTTGATGTCAGGGTGGGGCAAAAGCCTGAAAGGAGTAAGTTCAAGGGAGAATGAAAGGAGAGAAATTGGAGACAAGTTAAGACAACTCTTTTGTGGAGTTTTGCTGTCAAAGGGAGTGGAGAGAGATGGGGAGGAGGCTGAATGATTCCATTTACACGATCTGTAGAGAGGAGACTTCTCCACTGAGAGAGCAGATTGCAGGTCGCCAGGGACCGGGTGGAGGGAGGATGGAGAATGACCGCTGACGGGTAAGGGTTTCCTTGGGGAGTGAAGAAAATGTCCTGGAATTAGGTAACAGTGAGGGTTACGTGACTCTGTGTGCCAAAAACCACAGAATTGTGCTTTAAAGGGATGAATTCTGTGAAGTGTATCTCAATAATAATTTTTTTTAAGATCTGGTTGTGCAGAGTAGAGGGGCTGCCACGGCACAGGAAAGAGGCAGAAGAGACAGGCACTGAGGCGGCAGGGGGTGGGTGTGGTGGGGGGGCCTGCGGACCTGCCCTCCTGGGGGCGGCCATCTTCCCAATGGGACAGGAAGCAAAGTCATCAGCTGAGAGTAAAGACAGGAGGCTCGGGGGAGAGCCGGGGTACCGAGGTTGTGTAGCAGCGAGGGGACATTAATGGACCGGGGAGAGTCCATGGGACTGCCGCGAGGCATGAGGCCTATGGGAAAGGTGCACCAGTGCGCTGGGGGGTCCCACACCATGGGGGCCCAGCAGCCTGGAGAGTGGGGGAACCTGGGTCACCAATGTCACCAGCGCTGAGCTGTGCTCCCCCACACAGCACGGCTCACCTGCTCCCTGAACATACAGGTTCACACAGGAGTTTGCAGCAACAGACCCTAAAATATGCCTCCACACTGCCCACCACCATTTAAAATGCACACTCCCTTCGGTCCTCCTGGGGAATTCGGTGTCAGAACCACTTGCGTGCGGACACGAGACGCATACACGTATACGCGAGGATGCTCACGGCAGCACCATTAGCAATGGCAAAAGATTGGAAACCACCTAAATGTCCATTACTGGGGAAATGGTTAAAAAAAAATTACGGTACATTCTCACTATGGAATACACTGCAGCAGTAAAGCAATGAAGTGCCCGTGTGTGCTGACATCAACGGGTTCCGCGACACATCGTAGGTGGAAAAATCAGGCTGCAGACGAATGTGTGTAATATCACATCATTTTCTTCCCTTTCTTTTTATACAAAAATGGTATGTATGTGTGTGTTTAGGTTATTAAAATATTTAAAAGATCTGGAAAGGATGCAATTTAAATTATTAATGGTGTTTAATCTCGGGAAGTAGGTTTCGCGGGAAGGGTGGAGGGGGGCGGACAAGGTAGCAGGAGTTTCAGAGCGGGACTTTCAGCCTGTGTTTTATGTTCCTGTGTTCTTTGAATTTGTAACATGGAGCGTATCTGCTTCTGTAATTTAAAGGGGAAAGAACCCGCTGTGCCTTCCTGGGCTCCATCCCTCCCCTGGGCCAGGGGACCCTGGGCGACCAGCATCCTCCCAAGTCGGAGTCCAGACAACGTGTCTCCGGAGGTCATGACAGAGGATTAGGCTCAAAAAAACAGGCAATACCTCCAGCCCCCAACCTCCCCACCTCTCCCCTGCCCTGCCCAGCTGTTCCCCCCAAGCCACTGCCCTGGGGAGGAGGCATCTGATAAGTCCTGGGGCCAGAGGTGAGGGGGCAGCTGCCACAACACTTACCTGCCACTCACTCCCACCAGGCACCGTTCTAAACACCCCTCCTGGATGAGCTCACCACAGCTCTGGGCTCCACACTGATGCTATCCTCACCGCATAGCAGAATTTTAAAAACACAAACAAACAAACAGGAGGCACAAAAGGCGAAGTAATTTGCCCATGGTGCTCCCGCCAAGGCTGTGGGATGGGCACACCGGCCTCTGCCAGCCACTGCCCCACCAAGCCACAGCCCCGGCGCCTCCTCTGCCCTCTTCGCCCCTCCCTCTGCTCTTCTGCAGCCCCAGGTCACGCAACATCTGATAGACTCAGGTGTCCTCCAGGGCAAGCCTGTGGTGTCCTCAACACGGAGCCCCAGCTTCCGGCATACGCCTGGCACCCGGGAAGCGTTCAGCACATGTCTGTTGAATTAACTGTTCCCCTGTGTCCCCTCCAGCACTGTCCCCATGGGCTGGGCCCTGGTTTCCACATCGATAACATGAGGGGATGCAGCGAATCCCAGATGACAACCATTTCGGGACCAGAATTAAGGCATTGCTAAGACGGGCCAGTGCTCATCCCACCAGGTGGGACAGGAGGGCCAGAGACGGAGCTGGGAGAGCCTCTCTGCTGGAGCGTGGGCTTCACTCACCTGCAGGGGCAGGCGGTGCATCGTCTGCTGCATTCCAACCCACGAGCTCCTCAGGGACAGTTTCCTGGCCCCGGCACTGTTCCCTGGGCTCTACAGGGGACACCCCTACCCAGCCGGGTGTCAGGGCGACCAAGGAGGCTGCTTCCGTTCCCAGATCCAACATGTTGGCATGGAAGTGGCCACTGGTCGAGATGAGTTCGCAGCCATGTGGGCGGCAGGTGGCATCCACATGGATGTGGTGTGGCTGCCAGGTGAGCCTATCTGTGGGCAAGCAGAGGGGTGGGGACACCTTGAGCAGGGTCCCAGGGGTCTCCATGGCTGGGCCAGCCAGAGGTGAGTCCTCCCCCAGTCCTTGTTTGCCCAGTCTGGACAGTGCCAGGACAGCCTCTTAGTGAATAAAGGGCTTCAAAAGGAAACTGCCTGTCCATACTTTGTTGCTTCTTTCTTAATGTATTTCTACAAAGAGCAGGGGGAGGAGAGAGGGAGGAGGGAGGAGGGAGGAGGGAGAAGGGAGGAGGGAGGGGACTAATTTTTCCTTCCAGACCAGGCACTTTCACACAGGGCTTTACTTGATCCCCAGAACAACCCCACAAGCTATTGTCACCTCATTCTTCACAGATGAGGAGACTGAGGCTCAGAGAGGCCAGTGACAGGGCTAAGGCCACGGGCTGGGACCTGACTTCACTCCCCAAGTCCAAAGCCCCAGCTTCCTACACCTCTTGGAGAACCGGACACCGTGGGCTCGGACTCACTGGCCTGGCCCTGTCCCCTCAACTCCTGGGTTTCCCAGCGAGCAGCTCCGGAGCCCACCCTCAGTTCTGAGGCAGCGGCCTCAGGCCTGCGGTCCGAGGGGGCCTGGGCTAGACTTGGCAGGAGGGTTGGCACAGGAGGAGATTATCCCTCCTGACCCCCAGCAGCCCCACCCTCCAGGGCCACGCAGCCAGCCCAGGGGGTCTGTCTTCATAGGGGGTCCACGTGACCCTCACAGCAAAAAGGGGCTCGGCCTCTTCCCCCCAACGCCAGAGGTTACCCTTGGCCTTCTCCAGCCCCCTCCCCTGGGATGTACTTGGAGCTCTTTGTGTGAGTGCCAGGGCCCCACACCCTCTAGCAAAGTGCTGGGGAGGTCTGTGGTCCCTAGAACAGCCCCCGGCTGCCAGCAGAGCCATGACCCTGAGGCACTCCAGAAGGCCGAGCCCCCCACCCCCCTCCCCACCCCACACAGCCACACTGAGACACACCATGCCCTGAACGAGGGCTCAGGCTACAAGCGCCTCAGCCCCACCCCCGAGTCCCAGGCTGCTAGGATGGGGCAGACGGACGGATGACAAGCAGACAGCCCTTCCCTGGGCCAGAGGCCAGACAGGAAAATTTCTGGGAACTTCTGGGGCCTCTTGCACAAAGATGCTGAGAAAGCAGGGTGGGGGGAAAGCAGGATGGGAACGGGTGGAGCAAGTGGGGTGACCCGTGGGACCCACTCCCCACTGTCCCCACACACCAAACTCCCACCCACTCCCCGCCAATGCACCTGAACCCCAGGCCTGATTCCCTTCCGCCCCTCAGAGGCCCCTGTGTGCCCAGGTCAGCAGCAGCCTCCTCTAATCCCCGCAGCACTCCTGGGCCCGAGAGCCCACTGCCTTGGGCGGGAGCTGGCTCTTCACTCTAGGTGTGGGCCAGATGCGGGTGTGGGATCCACACCTGTCCTGTCTCCCCGAGGCCACTCCCACGCTGTCAAACAAAGTCGCAGACTATCCAGGGAGCACTGAGAGCCACTAAAGGCTTTACCAGGGAGTTGTGTGTGTGCGTCTGTGTATGTGAGTGTGTGCCTGTGAATGCACGTGAGTGTGAGCACGTGTGTCTGTGTGTAAATGCAAGTGTGCGCGCGGTGGGCCTGACCACCAGATCCCCTCACAGCAGTCCGAACAAGGCCAGACGCTTGCCCAGGAGCCTTCTGGGGTACTAGTGGGGAGCAGGCCCTGGGGACAGAACAGAGGTATCACTGAGCTGCTGCTCCTGCTCCCGCTGGCTCAGACCCATGTCCCCACCCTGACCACCCTGGCTGTCCCGCCCCAGCTGCTGGTAACCATCTGTGTGCGGGAAGGGTGGTTCCTTCCAGGCCTGCCTCGACTCCTTCCTGCCCTGGGCTGGGATGGACTTGGGCCTCACAGCTGCTCCATCCCTCTGCCAGTGCCCTGGCCCCCTCCTGGGGCTCAAGTCTGCAGAGGGGTGAGCCCTGACAGCCCTCCATCCATTCATCCATATATCCATTCATCCATATATCCATCCATCATCAATATATTTATCCATCCATCCATTCATCCATATATCCATCCCTCCATCCTTCCATTCTGGCTCCCCCTCCCCCAGTTATTCACTGTCAGCCACTGTGGCTACTTCCACCCTACAACACAGCTCGAGTGCTCACTCCGAAATATGAAGTCTCCAAGCATTGCCCTTCAGTCCATCACCTTACTGCAGCAACCCCCAAGTTCCTGTATCCCCCAGCCCCCTGATGGCCACTCACAAGTTCAAGTTTTCAGGTTGAGGGTCATCAAAGGCCCTCTTCATCTGCAGAACCTAGAACAGAGCAACATCTCCACAGACCAGCAAGAGACCTCACCCGACCAGTTCAGAGGCAGCTCTGCCGCTTCCCGGGTCCCCCAGGAACTCCTATGGCATAGGAGTTTTGAAAATGCTTCCATCCATCCATCCATCCATTCATTGATCTAAATATTCATCCATCCATCCGCTCATCCATATATTCTTCCATATATCCATCCATCTATCCATATATATCCATCCATCCACCCATTCATCCATCCATTCATATATCCATCCATCCATGTATTCATCCATCCATTTATCCATCTATCCACCCACCCATCAATATATTTATCCATCGATCCATTCATCTATATATCCTTCTATCCATCCATATATCCATCCATCCATCCATTCGTGTATCCATCCATTCCTCTATCTATCCATCCAGTCATATATCCATCCATCCATCCTTTTATCCATATATCAAGCCAGCCAACAAGTATATATCACCTAACACGCTGGCCCTAGGGATCCTGAGATGGACACATCATGGTCCTACCTTCCCTCTGAGGGTAGGGAAGTATCTGAGGAGAGGGGTGTTTTCCAAAGATTGTTCTGGAACAGAGCTGACTAATGGAACTTTCTGGATGCTGCTAACATTCTCTATCTGTACTGTCCAATATGGTCCGTAGCCACTAGCTACATGTGGACATGGAGCATCTGATATGTAGCTAGTGTGACTTAGGGGCTGAGTTTTTCATTTTATTTAATTTTAATCAATCTTAATGTAAACCATTGCATGTGACCGGCAGCTACTGTATCGGACACCACAGTCCTAAGAGCTGTGGGAGCAGGAGCAGAAAGGGGAGGCTTCCGGGAGGAGGCAGCATTAGGCGGGGCCGGGAGGATTCCAGCCAGTTCGCTCATTCTTCTTCCCTGACACCCGCTGGAGCACGGCCAGCCCTGGCTGGGCCTTTAAGCATATTTTGGAAAAATCTTTGTCACAGTTCCCAGCTCAGCCAGGGACTCCTCTGACCTTGTGTACCCTCTCTGAGGTCACTGCTGGGTGTGGCCTGAGCCCTCGTCGCTCCAGGAGTTCCTGACGCATTGTGGAAAAAGCAGGGAAGCCCCGGTGTCTTTCAAGAAGCAGTTTTAATGTTAGGGAGAAGGCAGGCGTGACCCCAGCTCAAGGACACAGGGATGGGGGCAGGGAGCAAGTCAGAGACAGAGAAGCAAAGCAGACAGCCAGGGCCAGGCAGAGAGTGAGGCGGAGACGGATGGAAAGAGAGACAGAGCCAGGAGAGGCTGGCCACAGACACAGAGGAAGAGACAGCCAAGCCAGCAAGACAGACAGACAGAGAGGTACACCAGGGAGCCACAGTTAACACAAGCCAGAAACAAAGGGACACGCAGCTGGAGGCAGACTGACACGCAGCCAAAGACAGGACCAATTCGCCCAAGGACCAGAAAACAGGCTGAACAAAAGGCAGCCTATACCCTGGGCAACAGCGAGACCCCCATCTCTACAAAAAATAGACAAGTTAGCTGAGGGCATGGTGACACACACCTGTAGTCCCAGCTACTCGGGAGGCTGAAACAGGAGGATCACCTGAGCCCAGGAGCCAGGACGACAGAGCAAGACTCTGTCTCAAAAAAAACGAAAAGAAAAGGCAGCCTGTGGTCCCAGGAGAGGAGGGGTGGGGGTCCCACAGGGCAGCTCTGAGCTCTCAGGCACAGCCATTGACTGCACTTGCAGAGAAGGCCACTAGAGGGCGGCCTTGCTCCAGCCACTACTCACTAGCCAGGCGTCCAGCTTCCAAGATGGTCACAGCCAGACTCCCCTCAGGGGCAGCAGACGTGACTTCACCGAAAGGTGTAAGAGGCTTGGATAGGGGCACACAGAGCATCCACACCTTAGCCTGGAGAGTCCCCCTCTCCTCATCTCAGGATCTTCTCAACTTACCCCTTCCCTCCACACTCCCAGTCCCCAGCTTTGTTGTCCCTTTTCTGACACCTCCCGGGGTTCCCAGAGCACTTAGCATCTGGGGATGCTGTCAACTTCCCTGACTTTGCCCAAAAAGGACAGTTGCAGATCCTGGGTCTGGGAATTGCCCTGGGCTCCTGCCGCGGGGCCTGGCCCCCTCTTCATAGGCTCTTGGGTCAAAGCGTGCTTCACATAGATCCCGGGGTCCCAGTGGACCCCACGCTCAGCAGCAGCTGCGGGGGGAAAAATGCAAGTGCAGGCTTGGACTGCATTAACGGAAGCAAACGTCTAGATGTAGGACTGCATTCAGTGACAGAGCCCAGTTCTCTGGGCTTTGGAACAGTTGTTAATAAACCAACATTAACTCAGGAGGAAACATGTCATAGTTACAAACACAGACATGTGCCACACACCGACATTTCGGTCATGTCACATATAGTTATAATGCCATATTTTTACTGCACTTTTCCCATGTTCAGATATGTTTAGATACACACATACTTACCATTGTGTTACAATTGCCTGCAGTATTCAGCGCAGTAATGTGCTGTACAGGTGTGTGGCCCAGGAGCAATCGGCTGTACCACCCAGCCTAGGTGTGAGGTAGGCTGTAAGGGCACTCTGTGATGTTCCCTCAGTGACAAAATTGCCTAACAATGCATTTCTCAGAACATGTCCCTGTTGTTAAGCAACACGTGACCGTACCATCCGTGAAGCACCAACACTTTATTTACTTCTCCTTCCCTCATCCTTACAACAGCTTACACGGTTATACCCATTGCACAGATGAGAACTTTCAGAGAGGTGCCTCCTCTAACGACTATCTTATAAATGTGGATATTTCTCGAGGTTTCATTGCAGGCCTCTTCTCTTCTTCCTCTGCACATATTCCCTAAGCCACATCTGTTCCCATGGCCTACCCTTAATTTCCAAATTAAGTCTCTTGCCCAGATCTGTCTCCTGGGTTCCAGACTAGTCCACCCCCTGCCCTAAGTGGCCCTCAGCCAGCTTCCGCCATTCCCAACGCATCAGCCTCATCCTGCTACCCCTGCAGCCCCCACCCCGGATCAGATCCCAGCACTGCTCTCCAGCCCCTTCCCACCTCCCAGGCCGTGGTGCTGTCACCCTTCACCTCCAGCTGTCACAGCTCGCAGCTGCTCTCTGCTGCCACTCGTGCCCTTACCGCTGCAGGCAGACTGGTCTTTTCAAAACATAAACCTCATCACATCATTCCCTGCCCGTGGCTTCGTATTGCTCTCAGGACAGAGTTCAAGGTCCTCGCTGTGGCGATGCAGCCCTGATGACCGTCCCCCCTCCCCACTGCACTTGGTGTCAGGCCTGACCACCGCCACCCTTGCTCCCTCCGGCTGGCCACACTGCCCCCACGCATGCTTTGTCCTCTCAGCGCACGCTTTCTCCCTCGGGCTACCCACTCCGCCCTGCCCTCAGCGCTTCCTGAAGCCCCAGCTGGGTTAGATGCTCTCAGCGCCCTCTGAACGTCTCCTGGGCAATTGCGACGCGCTGAATGATGGTGCCACTGTGTCCTTGGTGTCCACCACCTTCAGCAGACGGCAAGCTCCCAGAGTGTCAGGATCATGTCTGTCTTGGCCACTCTGGATCCTAGCCCTGGACCTGAGCCTGGGAGAGGTGGGTGCTGAGTAAGTGTTTGTTGAGTGAATGCGTAATTACACGCCTTCCCGGCCTCCCGCGGTAGCCCGCCTGAACCTGGACAGATCTGACCCTTGGTCACTTCTTCCTCCTACTGAGCTCAATCTTTTCCCTTTAAACTTCCCTTAGGGCAGCTCAAAGGTCCTGGGGGAGGGCAGAGCAGCCCCCCTCTAGCAGCGTCCGGACTTTCCTCCTCCCACTCTCCCTTCAGCCACCAGAGGGCCTCCGTACCGCAGCCGGCCCCTCCCAGGCCGGGAACCATCACAGACACCTTGGTCAGGCCTCTGGGGTCACCTTTGCTCCCATACGAACCGCGTGTTCTTGGGGGGAGACAGTGCTTGGTCCCTGCCTCCCTCCCCACACGCATGCACATGTTGGGACTCAGAAAACAGTGCCCCAAACGAAGGCCTCGGAAGTACCCTCAGAAGCAAAACTTCTCCGACCTCCTGTCCACCTGTCTCCCAGTCCCATTCTCCCCCAAGGCAGGTCATAGAAACCGGAGCCCTTTTCCCCAGAGCCAGCCACAAAACCTAAGATTATTCTGCATAGAAACTGGCCGTAAAGAAGTTATCTGACCTACCTTGTTTTGCTGTAGGACACAAGACCCCCGTTCCAGAGAGGGCCCTGCTCACACCCAGAAGGAAGGAAAGTTGCCCAGAGAGGCCGAGAAGAATCTAGACAGACAGGCCCTGCCGCGTTCCCCACTGGGTCTGTTAGCATTAGGTCATCCCCTTTTTGTCCAATACGTCTACACGGCTGTCCATACTTTGTTGAACCTAAGCATAAAAATGGACAATTCCCCTGTCTCTTTGGATCTTCATTCTGAAGCCTCCTGTGTACACACATTAAATAAATTTGTGTGCCTTTTCTCCAATTAATCTGCCTCTCGTCAGTGATTTTTCAGTGAAGGGCTCAGACTGCACCCTCTTGGGCTTCTCCTGCTCTGAGCACACTGTGCTCTCCCTGCCCGACGAGGGGCACCCCCCTTCTCCCCCACCTAGGTACCCCTCCCGTCTCCTCCCATCCCAGCACCTCAGTCCTAGCAGTCCCTAGTCGAGGCGCAGCCTTGGCTGGGGAGTCCTGTCTGTGGCACTTCCTCTCTCTGGGCCTCATCTCCCCTTCAGTCAAAAGAAGCGGGTGGGTCATGGGACGACTTCTGAGTTCTCTTCCAGCTGACAGATCTTGTATTCCTTTGCCGGCACTGCCACACAAGTACCACTGGCTGGGTGGCTTAAACAACAAACGTTTATTTTCTCACAGTTCTGGAGGCTAGAAATCCAAGATCAAGGATGCGTGGACATGGTTGGTTTCTTCCGAGGCCTCTCCCCTTGGCCTGCAGACGGCCGCCTTCTCCCTGTGCTTTCACCGGGCCTTTCCTCTGTGCATTTGTGTCCCAACTTCCTCTGCTTTAAGGACACCGGTCATATAGGGCCCACCCACAGGCCCTCACTCTAACTGGATTGCCCCTTTAAGGGCCCTGTGTGCAAATACAGTTGACCGGCGCAGTTCAAACATGGGTTCAAATCGCACCGTCTGCTTATATGCAGATTTTCTTTTCCCTCTGCCAGCCCTGACACAGCAAGACCCACCCCTCCTCTTCCTCAGCCTACTCTGTATCTTCATAGAGGATGAAGGTCTTCATGATGATCCACTTCCACTTAATGAATGAGAAATATATTTTAGCTTACTTTATTATAAGAATGCAGTATATAGGCCGGGCGCGGTGGCTCAAGCCTGTAATCTTAGCACTCTGGGAGGCCGAGGCGGGCGGATTGTTTGAGCTCAGGAGTTCGAGACCAGCCTGAGCAAGAGGGAGACCCCGTCTCTACTAAAAATAGAAAGAAATTAGATAGACAACTAAAAATATATAGAAAAAATTAGCCGGGCATGGTGGCACATGCCTGTAGTCCCAGCGATCGGGAGGCTGAGGCAGGAGGATCGCTTGAGCCCAGGAGTTTGAGGTTGCTGTGAGCTAGGATGACGCCACGGCACTCACTCTAGCCTGGGCAACAAAAGCGAGACTCTGTCTCAAAAAAAAAAAAAAAAAGAATGCAGTATATAACACATAAAACATACAAAATGTATGCCAATCAATTGTGTGTGTTATGGGTAGCAGTTGGCAGGCAGTTAGCAGTTAAGCTTTTGGGAAGTCAAAAGTTATACACGACTTATCAACGGCAAGGGGGCCGTCACGCCTCACCCCTGCATTGTTCAAGGTCAACTGTACAGTCACATTCTGATGTGCTGGGTGGGAGCTGGGACTTCAACATATGAATTTTGTGGGGACACAATTCAGCCCAAGGCACTGGAGAGATGAAATCTACACTGGAGCAATGCTGAGTACCACCGAGTACTGCTAAGTACGGCTGAGTACCCTGAGTACTGCTGAGCACAGCTGAGTACTCTTCCCTTTCAGAGTCTCTTCCTTCCTCCCGCTCCCCCTGCTGCCTCTGGTCCTTTTCCACAGTGCCACTGTCCCTCTCACCTCCCTTCCTCCCTGGGCAATGGGAGGCAGCCCTGGGAGGGAGGGGGAGTGGGCTCTGGAGCACAGGCGGGAGCGGGGAGGGAAGTGCAGGGGGATGACCAGATTGGTTGCTGGAGAGGACACCCCCGCAAGGCCACCTAGGGCAGGGTTTGCTCTGCAGGAGCAGCAAAGGGCAGAGAGGAAGGGAGTGCAGGGTCCTGAAGACGCGCATAGAAACGGGGTAATCGAAGCTGACTGGACAGGAGCACAAAGACAGGAGAGTACTGGGGAGGAAAGGAGGCGCTCAGGACAGGGAGGGCAGCAAGCCGGGCAGGATGACAGGGATGATCGCAGACATCACAGTCCGGGGAAGGGGAAGGCGGGGCTGGCTGAGGCCTTAGCAGGACGGGGGCAGTTCCAGCAGGACATCCTGGATCCTCCGGATCTTCCCAGGCAGCTCCCAGAGGCGGCAGAGCCAGGGAGAGGCAGGAAGAGCAACGCCGGCTGCCGGGGGTGGGGGTGTCGTTCAGGCTCAGGGTGCAGGAGGAGCCTGAGTCAGGAGCTGGGGCAGCCGGACTGCAGCTGTGGGCACAGGAGAGAGGCAGAGCCTGGTCAGGACATCGCCCAGGTGAGGCCAGGTCTCCCGCCCCAGCAGGTATCAGAGAGTCTGGAGGGCGAGGGATCGGGCAGGGTGGGAGCCTACCAGGCGGGCTAGGGGAGAGGACCCCCGGGACACTCCACATGGAATTGGGTGGGCGCAGGGTGTGTGTTTTCTGCAGCAAGTGCTTCCCCAAGCATTTCAAAGACACGTGTGGCCTCAGAGAGGTTAGGAGCCAGTGGCTGAATGACACCTGGAACACCAAGTCCAAACTCAGGCTGGGGGCAGCATCCCAAAGCTTGTGGGAAGGGTGTGGACCGTTTTCCTGGAACAGCTGCCAGGCAGGAGGGAAGGTGCTGCCAGGAAGGGGTACAGCAAAGTTTCCCAGGCCAACCACGCCCTGGGTACCGAGTGCTCCCTTAAAGCTGCCCTCAGTCCAGAAACATCTGTGAGCTCTACCGTGCCTGACAGCAGGTGGGGGCTGGGGATGCACGGTAAGAGCAGCCTCACCCTGGAGATGCTTGTGGTCCTGGGGGGGACGAGCATTTCTGTCACCTCACCTGGTACCCACAGGGCAGGGCACAGATGGGGCCCCGGGCCTTTGCACATGCTCTTCCCACAGCCGCCCCCAGCCCCAGGCTTGACAAGGCAAAGAGCAAGCTCATGTCTTTGGTGGAGGGGACAGGGTGTCCCGGAAGTGATGGCCTTGGGACCATTTGGATGTTCCCATTTCCGTGTAAGGACCGCGGGGGAGGGAAATGCACAGTGTACTCCGCACTATCTTTATTTTTTGTGACAGAAAAATAATTCATTTTTCATTAACTTCATGGGAACATGATCTCTTGTTTTATAACTGAATTATGTGGGACCTGCTTAGAACGAGACGGCGGGGATTGACTCCTAGCACACTGGCCTGCACACCTGCATCTCCCTGCCTCCCCTGGCAGGGTGTGAGTTTCGCAGGGAAGGAGGCCAGTCTGGGCTGGTCAGTGCTGTATCCCCAAGAGACATGGTGCTCCCCTGGGGCTGGCAGCTTAATGTGACAAAATAAATAAGACCTCACAAAACCAAGAACCAACCCATGAATGTCCAGGCCTAGCCAGGTGGCCATATCTCCTCATCCTCAGCTCAAAGGAGACCCAGAGGCCAGAAGAAGCCACTGTGATCACAGCCTCTAGAAAAGCCCAAAGGGAAAGACCACTTCCCTGTTCTAGAACATGCATCTGTCCCATCCTCCCTCAGCCCTGGGGGAGCTGGCTTCACTCCCCAGGGAGGCAGGTCTGCTCTCCGCATGCCCAGGGGACAGGAGAGGGCCCAGCTTGGAGGGCTCGACCTCCTTACCGTGATTTTTGGAGACAGCAACCCCAGGAAAGAAGCCTCAATCAGGGACCCGCCAAGAAACTTTTTAAAAAATTCGTCATTGAAAAGCACCATAATTTAACAAATTGAGCGCCATTTGGCTGGTTTTGGGGTTTTTTCTCTTTCACATTTGGATCTTGTGTTTCCAGTGGTGTCTCTGGTGAGGCCCCCAATAAATCACACCTTACCTGGTTTCTGAAACAATTTGAGAAATAAAATAAAAGAAAAAACACCAAGATGCGGCAACAGGGACCTTGTCCTAACACGTGACCTCACGCCCTCGTGCTGCTGTTGAAGCCAGGGAAGCGCGGACACCTCCAAGTCCAGGAAAACGGCTGGAGGAGGGTCACAAGACAGGCTCGCGCCACTGCCCTTGTTTCTCTCTCACGTGGGTTCATATGGTGTTGCCTGAGGAAGCTGTCCTCTGGGGGCCCAGGGAGAGGAGAGGTGGGGAGATGTGATCCCTGTCACAACGCGGAGGGCGAGGGGCAGGGACAGAGCCCTGAGCAGGACGGGGACCCTCCAGCCGAAGAAGAAGCCGTCCTTGGACCCAGCACGCGGGCTGGTTTCACGTTACTTTCTATTTATTTTCCCTTCGTCGTTCCTGAACCGTGAACAATATTTTGTTAAACACCCCAATCTTGACTCAGCTGTGTTTAGGGAAATTGAGGCAATGACCCCAGTTCAGACCTGAGCTGGACCAGCCACCTACAGTCAGCGGGGAGTGGCCGCAGAGCTCTTTAGTGACAGAGTCAAGGGAGGCAGAATCCTGGAAGACAAATGAGACTTCAGAATCCAGTCCCGAGTCCCGAGCACCAGCCCTGGGGGATTGGGAATCGATTTTGTTCGGAGTCAGTTCCTGTACAGAGAGTCTCCCGGCGGCTCAGAGCTGCTCCCTGGCTGTTCTCCACCAGGAGGTCTCCAAAAGGGCAAGTCACTCAGAGCTGCTTCCATTCCGCATGGCCGGAGTGAGGGCAGGCGGGGCCTTTTCCATTGTTGCGAAAATCTTCTCATCTTTATTTACAGCCCAACTCTGCTGCGCCCAGGAGCAAGCCTGCGGTCATCCCAGCATGGCCGTAAATCCATTCCTCTCCTTTGAAGCTCTCCCACCCTGGAACGGGTCTGTGCCAACAAGGTTATACAACCAGCGCTCCGTCTCCACGGGCTCTGCATCTGCGGATTCCACCAGCCACGGACTGAAAATATTTGCAAAAACAAGTGTCTGTACTGAAGGTGGACAGACTTCTTTACTTGTCGCTATTCCCTAGGTGATACAGTATAAATTATTTGTAGAGCATTTACGTTGTATTGGGTGTTATAAGTAATCCAGAGATGATTTAAAGTATACGGGAGGATGTGCATCGGTTATTTGCAAATACTACACCACTTTATATCAGGGACTTGTGCATCTGTGGATCTGGGGACCTGCAAGGGGCCTGGAACTGATCCCCCAACAGGTACCGAGAGACGACCGCATATGGAACATGAACAGGGTTTTCCCACTGACTTCCATCAGGCGAGCAGAGATGTGTTTCTCTCCAAGAAAGGAGGGCAGGGCAGGCCCGCAAGTGGGAAAGGAAGAAGCAAGGCTACATGGAGCTCTCATTACTGCAGGATGTGGTTTTAATTCCATGCTTCTCTCCCAGGCTGTATCCCATGCCCAGTTTATTGAGGGTGCCAAATTAAATACAGAAGATATAATTACAACATGGAGATGCTGAATTGGTCCCCAAAGACTGTCAGGCGGTAAAAAACAAAACAAACAGACCACAAATCCAGGAGAGAGAAAGCAGATGTCGGTGCCCACTGGAACATCTTCAGTGAGGGGCCCTGACCAGCCCTCATGGCAGCCGCCCTGCCTGAGTGCTGGGGTGGGGGTGGGGGGATCTGGCCATCCGTGCACTCCCTCCTTGCCTCCGGACGTGAGCATATCCTGCGCTGCCAGGCCACCTCTCTGCAGTCCAGCCCCTCTCCTTCTGGCCAAAGGTTTTCCACCTCCACGCCTCATCCCTACTTTTCCAGAATGCCCTTTGGCCCATCCATTTGATGCTTTCCCCTCCTTGAAGCTTCAGCTCACATCTCTCCCCCTTCAGAGACGACCAAGACCCCACGGAAAGCCCCTACTGAGTCCCCACCCACACACACTCTGCCTCCTGCCTCCCTGCCTTGTTCCCTCCCCACATCAAAGCCGCTCCTTGCCCCGGCACAGAACCTGCACAGGGCACTCCGTTTTGATTTTTTTTTATAAGCACCCTCTCCCATGACCTCGCACTTTCTCGACAACCTGCCCAGCACCCTCTGGGCCCTCCTTTCCCCGCTGCGCCATGAAGAGCACCTTGACTTCCTGGTGCCTGGTCCAGCGGCTGCCCACCGTCCTGCTGAGCGCTCTGTGGCACCCAGTGCTGGTCACCGCCACGCCCTGGCCTTGCGTGACGTGGCTTCTCCTGCTTCCTTCCTGCTTCTCTCCACATCCCTTTTCCGATTTCTTTTCAGACCCTTCTCAGACAGCTCCTCAAATATGTTGTTCTCCAGAATTTTGTTCTAGACCCTCTTCTCTTCTCATGCCACCATCTTCCAGAATGACCTTGAACCCATCCCCTGCCCCCACCGTCACCCAGATGAAGAGGGTGCCCCAGACCTCCACATCCATATGTGTGCCTGTTGGGACAGTCCTCCTCCCACAGTGCCCCCAATCCTCCAACTGACCCCCATTCCCTCTCTCCAGGCCTGGAAAGACAGCCTCCCACCAGCTCCTGCCCAGAGACCTTCCCCCAGCCCCCTCTCCCTGTCCAGCCGCCATGGTCATATAGCTAGGGAATGCAAGGGATGGTATCTTATTGAGGGCCACTAGGTGCCAGGCAATGTGCCAAGAGCTTTCTCATATGCCATCCCATTTAAGCTTCCAGCGGCCCTGTATGTTAGATATTGTCACACTGACTTTTACTCCTGAGGAAACTGAGGCTCAGAGATGTAAGCAACTTGCCCAAGTCTTAAAGCCACTAGGGGCAGAGCCTGGTGCATGTGGAGCTGGGGCTGGCCTGAGTTCCACACCCCACCCCAATTTATTTCCTACCTGCTCCCCCAAATGCAAATCTGGTCACACCACCCATTACCTCCTCATTGCTCTCCAGGCAAAATGCAAACTCCGAAGCCTGGCATGAAAGGCTCTCCCTAAGCTGTCCCAGCCCACCTCCTACCCCAGCTGGACGGAACAGCCGTGCTTGCCTCTGTCAGCTGAGCTCTTCCCTGCCCCAAGCAGCCTCCTCTGCCTGGAATAGCTTCTGCCAGTGAACTTCTCGCTCTTTCAGAACAGCCAATAGTTGCCCTCCCTGGGAGGCCTCCCAGTCTCTCTGAAGCTCCCAGGACACTGTGCATTAGCTGGGTGCTGGCACTCACCACACCGCCTTGTAATCACTTGTTCAATCTTCCAGTGTCATTTTTGCCTTTGTACCTGCACGGCCCAGCACAGGTCCAGGGAACAGCAGGAAGGGCCCCAATAAAAGCAGAAAGAGAGATGGAATGAGCACCTCTGCCAGATCTTCTCAAAAGTGGGGTCCCCGAGACCAGCAGTCGCAGAAGATAGCTCGACCCCGCCTCAGACTCTTAGAGTCAGACTCTCTGGGGCCAGCATCTGAGGATCTGCATTTTGGATGAGCTCCCCAAGAGATTCTCCTGCACGATGAAACTTGAGAATTTCTGATCTAGACCAGTGCTTGGCCCTGACCCTTTCTAGGCGAGCCTCGAAATACCGATGAGACACTGAGCTGCTGTCTGATTATAGACCACCAGGACAGTGCCCTCCAAACGTTTTTGTATCAGAACATGCATAGAAAACAACACTTTTGGGGCACTCTGGAGGAAACAGACAAAACCGCTCAGAGCTGGAGGTGAAAGGCCTGGGAACCCACACTGTCCCGAGCTCCACCAAGTGTAGGTGGAACCCATTCCCGACACCCTGCTTGGGAAGCTCTGATTGCCAAGCGCTATCTGCAGGCACAAGAAGCCAGACACGACTGCCTGGCACTCATGCGCACTGGTGCTAACGAGCTTGGAGGAATCCGTGGTGAGGCCTGGGCTGAAACAGCAACATGGCCCTCCAAAGCTTGGAACCATTCCCACCACAGGTCACTAGTTTAGGGTCTCCCGGCCCTGGGAATCACGCATGGAGGAAGGAAAATGTGAGAGCTCTGACTGTCCCCTGCTGGTTCGAGATTGTCTAACCAAGGCAATCCGTGGGGTCCTTCCCTCAGGCCTCACCCTTGCCTTACCCTCCCTGGAGGTGGGACAGGTAGCCAGAGGTGACTTGTGAGTAGGATGCTAAGTTTTCCCCTGCCAGAGGAGAGCTGCTGCAGTGCTGAGGCAAAACCTCCTGGGTCAGTGAATTGCTTAGCGGAATGAATGGGGGGCGGGGCTGGAAGTAAAACAGGACTTGCAGCTGCTGTGAACTCTAAAATCATTCTCCAAAGCACTGCTACCCGCCAGGTGGAATATATTCTCTGTGGGCCCCACGCCCATCTGCTGACCTTTCTGGAGGGCCTAAAAATGTAGAAAATGTACCTTTACAAAACATGAAGGAGGATTTGCAAGCTGGAAGGGCGCTTAAGTCATTGAATCTTTAGATAAGGGGCTGGATGGTACCCTGCATGCTCCCGGGTGTTCACAGCGCGTGGTTGGGAGTTGCAGCCTGGCCATTAACAAAAGAGTTATGATGACGTGCCACGTTGCAAGAATTCCTTTCTCCCCAGGATTTACTGAGTTAGCAGGAGAATTTGTATTCTGTGAAGAGCCTGGGAGCTCTGAGTAAAGGGGCCATCACTGGTGAGGCCCCTGGTGCCTAGCAGTATGAAACATAAATAGACATTCAACGATTTGTAAACCAGTGGTCGGATGGGTGATTGGATGGGTGGATGGATGCCTGGATGGGGGGATGCATGTATGCGTGGATAGATGGATGGATGGATGATGGGTGATGGGTGGATGGATGAAGGTGAAAGGGTTTCTCTTTTTGGGAGTTCCTCCTGCATATCCCTAGAAGGGTCAAATCCCTGTTGTGATATTATATGTAGGTTTTTGTCCATGTGCCCTGACACCTTGTCTCAATTTTCAGTTGTTCTGGGATTTAGGCAAGGAAGAGGGGCACTATTTAGAGGGCCTCCTTGTATACCCAGAGATCTCCCATGAGTGATTCTCAGCCTTTCCCAATGCCTGTCCCATCCTGGCTGCTCTCTGTCTCTTTCAAACCCTTTTGTTAGGTCTGGTGGAGGGTAAATAGGTGGCAAGGAGGTGGCTGGGGTGGATGGCAGTAACCAAATTGTAGCTAGGAACCAAATTGCAGCTAGGAACTGTTCCTTGGTGCGCACATACATGCTAAAAAGTTCCTAGTAACTTTTAACTGACTTAGAGCTCATTACCATCTAATTGGCATAACATGGGTGGAGCTTCATGGAAAGTTCTAGAAAAGATGCATGCACAGGAAAGGAAACTGTTATATAACCTACCCTGTTATGTAACCTGTCATGTGATCTGTTATGTTAACATCAACCTGTCAATCACCCCCACAGGCAGGAAATGGCAACCAATCCTGCGAGGGGAAAGGCGGGACAAACTGGTGGGCTTATAAAAGGCAGCATGTGCTCAGCCTCCAGAGTCTTTCTCCACTTGGGGAGAATGACCCATTCCACTCTCTCTGGAATGTATTTTCTCTTTGTGTAGCTTCCTTTACTTTCATTCTTTCTTTTATGTGATAAACTGTTTGTATTGAGTTGCTCTGTGTTTGTGATCACTCCATCATCTGCTCGACGTGGTACAAGTCCTTGTTCTTGACACCGGTAACCAGGGGACCAGGGAACATCCACATAGACGAACCTAAAACTTTCACCAATTTTTTCGTCACAAAAGCCCAGGAGCCAAGCTGGTGAAAAGTCATCCCCCAGAGGGCGGGATGGGGAGGACATCTTCAGAAAGTGAAAGGAGACAAAATGTGAACATTCACATCCGAAAATTTTAATCCTCAACACTTTCTTAAAGCCCAGATCCAGCCATGTCACCCCTGCTTAAAACCTTCCAAAGCATTGTAACCTCTTCCCTTGGCTGGGGTATCCTCTCTGCTCCTCCTGGCAGTCCTAAGTGTCACCTTCTCTGTGACACCTCCTCCCACTCCCCTGGGAAAGGGAAAGGTGCTCTGGAGGTCTGTTTCACTGGTTTCTGCAACAATGGTTGTGATCCGGGTAATGGCTGAAGTACTTTGCTCTTTTTGAGATTCAGTGAAATTGGCTAAAATCTCATTCTCGCTCTGTTCTCATCTCTAAATTCTAAAGGGGATGTTAGCTAATGGTTTCTCCAGTTATCTCTGCTTCAGTCCTGCTTTTGCTTAATTTATTCAATAAACAGTTGCATCATTATTTCATAACGCTGCCCCATTCTGCGCTAAAATGACCCAGATGTGAAATTCACACATACACAAAGTTCTTTACATATTCAGTAGATTTAACTGAAGGTCTGTAGGGGAGAGTTACATTACAGAGCCCAAATAATTTAAAATTGACTATGAGGCATCCCGTTCCAAGAATTCTATCGGTTCACTCTCTGCCTTCCCACCTATGACTTGGCCTTGTCTTCTGCCCGCCACGATGTCCAATTCCTATATGTTTCCGACACAGATTCGGTTGAATATCACCCTCCTTTCTCGGAATCCTGCCCATCCTTGTTCCCAAGTCCTTAACCATCTACCACCACACGGCTCACCTAGAAACTTTTCCAAACAGACAGTTTCTTCCTAAGAGCAATTCCAGTGAAAGTTGTAAATGTAAGAATTTTCACTCCATCCTATATTGTCACATTGTGTTATAATTGCTTGTTTTTAAGTATTGTTCTCTAGAAATGGTGAGAACTTGGCAGCCACTTGAGAGTATTATTCTTCATCTTCATGCAGGTAGCTTTTGATATATTAATTTATGGTATTCTCCTTGCCGCCTTCCCTCTTCCCTTTCCTGCATTCCAGCAAACTGACAATTCCTGTTCTTCCTTGCTTCTGGGAGAGCAGAGACTGTTGGTTGTCCCCCAGGAGTCATCATCCTCTGATTCTTGGAGTATTTGAACCCCCACATTTTAGCTGGGCACATAGGCACCGAGAATAAAGACTGAATTTCCCAGCCTCCCTTGTGGTTAGATGTGGCCATGGGGCTAAATTCAGCCCATTAATATGTGAGCAGAATGACATGCACACCTTTCAGCTCTGGCCCTGAAAAGAAAGGGCACTCCCTGTCCTCCTTCTCTTTTCCCTTCCTGCTGGCCAGGTGTGGACCGGGAGCGTGATGGGGAGCTCTCTAGGATCGTGAAGGTAAGAGTGACATCCAGGGACGGCAGAGCCACATGTATGGCTCCCCAGCCCCACATCAGCCCTGGTGCCTGTGTTCACACCGGCTCATGAGACAAAAATTACTTTCCATTTGGTTTAAGCTACTGTGTTTTGGGCCTTTGTTACAGCAGCCAAACCCAAATCCTAACTGTTTTTGTTTGCTAGGGTCACTATAACAAAACCCTACAAATGCTACAGAACAACAGAAATTCATTTTCTGATGGTTCTGGAGGCTACAGGGTTGGTTTCTTCTGAAGCTCTCTCCTTGGCTTGCACATGGCCATCTTCTTCTGGTGTTTTCACATGGTCTTCCCTCTGTGCGCACACACATCTGTGTCCAAATCTCCCCTTCTTATAAAGACACCAGTCACATGGGATCAGGGCCCACCCTACAGACCTCATCTTAACTTAATTATATCCTTAAAGCCCCTATCTCCAAATATGGTTACATCCTGAGATACTCGGGGTTAGAACTTCAACACATGAATTTGGGTTGTGGGGACACAATCCAGGCCCTAACACTGATACACTTCCCTTCCTGGCTTTTGCATTCCCGTGAGTGAATATGCTGGTGTCCTTGAGGGAGAGGACACCTGCTTGGAAACATGGGGAAAGAGAGATTCTCCCGGACTGAGAAGAGAATCCCCTGAGCCAGAGGGGCAGGAGGAGGCACTGCCAGCACAGGGCCCACAGCCTGCTCCTAGTAGCTCCCCAGCGGACGACCGGGTTCATGGAGAAATGGCTGCGCCTTTCCCAGCCCGTGATTCCCGTGCCCTGAACCTGAGCCCTAAAGAGCCCCCAGAGCCGGCCTGAGGGCTGTCCGGCAGCACAGAGGGCAAACTTAGTGGCTGCCAACCCAGGCCTTATCTCAACCATGACCTGGGACTTTGCACTACCTTGGGCCTGGAGGCTCCAAGAGGACAAACATGCATTTGCCAGCAGTCCAGCAGAAGGTGGCTTGGAGTCTAAATTCAGTTGTCTTAAAGAAAATAAAGAAATGCATCATTTCTTACATGTCTAACTAAAACCAGTGCATTGGTGCCATCAGTGCTGGACAAGGTCTCTAATACAGAATGGCTTGAATGTTTGAGAAAGACCAACGGGGGAGAGGGAAATGGGAACAAAAGAAGATAGACGTGGACAACCCCGGGCCAGCACCTCCTCCTCCAGCCTCCCAACCCATTCCCAACGGTGCCACGTTTCCCTCTCCTGAGCTCCGTCTGGCATTCACATCTCTCCACACGCAGGTCGCTTCCCGTCGCATGTGTGTTCTTACCCTGAAATCCCCACGGGGATGAGCAACTCCGGGTGAAGAACTCCGCCTAGTCAACCTCTGCTTCCTCCCACCCCGCCCCAGGCAGTGTCTCGATTGGTGTTTTTTAAAAATTGAATGAAACAGACTGCTGGGTCAAGACGCTCAGAGGCAGAGGCAGGTGGGGGCAGGTGGGGAAGCTCCTGGGGGGGGACGCTGGGGCTGGCTCGGGCAGAGGAGGGGGACGCCAGGCAATGCCCCAGCCCTCTCAGGAACTGGCTCCAGGCCTTCCGAGGAGCCCGTCACAGTGCCGTCCCTTCCTGGTCATGATTTATTCAACTAAGCTGTGTCTAAAAATACCGTAGGCAGGAGGTTGATTCTCTGAGGACCCAGTGTGTGGGAGGACCCGAGCGCAGCCTCCTGAGCTTCACTGGAAGCTCAAACCAGCCCTGTGAGGCAGGCAGAGCAGACATCAGCCCATTTCCCAGAGGACAACACTGAGGCCAGAGGATAACAGTGCTCACCCGGGTTCGCACAGGGCCGAGAGTTGCTGGAGGAGAAAAGAGGGGAACAGAACTGCCCTAGCGGAAAGAAAGCATCTGTCCTCTGGTCTGATGGGGACACAGAGGGTGCAGTGGCTTAAGCCCCAAGACCCCCCACCTCTACGCCCATCCAGCTGTTGAGGGGCTGGCACATGCTGAGCAAGGAAGCCCAGGCCTGAGCTGGAAGGAAGCACCAGCTGGATGAACGGGAGGAGGAGCACGAAGAACCCACAGCTCTGGGGTTCCCTCCTTCCCTCTGGCTCGCTCAGGAGCCAGGGAACGAACCTAGGCCATCGGGCCCATCTGTGCCACCGTGTCTGCAACTCTTAGAGCAGCGCAGTATCTCAGCTTTGTTTCTGCTATATGAAGCAAACATGGTATTCTGGCCCTGGGGTCAGATGCCAGCAGAGGGCATGGGTTCAAATCCCTGCCTCACCCCATGTGGCTTGGGCAAGCCTTTGAACTCCCTGAGGCCCAGTCTCCTCATCCGTGAGGCGGGGACACTTTACCTACTTGCAGAGCTGCTAGAAGGATCAGAGGAGATACTGACATGGACACAGACAGAGACGTGAGCATCCTCGGCTTTCGGGCTTTTGAAACTTCACTCTTGCCTCACCCCATGGCACAGACCTTCCCACCCATGGCCCCCACCCCATTCCAGGCCCTCATCCTTTAAATAAAAGGACAGTCTCGCTAGGGAGAAAGAAGCCTAAACCATAGACAAAGAACAAGAATAGAACCCTAAACACAGTTGTACCTGCCAGAGACGCTGCTCTAAAGAACACTGATGAAAGCACTTTGGGGGCAAAGTTGTGCCCAGAACAGGATGCGCCAGGGAAGCCTTCACTGTGCACCAGACACTTGTGAGCACGTGGGATTTCAGCAGGCAGAGGAAGAGAAGGAAGGGTGCGCCCTGCCGGAGAGACAGTGACAAAGGCATGATGCCAGGAAGAACGCGACAGCGAGAGAACCCATGTAGCTGGAGCGGGCGCAGGTGGGCACGGAGCCCAATCACACCAGGCCTGGCACAGAGAGGAGTTTGTCCTTTATCTGGAAGGCCAGGGGCTTGCCAACATTTTTTAATATAAGAATGCCTTTTTTACAAAAAATTAATAGGATTTATTTTATAGAGCAGTTTTTAGGTTCAGAGCAAAGTTGAGCAGAAAGTACAGTTCCCACAGACCACCCCCCAACACACACACACGTGCACACACACAGCATGCCCACTGTCAACATCCCTCACCAGAGCGGTCCATTGCTTGCAACTGATGAGCCTACACTGACGCATCATTACCACCCAAAGTCCATAGTTTACATCGGGGTTCACTGAGGGTGTCGTACATCCCATGGGGTTTGACCCAGGCATGATGCCCTCTATCCACCGTTACAACATCATATAGAACAGCTTCACTGCCTTAAAAGTCCTCTGTGCTCTGCCTATTCATTCTTCTCTCCCCCTTCACCCCTGGCAATCACGACAGATCTTTTATTATCATCATAGTTTTGCCTTTTCCAGAATGTCATATAGTTGGAATCCAACAATGTGGAGGCTTTTCTGGTTGACTTCTTTCACTAAACATGTGCATTTAAAATTCTCCATGTCTTTTCATGACTTGAGAGCCCATTACTTTCTTCACTGAATAATATTCCATTTTCTGAATAAGAATCCCCTTTGTAATGTATAAATATTTTAAATATCCCCCTGACATAACAATCCCTTTTTTTGAGTCCACAGATTGAAATGTATAACAACAAAAATGATGATAAATCCAGCAAGCTTAGTGTGTATCATTAGCCATAATGACCTCTTCATACATTATTCACATCCATGTCTTTGGTGCTAAATAAAGACCAAAATGACAGTGCTCGATGCACACATGGATCCACACATCCCAGGGATTGGTGGCCTAAAGTTAGGGATGCTGTAGGTATGGGGCAGCCATCTAAGGATCTTCCATGGGCACAGGACTAGTCAGATTTGCATTTTTAAAAAATCACCCTGAGGGAGGGGCTTCAGGAAGGCTGACTGGAGACATTTCATACTCACCTCCTCCACTATTTTGAAGAACCAAAATAGTGTGTAGATAATCACACCTCAAATCGATCACTCAAGAGAACACTGGAATCCAACAGAAAAGTGACAGGAAATACCTAAAGCAAGGAAGGAGAAGGAAGTGAGGCAGCCTGCTCAGCCAGGATGGGCTGGGAGCCAAGAGAGACTCCCTAGTATGGGGAAAGAGTAAGCAAGACACCCTCAGGGGTCCACATTCCCACACGGACTCCTGCAATCCCAGTCGCAGGAGAATCCCTCAACTCTCAGGGCCCTGAGACCAACATAGGGAGATGCCGGGAGATTGTACAACAGCAATGCTCCAGGGAGGGAGCTCACACTGGGTCCCAGAGACTCCCTGAGAGCCAAGGAGCTACAGCAAGGTGCCATTTTAGAGCCCCACCCACAACAGACTGCACACTGTCCTGGAGCCCAGTGGCACTGCAGGAACTGAGGCACAGAGGAAACTCAGACTGCTACCCCCAGAGCTGAGACCTGAGCTACTGCAGGATACCATACCCGAGGCTTAAGTGTAACTGAAGCGTGGACTATCGCCATCAGGGGTGAGGTGCAAGCGAAGGGCCAGCTACCACAGTTGGGGCTGGGGCACTAGTGGCATGTGTGTTCCCCACCTGCTGATCTACGCTGTTGCCTCTGAAGGTGGCACCATCCTCCCCAGAGGCAGGAGAGCAGCAAGGCCACTACCACCTCCCACCTAAGCATTCCATTGGTGGCCTGGGGATCACTTTATCCTTGCCTACCGTGAATGACAGCCCCACATGCCATCAGAAGTCCTGAGGACAAGCCCACCCAGCCCACCTCCCCACCCCACTGTGCCACAGCACATAGTCCTAAGGCCAGCAAACTGCCCAGCCCAGTCCACCACCATTGGCACCTCAACAATCCTCCTGGGTGCCTGAAGCTGGGCCTACCCATCTTGCCGCTACCATCACATCTGCTACCTACCTGCAGTACCTATGGAACTGGAGATTGGCCTGCCAAGCTCATTGCAGCCACCGCCAACGCACACCACTCAGGACCCAGAGGGTCATCCAACACTTCCACTGTCATTGCCCATACTATACTTGCTGCCCAGGGGCCCAACAACCTGCCCACCTGCCTGGCCCACAGCTGCCACTAACTAGCATTCAAGTAAGCCACCTGGAGGCCCAAGAATTGGCCCACCTAAACACACTAATACTGGTGCCAGCATACACCACCCTGGGGCCCAAGGACAGGTACATTCAGCCTACTGCTGCCAGCACTGGGGACCAAAGATTGGCCTACCTGGCATCCTAGTTCCCAGCAAAACTTCACCACAGCCTCTACTAAAAACTGCACCCTAAGCCACCAAGGAAATCACAGACACCATGGACACTATTTACAGAAGAAATCATACAAAGACTACATTACTGCATGCATCCAGATTCAAAGTCAGAGTGCCCTACCCAACCAGCACTATAGATATATCTTCAGGAAAAAGTCCTCCCCTACAAAAGCAAATTCAAAAAATTGGAAGAAGCAACTGTTACACCATATGCACAGATATCAATGTAAGAACACAGGAAACATTTAAAAAGCAAAGAAATATGACACCTCCAAAGGAACACAATAATTCTCCAGCAGCAAATCCCAATCAAAAAGAAATTCACGTAATCCCAGAAAAAGAATTTAAATTATTGATTCTAAAGAAGCTCAATGAGATGCAAATGAATTCTGAAAAAGAATAAAAAAAAATCAGAAAAACAATTCAGGATATGAATGACAAATTTACCAAAGAAAGAGATATCATAAAAAAATAACCAAACAGAAATTCTGGAACTGGAGGATTCATTGAGTGAAATACAAAATACATTCAAAAGCTTCAATAATAGGCTAGATGAAGCAAAAGAAAGAATTTCAGAACTTGAAGACAGGGCTTTTGAAATACCCTAGTCAGACAAAAAAGAAAAAAAAAAAGAAAGAAGAATTTTAAAAATGAGCAAAGACTTTATGACATATGGGGCACCATAAAGTAACCAAGTATTCAAATTATTGGGGTCCCAGAAGGCAAAAAGAGAATGAAAGGGTTAGAAAACCTATTAAACAAACTAATAGATAAAAACTTTCCAAGCCTAGCAAGAGGTTTAGACATCCAGATACAGGAGGCTCTGAGATCCCCCAGATACAATGAAAAAGGTCTTATCTATGGCACATTATAGTCAAGCTGTCTAAAGTCAAAGACAAAGAGAGAATTGTAAAAACAGCAAGAGAAAAGCATTTAGTGACCTATAAATGTACCCCCATCCGACTAGCAGCAGATATCTCAACAGAGACCTTACAGGCCAGGAGAGAAGGGGATGATATATTCAAAGTGCTGAAAGAAAAAAACTGTCAGTATATTATATCCAGCAAAATTATCCTTCATAAATGAAGGAGAAATAAAGTCTTTCCCAGACAAGCAAAACTGCAGGAATTCATTACTACTTGACCATCCCTACAAGTAATGCTCAAGGAAGTCTTAGGCTAAACCTAGAAGTGAAAGGATGACATTTACTATCATGAAAACATGTGAAAGTATAAAACTCACTGGTAAGGCAAACACACAAATGATGAAGAGAAAGGATTCAAATGGTGCTACTACAGAAAACCACCAAACCACAATGATAAACAATCAGAGAAGAAAAAAAAGAATATACAAAACAACCAGAAAATAATTAACAATATGACAAGAATAAAATCTCACTTATCAGTAATAACCTTGAATATAAATATATTAAATTTTCTACTTAAAAGATATAGACTGATTGAATGGATTAAAAAATGACCCAACTATATGCTGTCTAAAAGAAATGTACTTTACTTGTAAAGACACATATATACTGAAAGTAAAGGGATGGAAAAAGATATCCCATAAAAACAGAAACCAAAAGTGAGCAGGAATAGCTATACTTATGTCAGATAAAATAGACTTTACAGTAAAAAAAAGAAAAAGGTCATTATATAATGATAAAAGGATCAATCCAGCAAGAGGATATAACAATTCTAAATATATATGCACCCAACACTGCAACAACCAGATTCATAAAGTAAATATTACTTGATCTAAAGAGAGAGCTAGACTTCAATATAATAGTGGGGGACTTCAATAACACCCCACTCTCAGCATTAAACAGATCATCTAGATAGAAAATCAGTTTTTAAAAAATTGGATTTAAACTGGAATTTAGACCAAAGGGACCTAACAAACATTTACATAACACTTTATCCAACAAATACAGACTATACATTCTTTTCATCAGAACATGGAACATTCTCCAGGATAGACCATATGTTAAGCCACAAAACAAGTCTCAATAATTTTTAAAAAATTGAAATCATATCAAGTATCTTCTCAGGCCACATGGAATAAAACTAGAAATTAATACCAAGAGGAACTTTGGAAACTATACAAATACATGGAAATTGAACAACATTGGTCCTGAATAACTATTGAGTCAATGAAGAAATTAGGATGGAAATCAAAAAATTTCTTAAAACAAATGAAAAAGGAAAAATAGCAACAGATCAAAACCTGTGGGATAAGGAAAAAGTGGTTAAGAGGGAAGTTTATAGCAATAAACCTCTACATCAAAAAAGTAGAAGGATTTCAAATAAACAATCTAACAATACACCTCAAGTAACAAGAAAAGCAAGAACAAACCAAATCCAAAATTAGCAGACAGAAAAAAATAATAAAAATCAGAGCAGAACTAAACAAAATAGATACTAAAAAAAATACAAAGAATCAATGAACCGAAAAGTTGATTCTTCAAAGATAAATAAAATTGATAAACTGCTAGCTAGACTAACCAAGAAAAGAAGGGAGAAGACCCAAATTTAAAAAGCAGCAATGAAAAAAGGAGACATTACAACAAATAGCACAGAAATACAAAAGATTGTCAGAGGTTATTATGAACAACTATATACTAATGAACTGGAAAACCTAGAAGAAATGGATAAACTCCTGGACACATACAACCTACCAAAATTGAATCAAGAAGAAATAGAAAACCTGAACAGACCAATAACAAGTAGCAAGATTGAAGCAGTAATAGAAAGTTTCCCAACAAAGAAAAGCCCAGGACCAGATGGATTCATTGCCAGATTCTACCAAACACATAAAGAACTAATATCAATTCTCCACAAACTATTTCAAAAAATTGAAAAGAAAGGAATTCTCCCTAACTCATTCTATGAGGCCAGCATTACCCTGATACCAAAACCAGACAAGGACACAACAAATAAAGAAAACTGCAGGCCAATAACCCTGATGAACATAGATGCAAAAATCCTCAACAAAATACTAACAAACCAAATTCAACAGGACATCAAAAAGATAATACACCATGACCAAGTGGGATTTATACCAGGGGTGCAAGGATGGTTTAATATATGCAAATCAATAAATATGATATATCACATCAACAGAATGAAGGACAAAAACCATATCTCCATAGACAGAGAAAAAGCATTTGATAAAATTCAACATCCCTTCATGATAAAAACTCTCAAAAAACTAGACATAGAAGGAACATACCTCAAAATAATAAAGGCCATATATGATAAGCCCACAGCTAGCATCATACTGAATGGGGAAAAGTTGAAAGTCTTTCTTCTAAGAACTGGAATGAGAAAAGGATGTCCACTTTCACCACTCCTATTCAACACAATACTGGAAGTCCTAGCCAGAGCAATCAGGCAACAAAAAGAAATAAAAAGGCATCCAAATTGGAAAAGAGGAAGCCAAATTGCCCCTCCTTGAAAATTACATGATCTTATATCTGGAAAAATGAAAAGACTCCACCCAAAAACTCCTGGAGCTGATAAGCAAATTCAGCAATGTGGCAGGATACAAAATCAACATACAAAAATCAGTAGTGTTTCTATACACCAATAATGAAATAACTGAAAAAGAAATCAAGAAGGCAATTCCATTTACAACAGCTACAAAAAACAAAATAAAATTTCTAGGAATAAATTTAACCAGGAGGTAAAATATCTCCAAAAGGAAAACTACAAAACACTGATGAAAGACATTGAAGAGGACACAAATGAAAATACATCCCACGCTAATGAATCAGAAGATTTAATATCGTTAAAATGACCATATTCACCAAAGCAATCTACAGATTCAATGCAATCCCTACCAAAATACCAAAGTCATTTTTCACAGAAATATAGAAAATAATCATAAAATTTGTATGGAACCAAAAAGATCCCAAATAGCCAAAGCAATACTGAGCAAACAGATCAAAGCTGGAGGCATCATATTAACTGGCTTCAAAATATATTACAAGGCTATAGTAACCAAAACAGCATGGTATTGGTATAAAAATAGACACAGACCAATGGAACAGAATAGAGAACCCACAAACAAATCAACATATTTACAGCCAACTGATTTTCAACAAAGCTGACAAGAACATACATTGAAGAAAGGGTACCCTCTTCAATAAATAGTGCTGGGAAAATCAGATATCCATATGCAGAAGAATGAAACTGGAACCCTGTCTCTTACCATATACAAAAATCATCTCAAGATGGATTAAAGATTTAAATGTAAGACTCAAAACCATCAAAGTACTAGAAGAATACATAGGAAAAACACTTCAGGACACATTAGTCTAGGCAAAAATTTTATGGCTAAGACCTCAAAAGCATAGACGACGGAAACAAAAATAGGCAAATGGTACTATATTAAACTAAAAAGCTTCTGCACAACAAAGGAAACAATCAACAGAGTAAAGAGATGACCTATTGAATGGGAGAAACTATTTGCAAACTATTCATCAGACAAGGGATTAATAGTGAGAATGTACAAGGAACTCAAACAACTCAACAATAAATATAATAATTCCATTAAAAAGTGGGCAAAGGAGATGAAGAGACAATTCTCAAAAGAATACATACAATTGGCCAACATGAATATGAAAAATGCACAACATCACTCATCATCAGGGAAATGCAAATCAAAACCACAATGAAATAGCATCTTACCCCAGTTAGAATGGTTATTATGAAAAAGATAAAAATAGCAAGATGCTGGTGAGGATGTGGAGAAAAGGGAGCTCTTAGGCACTGTTAGTGGGAATGTAAATTAGTACAACCACTATGGAAAACAGTATGGAGATTTCTCAAAAAACTAAAAATATAAACTACCATATGATCTATGAATCCCACTACTGGCTATCTATCCAAAGGAAAAGAAATCAGTGTATCAAAGGGATAACTGCACTTACCTGTTTATCATAGCACTATTCACAATAACAAAGATATGGAATCAACCTAAGTGTCCATCAATGAATGAATGGATAAAGTGTTGGTATATATACACAATGGAATACTATTGGGCCATAAAAAACAATGAAATCATATCATTTGCAGCAATAGGGATGGAACTGGAGATCATTATGTCAAGTGAAATAACCTAGGCACAGAAAGACAAATACCACATATTCTCACTTATACATGGAGGTAAAATACTTGATTTCATGGAGATAGGGAAGATAATGATAGATACCAGAGGCTGGGAAGGGTATGAGGGTGGGAGGGGGAAATAAAGAAAGGTTGGTGAATGGGTACAAACTTACAGTCGTATAGAAGAAATAAGTTCTAATGTTTGAAAGAAGACTAGGGTGACTATAGTTAGCAAAAATATATATTTCAAAGTAGTTAGAAGAGAGGACTTAAAATGTTGCCAACACATAGAAATGATAAATACTCAAGGTGATGGATACCCCCAAATATATTAATTTGATCATTACACATTCCATGCATGTAAAAATTAATACATATACACCATAAATATGCAAAATATTAACATTATCTATCAATAAAAGAAAAAACAAATAAAAATAAAAGATCATTCTGGCTAGTTGTATTCTAGGATGGGTGCCAGGACACTCTTCCAACATGCCCCTGGGCAACTCTCCAAACAAGACTGTAGCTACACATGGTAGGCACAGTGGCACCACATTCACAGAGGATCCATTGAAAATCCTCATCAACATATGCAACCAAAAACCTTATCCAGGTTGTGCTTCCAAACAAAAACTTGCTTTAGAAAGCAACACTGAAGAGTTGAGAATCCAAATTTGATTTTGGAATTAAAGACATGGTTACCTACTCCAGAGAGGACCAGAACCTACAGAGGCCTTAGAACCAAGCCAAGGCTGTGGACAAGATCACCCTGAAAAGAAGCTTCAAGGTGGAGAAGCCAGATGGTGTTGTACCAGCCACACCTTCTCCTAATTACATACCCTCATCAAGGTATTTAAGAAAAACCCTTATCTAGGATTGATTCCAGAGGACAAGTTATTCAAGAAATTGGGGTTCTAGTGCCAAAAGGCCAGATTTCGTTTCAAAATGGAAGATCTAGTTTCCCTGCCCAGAGAAAAAGAGATCCTGAGAAGGCTTTGGAATAAAAATAAGACCAGGGACATGATCTCTGAGATTAGAAGTTTCAAGGTACAGAAGCTACACAAAATGGTGCTGACCTTACAGGGGTCATCTGATTTCTCTGAAGCCAGGAGTGGGAGCATAGAGGCAATTTCAGTGACCCAAAATCTCTGGGTCTTCATTCTCCCCCTGGGACTACAAGCTGAGCCCTCTGGAGACGGTAGGCTGGATTTCAGGAACCAGAGACAGGTGGAGGCATTGCAATAGGCGCCTCACAGCGACCGGTCTGGCTGTAGAGTTCAGTAGAACTCAAGGACGGTGCCAATTAAATTAATACAAATTTTGCTGTTATCACAGTAATCATTGATTCAGGCAAAATTCGTCAGCAGATGTTAAAACATTTAAGTGACTGTTTGATGAGGAGCAAGATATATATTACCTCAAAAAATCTCCTCACAGATTACTTACTAATTGCAAAATAAAAATTGATAATTTTTCAGTGGAGAAACCTGGTAGACTCCACCTTAACCAAGTGTTCAAAATTCACTTCACCTGTAATAGAAGCAACTGACATGAGGTGCTTCTGATAAGATGGACTGACAGGGACACACAGTCACCTCTGTGGTATGTACTGCCCAGAAAGCCTAAGCTGGATATAATTATGAGGAAATACAAGACATCCCCAGATTGAGTGAAAGTCTACAAAATAACAGCCCAGCACTCTTAAAAAGTGAATCAAAAATGGCAATAGGGCTGGAGAGAAAGTAAGCTCAGGGAGGAAACATTTAGAAAGTAAGTCTAATGAAGCATTCTCTTCCGTGTGTAGCATGTGCTACCATCTCGGTCAGGGGAAGCTACACAGTCAGAGGCCTGTTCATGCCTACAGTTTCTCTCCAGAAACGCTCAAGAAACTGGTCATATTGTGTAGCTTGGCATTGCTTTTCTCTTTATCTTATTTGAATGTTTAAAATCTTTTAATTGTGTTATTTAATTAAAGTGTTTTTTTGTTTTTACTTAACTTGAAAAGGTAGCTCTTAAACATGGTATTAAATGGAAGAAGACAGACACAGAGTACATATTATATGATTCCATTTATCTAAACTGCTAAACTAGGCAAAATCAATCCATGGTGATAAAGGTCAGGCTAGGAGACTAACATATCCCGATTTCAAAATGCAATTCAAAGCTACAGTAATCACAACAGTGAAGTACTGATGTAAGGACAGATTTATAGACCAATGGAATAGAACTGAAAGTCCAGAAATAAACCCATAATCTTTCAATAACAGTTCCCAAGACCATTCAGTAGGGAAAAAACAGTCATCAACAAATGGTACTAGGACAAATGGATATCCACATGTAAAAGAATGAACTTGGAGCCCTATGTCCTACCACACACAAAAATTGACTCAAAATGGATCAACAACCTAAAAGTAAGGGCTAAAGCTATAAAATTTTTAGAAGAAAACATAAGGGTAAATCTTTATGACCTTGGATTTAGCAATGAATTCTTAGATATAACACCAAAAGAATAAGCAACCAAAGAAAAAATAGGTAAACTGGACATCACTAAAATTAAAAACTTTTGTGCATCAAAAGACATCATGGTAAAAAGTGAAAAGACAGCTGTGTACTGAATATTTGTGTCCCCCCAAATCCATACATTGAAGCCGTACCCTCAGTACAGCTGTATTTGGAGGCGGGGCCTCTAAGGAAGTAATTAAGATTGGATGAGGTCATCAGAGTGGGCCATGATCCAATAGGATCAGTGTCCTTACAAGAAGAGACGAGAGACACCAGAGAGCTCTCTCTCCCCACCCAGGTGGGGAAAGGCTGTGTGAAGACATAGGGAAAACAACAGTTGACAAGCCAGGAAGAAATGGAATTGGCCAGAGCCTTGATCATGAACTTCCAGCCTCCAGAACTGTGAGAAAATAGATTTCTGTTGTTTAAGCTCCCCAGCCTGTGGTATTTCATTACGGCAGCCCACACAGACTAAGATAGCAACCTATAGAGTGTGAGAAAATATTTTTGAATGGTATATCTTAAAAATGTTTAGTATACAGAATATATAAAGAACTCTTAGAACAACAAAATCACCGACAGCCCAATTTTTAAAATGGGCAGTCTTGAACAGACATTTCTCCAAAAAGACACACCAATGGCCAGTGAGTGCATGAAAAGAAGCTCAACGTTTTTAGTCTTTAGAAAAATGCAAATCACAACCATGATGAGTTAACACTTCACAACCACTAGGAAGACTATTTAAAAAAAGAAAAGAAAAAGAAGAACAAAAAGAAAGAAAACAAGTGTTGGCAAGAAATTTTGTACATACACTGAGGGTGGAATGTGAAATAGTGTCGCCTCTATGCAAAATAGTTTGGCATTTCCTCAAAAAGTTAAACATAAAATTTTCATATGACACAGCAGTTCCACTTCTAGGTATACATCCAAAAGAACTGAAAACAGCTATTCAAACAAACACTTGTATACAAGTGTTCATAGCAGCACTATTTATAATAGCAAAAAAGTAGAAACAACTCAAATGTCTATCAACCGATGAACACATAAATGAAATGTGGTATATATGTACAATAAAATATTATTCAGCCATAAAAAGAAATGATGTGCTAATACATACTACAACATGAAAAACCTTTAAAACATTATGCTAAGTGAAAGAATTAGATGCAAAGCGTCACATATGTGATTGCATTTACATGAAATATCCAGAATAGAAAAAAAATAAATCCAGAATAGGTAAATCCCTAGAGATGGAAGGCAGATTGGTGATTACCAGGGGCTGGGGGAAGAGGGAATGGGAAGTGACTGATTAATGGGTACAGAGTTTGCTTTTGGGGAGATGAAAATGTTTTGGAACTTGATAAAGGTGGTGGTTGCACAACATTGTGAGTATACAAAATGTCATTAAATCGTACCCTTTAAATTGGTTAATTGGGGTCTCTCTGTGTTGCCCAGCTAAACTCGAACTCCTGGGCTCAAGCAATCCAGGCATGCACCACTATGCTCAGCAAATATGTTAATCTTATGTTGTATGAATTTCACTTCAATGAAAAAATGAGGGGAAAAAAAACAGGCTAGAGATTAGCCTCACCTTGAGGTGGGGTTAGCACCTGGAAGGGGCATGAGGATAGCTTCTGGGGGTTGGCCAGCTCAGTTTCTTGGACTGGGTCTTGGTTGCCCATGTGTGTGAATTTGTGAAAATTCATCTATCTATATACTGGTGGTGTGTGCAGTGTTGTCTACGTATTTTACATGCCAGTACAAGAAAGTTGGTTTTGTCTTTTTTTAAAAAGGAAGTCCTTGCTACATATAAGATGGTGACAGTAGCTTTTAACCAGTGACAGAGCCAGGATGAGGGTGATGTGAGTGAGGTGAATCATGCAAGTGTAGGGTCAGATCCTGTCTTTGTTTAAAATATTGATATTTTATTCATCAGGCTTTTTTGCATTTGTTTTAGTTTCTTAAACATTACCATTAAAATATTATTTATCTTAGTTACTGAGGTTTTTGGCATCCCCTTTGCTATAGTCTGAATGTTTGTGTCCCTGCAAAATTCGTATGTTGAAACCTAACCCTGAAGGTGATGGTATTAAGAGGTGGGGGCCTTTGAGAGGTGATTAGGTCATGAGAGCCCTGCTCTCACGGATAGGATTAGTGCCTTTAGAAAAGAGGCCTGAGGGAGCTTGTTTGCCCCTTCCACCATATGAGGACAGAGCAAGAAGACACCATTTATTAGGAGCAGACCCTCACCAGACACCGAATTGGTGGGTGCTTTGATCTTGGACTTCCCAGCCTCTAGAACCGTGAGAAATAAATTGTTTATAAATTACCCAGTTTAAGGTACGTTGTTATGACAGCCCAAACAGACTAAGGCATCCTTCACTTTTGCACCCCAGATGAGTGCCTCACTTACCTCCCCAAATTCCTGCCCCTAATTTTCAACACAGCACCATTGAGAAACCAGCACAAATGCCGTCAGAACAGCCATCAAGGGGGAGTCTGCTCTCATCTTCCTCTCATTGGCCCCAACTCCAGAGCACACCCAGAAACACAAATATACGGGGGCACCTCCCGCAGAGCAAGGGGCTTCCTGAAGTGCCTACCTCAGCCTCGGGTGGCATAAACCAGACCCTAGCCCCTTCTCCCTGATGTCCCACTCAGTCTCCAAAACCCTGCAGCATCCTGGCCCCCCGAGTGAAGCTACATCACTTAGAGGGCAGAGACCCAGGGCCCCACATTATCTGCACTGGATAAAAGATAGTCGCCTCGGCTCGGAAAGGGGGCTCTCAGGAGAACCCAAGCAAATGGGCTTACCTCATTCCCATAATCCTTAAGAACACTCATTTCTGGAAGAGTCTTTTTCTCTTTTGTTTATTGAGTAGCCAAAGGTAAGTGCAGGGTCTCAAGTAGGCATTTCAAAAGAAGATGAAATGGAGAACATAGCATTATTTCTCCCATACGCTCTCTTTCTTGCATTCCTTGAGGATTAGTTCATGGAATCACATTCATCCATCATGAAGAAAAGCTTTAAGACTGTGTCACTGTCCCTTGGATGAAATCTGAACTCTTTAAAAATATACAGTCATGAGTCACATAGTGACAGGGATACATTCTGGGAAAGCATCGTTAGACAATTTTGTCACTGTGTGATCACAGAATGCACTTACACAAACTTAGATGGTACAGCCGCCTACACACCTAGGCTGTATGGTACAGCCTATTGCTCCTAAGCTACACACCTATACAGGATGTTACTGTACTGAATACTGTTGGTAAATGTAACACAATGGCAAGCATTTGTGCATCTAAACATAGAAGATACAGTAAAAATATGCTATTTTAATCTTATAGGACCATCATTGTGTAATATATGTGGTCCATCCTTGACCAGAATATTGTTATGCAGCCCATGACTGTATTTTATGAAGCAGTGTATTTTTTTAATATAGCAATGTAGGGAATTTTCCAAAGAATGTGGTCATTTTCAATATTTAATAATTTAACATTTCCTATCCAATTAATGAAGGTATATTTACAAAGGGAAAAATAAATTTTTAAAATTCGTATTATTATAACAGATTAAAAACCTGTAAAAATTATATATATATCTATACGAACATATATGTGATATATTTACTTTATTTTAAAATGAGACCATATTCTAGAATGGCACAGTCCAGTAGAAATTTGTACAATGATTCAAAATGTTTTCTATCTTCACTGTCCAATATGGTAGCCATTAGCCACAATTGGCTACTGAGCACTTGAAATGTATTAATAGCTTCTGTGACTAAGGAACTGAATTTCTTATTTTATTTAATTTTAATTAGTGTAAGTTTAAATTTATTTAAATAACCACATGTGGTTAATGGCTACTGTTTTAAACAGTGCAGATCTAAATAGCATTTTGCAAACACTTAATTCACTCAACATTTTTCCAATTCAATAAATGTGCTTCTCAAACACTGGGACCTATTTCCATGACAACACAAATAGGTTAGAAAGTATCATGTAGAACTAGATCCCATTCACAGTAGAACCAAAAATATATATATTTGGATGAATTTTTAAAGACTGTACATGACCTAAATAAAGAAACCTAGACTATCTCACTAAGGTTTTTTTTTTTTTTGGCCTAAGTACTGAACCCAAGAAACTAGAAAAAAGAATGAAATAAAGAAAAAGTATCGATAATTAGGAAAATTATAGAGATAGCCTGGGTGGGGCTTGAGGCTAGCTCTCCTTTAAATACGAGAGTTGGGGAGACCCTTCTGGGGAGGTGATAAGATATTTTCAGCCAACATCTGCTGTATGAAAATGAATGAATCATGTAAAGATACAGGGAAGTGATTTGTAGACCAGGGTTTATCAACTATTTTTTTTTTTTTTTGAGACAGAATCTCACTCTGTTGCCCAAGCTAGAGTGCCGTGGCATCAGCCTAGCTCACAGCAACCTCAAACTCCTGGGCTCAAGCGATCCTCCCGCCTCAGCCTCCCGAATAGCTGGGACTACAGGCACTCGCCACCACGCCTGGCTAACGTTTTCTATTTTTCAGTAGAGATGGCATCTCACTCTTGCTCAGACTGGTCTCGAACTCCTGAACTCAAGTGATCCTCTCGCCTCAGCCTCCCAGAGTGCTAGGATTACAGGTGTTAGCCACCGTGCCCGGCTGGTTTATCAACTATTGATTGCCATTTTAGGCCAGATAATTATTTGCTGTGGGAACTGTCCTGTGCATTGTAGAATATTAGCAGCATCCATGGCCTCTACCCACTAGATGGCAATACCACCCCCCAACTCACCCAGTTGTGACTACCAAAAATGTCTCCAGACATGGCTAAATGTCCCCCATAGAGAGGGAGAGAGACAGGAGAGAGAATAGCCCCAGTAGAGAGCCACTGTTCCAGACAAACAAAGAGTATGTTCAAGGGTCCTCAAGTGGAAAGAGTAGAAATATCCAGAGACCAAAACAAGATTGTCAAGTGTGACACTGGTGACAAAGACGAGGCAATAAAGCAGAGAGGGCCACGGGACCCACGTGGCATCCCCTGTAGGAATCTGAGTTTCATTCTAAGAAAGACAGAAAAACGAGCCACTGAAGGGCTTCAAGAGGGCAGGCCACGATCTGCTGGACCTGGAGAACGGCTGCAAGGGCCAGGTGGAGGCAGGGGACCATTTAGGAAGTTCCAAGAAGAGTAGAGGATAGTGTTGAAGAACTCGGCCCCTTAACAGCTGATGAACTTCCCCATTTGTAAACTTCCTCGTTTGTAAAATGCGGGTAGTGGCAGTACACCTACCCCTAGAAGCCATTTGCTCGTGTTATGACTGCATTAGTCCCGACGGAAGCTGATGATGACGTCACCTCTGAGTGGTGGCAGTGAAATGGCTGCTGAGGAGTTGAAACGGTCACTGACGATGCGAGAGTGGAGAGAAGTGGGCAAAAAAGAGAGCTGACGGCAGGTGGCGCACACAGGAACCTGCCACGCTAGGCACGTGGGCGCTGAGGGAGATGGCGAAATCACCAGCAACTTCAGGGGTTTTGGCTTAAGCATCGGCCTGGATGGGGGTCCCATTTATGTCAAGGGAAAGACTAGAGGTCAAGGTAGGACATATTAAGATTTAAGATGCCCACGTGGATATATTAAGTAATGGCTGATCAGTGGGTCAGAGCTCAGGAAAGAGTTGTGGACTGAAGATAGAAACCTGCTCTTCATCTTTTGCAAAGAAAACATTTAATAATTTAGTTTGAATTAAATATTTAGTCAGAATATTTGAAGACACTCAAATTCTAAGGAAGCCGTCCTACAGATAGATTAAAAGCATATAAAATCACATTCGCATAAATCATTCATTGTTTGTAATAGTATAATTTATAAATCACCTAAATAACTATGGCCAAATATATTTTTATATGGCCATAAAATGGAATATTATGTTTTCTTAAACTTATTTTTTATTTGTATATATTCATGGGGTACCAGTGCAATTTTGCTACGTTGCTGTATTGCACTGTGGTGAAGTTGGAGACTTTAGTGCATCCGGTCGCGGAGCAAAACCTAGCGCCCACCAAGCAACCTCCCATCACCCACCCGATCCTCACCCTTCCGCTCCTCCGAGCCTCCCTCCTCTGTCAATCCACACTGTCCTTCCGCGTGTACACGCTATTTGGCTCCCACTTGTAAGTGACGACATGCAGTATTTGTCTTTCTGTGTCTGAGTCATTTCACTTAAGATAATGGCCTCCAGTTTCAGCCATGCTGCTGCAAAAGAGATGGTTGCATTTTTTTTATAGCTGAAGAGTATTTCATTGTGTGGATAGACCACATTTTCTTTACCTAATCCTCTGTTGATGGATGCTTAGTTTGATTCTACATCTTTGCTATTGTGAATAGTGCTTGTGATAAATATAAAAGTGCAGATATCTTTTTATGTATTGATTTCTTTTCCTTTGGGTAGATACCCAGAAGTGGGATTGCTGGATCATATGGTAGTTCTATTTTTAGTTCTTGGAGAAATCCCCATACTGTTTTCCATAGAGGTAAAATGGAATATTATACAACTGATAAAAAATAAGTCAACTTCTTATGTCCTCATACAGAATGACCCACAAGAAATATTGTTCAATGAAAAAAAGCAAGATACACAACAAAATATATAACAGACTACATTTGTGTGTCCTCCATACCCACCAAAAAAAGAAAAGATTTACTAAGATTGTTACATGCATGGAATATTTCTGGAAGGTTACATAATTGCTAACAACTATTGCAATGGCTAGAGGACAGGAGTTAATGAAAGATTTACTTTTTACTCTATGTTCTTTCCACCATTGTATATGGAACCACAAGCATTTATTTATTACAATTTTTTAAGTTATTCATTTGTTTGTTGATTTACAGACACAGTGTCTCGCTCTGTCACCCAACCTAGAGTGCAGTGGCATAATCCTAGCTCACTGCAACCTTGAACTCCTGGGCTCAAGGATCCTCCTGCCTCAGCCTCCCAAGTAGCTGGGACTGCAGGTGCTCACCACCATGCCCAGCTAAATTTTTAAAATTTTTTGTAGAGATAGGGATCTTGCTATGTTGCCTGGGCTGGTCTCAAATACCTGGCCTCAAGCAATCCTCCTCCCTCGGCCTCCCAAAGTGCTGGGATTGCAGGCATGGGCCACCATACCCAGCCATAATTTTTTTTAAAAAACAAAACAAATATGGTCTGGGGGGAAAATCACTCTGGTAGCAATGTAGAGGAAGAGACTGGAGACAGAATACCAGCTAGCAGGCTACTGCAGTAGTCCAAGCAAGAGAGAAGATGAGGACTAAGGCTAGGGCTGTGTCAGTGAGGATGGAGAGGAAGACTCGGCTGCAAGGAGCATTTTGCAGAAAGAGTCCAATCTTGCATGAGTGACTGGATATGGGTATGAAGGTGAGAGAGGATGACTCCCTGCACTTGGCTGAGAAAGATTTTATACTCTACATCGCTTGCTTCAGGTCTGCCCCTTCCTCCAACACCTCCTGGGAGGCTCGAAGGTTAGAGATCTGCCTGGGCGAGCTGAAGAGAGGGGTGTCCAGGGCTGAGGGTGTGCTTGGGGGAGCAGAGAGCTCCAACTGCCCCCCACGCACACACATACCCAGTCTTGGTCGTGTGGACTCTTGGGCCTCTCCCCATGCTCTCACCCAGAGAAGCTGAACTTGCATACTTTTCCTGCACAGTGCACTTTGGAAAAATGAACACCACAACATTCTTCTCCTTTCCTTCCTGCCAACAAGCAGCAGAAATATCTCTAACGTAAAGAAAGTATTTCTGACTCTTTTCCTCTTCCCCAGGTGAGAGCTGAATTTCCCCTCACTTTGGAACAGCCTGACCGGAGCGACTACAGCCTGCCTCATTTGCAGGCTGCAAAGCCGCTGGCAAGGGCTGTTGGGTAATTGTCAGCCTCTTCCTAAGGAGTTAGGGATATTAGGAGCTTGTAAATCAGGAGGCAGCAGCTTACTCACAAAGCAGTCTTGCCGGAGATGTGTCCTGCCTGTGGGAAGCTGAGGTGGAAGTGGCCTCAGACAACTGTGGGATCTCTGCCTGCATTTTTTTCCCCCAAAAGCCATTTTAAAAAAAAGAAAAAAAGAGTGAATTCCGCTCACATTGCACAAGGATGAATCTTATGAGTCTGTTTATGCCTAAGCACAAGTATTCCTGCCAAAAACATGCTAATTCATTTTCTCTTTACTGGAGAGACTGAATCAGCACCCAAGGGGCTATTCTCACCTCTCAGACAGCCCTTTCTGGCCCTCCCCTGGCTTGGTGCAGACAGAAGAGCTGAGCTCAGCCAAGCCACAGCCCTGAAGTCGAGGCTGACAGTCCCAGCAGCCCCACATCCCAGGCCCTGGAGCATCCTTGCCAGGCGCTGCAGCCTAGCAGACAGGCACAAGGAAGATCTCGCCAGTGGGCAGGTCCTGGCTGCTGCAGACAACTGTGGCTGTCTCTCAGCCACCCTGCACCATGCTAGCCTGCAGCCCATCTCCCAACCCGAGCCACCCTCAAGAGAAGGGGCCCTGTGGGCCTCCAGCAACAGCCCTCCTATAGAAGGCTCCTCTTTGCTTTGCATCCTCAATCTCGTCTTTCCATTCTTCAACCCAAGACTGTATCGGCCATGTCTGTTATTTTCTGTATTTTGATGCTTTGACATCTGGGGTGACTGGTAACCCACCCAGGGTTAGCCAGTTCCTAGAGATAAGAGACAACTCCCCCACCCAACCAATCCAGAGCCTACACCCTCAACCTTGTTTATTGGCTCTCACACTCCAGGCCACTAGCCACCTGCCCTAACCAAGGCCAGGCACCACACGACTAGGGACAGCCCCTACGCCAATTAATTAATTATTCAAATTAGCCAATCCTAAACCTGCTCACCCTGCCTTGCCATTCATTCCCTCGGAAACTATAATAAAGGCTCTTACCTACAACTGCCCCTCCCCCATGTCTCCCCAGCGTGCCCTCCCCTCCCCCGTGTGGCATGCCCCTCTCTTGGGAGAGAGACTGTGACTAGAACAAGCCATCTTTTCAGTGGCGGCCATCTCCTGACCTGTTGGCCTTGCCATACCCAATAATAAAAGCTGTATTTGGAAACAATGACCTCAGGCTTCAATTCCCACTCTCTTCCGAAACTGTCCTCACCAGGTGACCTCCTTGTTGCCGAATCTAATGGATACACTTGGGTCCTCACTCCACACCGCGGCCACACCCTCGCTGCAAGTTGCCTGTTCCCTGGCTTCACTGTCTCCTGGTTCCCCATCCTTCTGGCTGCTACTCAGATGCCGCGGCTGCAGCTGCCCCCTTAAATATCAGTGCTCTTTGGGGCCCTGTCCTGAGTTCTGTTTTCTTCTAGGTCTACATTGCTCCCAGGGTGCTCATTACCACCTATTTGCCAACATCCACCAGTAACCTTTCCTCTGCGCCAACCTCACTCCCCAGCCCCAGCCTGGACCTCCCCCCGTGATATCCCACTGGCACCTCAAGCTCAACATGGCCATTGCTAAACTTGTGATCTTTTACCCCAAAGCTGCCTCTTCTCTGCTCACTCTTCAGAGCAGCCACACGAGAAACCTGGGAGTCCTGTGACTTGTCACAAACACATTCAGGAAGGGCCTAGGTACTGGACCTTCTCTGACTTGGGTCTCTCCCATCTGCCCCATCTGCCCCACCTCCACTGCTCCTGCCCCGTCGCAGACCCTCGTCTCCCTGGACAGAACTCCTGCCCCGTGCTCCCGTATTGCTCTGCATCCACTCCCGTGCATCCTTCCAGTCCCACCCCATCGCCCCGGCTCTCACTAATCCATCCAAAATGGAAGTCTCATCATACTTGCCCCCTGCACTGAAGGCTTCCATGGCTCCCCACTCCTTCCTGGATAGTCTAAAATCTACACCCTGATAAATCCGGTCTTTTGCAGTCTGGCTCCTTCTCCCTCCCCAACTGCATCTCAGGCGCTGTCCCTCCCCTGCTGCAGGCTCCAGCCACACAGAACCCCAGAATGTGCAGCCCAGATGCACGTCGCACCTCCACCCCGTGCTCCTGAGGCTCCCACTGTCGGAAATGCCTTTCTTCCCCCTTTCAGAAAATAACTACTGCTTTCTCCTAAACCCTCCTTTGAATTCCTTCCTTTTTGCCTCATAGGCAGCACCTACAATGTTTGATTGCTCTTAGTTCTTTTTACGTTTATTCAAAAACATTTATTAAGAATCTACTTGTGCCAGGACCTGGAGGCCCCAGAGATACAGCAACAAACAAGACAGACACGGACCCTGACTCCAGGGAAGTGTCTATCACATCACCCTGCTCCCCAGCCTTCCGCCTCCCCACCCCCGTTCTGAGCATGCTACAGGAGCAAAGAAGGACTGGGAGGAGAGGGCCCATGCGGCCCTCTGGCCACCCCCATGCTGCCCCCAGAGTAATATTTCTAAGGAATACATCTGTCTGGCTACTTCACTCCCTTCCTGTAAACCTTTCATGACTCCCTACTACCCAAACCCAAAGAGGTGAGGGAGGGCCTCTTCCACTGGCTCTTCCCCAGGTCTCTGTTGTCCCCTCTCAACAGTCACTGCCACAGGCAACCCAAACTGCCTGCATTTTCCAGCCTGCGCTGTGCTGCACTTTGTCTCTGTGCCTTGGCTCATGGCGTCGCCTCTGTCTTAAGTCCTCTCCCCTCTCCTCGCCTGGTTTGTTAGTTAGCTATTGCTAACTAGTAACGAAAGGGGCAGTAGCTTGGTCAGGGACAAGCTCCACATGAGGCTGGCTGGGCTCACTCATGCACGTGTGGAAAGTTGACAGGTGGGCTGGATGTTGGGTGATCCAGGAGGGCCTCACTCAGTGACGGGCAGTTGGGTGGGGCTGTCAGCCACAGCACTCAGTTCCAGTCTCTCCATGTGGCCCCTCGGGCTTCCTCGCATGGCAGCTGGGTTCTAAGAGGCAGGTCCTAATGGGCAAGCACTTATGAACTCTGCTTGCACCACGTTTGCTAAAGTCCTGTCGGCCAGCACATGTCCGATGGCCAAGCCCAGAGTCAACGTGAAGGAGGCGTGACTCACTGGGGATATTAATGTGGTGACCTACACGGTCTGCCCTCTGCTCCTAAAGAGTAAGGAAACTGCACATTCTTCCCATATGTGAAATATACCCACCCTTCCCAAAGCACCCAAAGTACCATCCAATGGCGACATTGGGCTCGGAGCCCATGATCTCAACTGTGCAGCAGATCTGGATGTGGCTGAGTTTTCTTGCGTACAATTCCTCAGGTGTGGCCTTTCTTGATTCAGAGACCTATGAACTAAAGAGACAAGATATCTGTCCCCACGCACCCAGTGGATAATGGTGAAGCAAGGATGGGATACGCTCAACAGATGTTCCCATTACAAAGGGGAGAAAGGGGAGGCAGGTGGCCATCACTGGCTCAAAGGAATTCTGAGGTCCAGCCGGGCACATAGTATCAGGACGCTGAGTCTGGACGCAGGGAATGTTACTTGAATAGGGCCCAGTTCTCCTGGGCTCTTAGTTACACCCTCTGGGCTCTTGGTTCTGGCCTCTGAGAGAGGTCCTTCTTTCCCTAAGAAAAGGCCCACATGTAAATGGGTCACCTTCCTGCCCACAGAAAGTTGGGGGCTCAGAAGCTTCTTTTCATTTTGTTTCAGTTCCTTTTAGTCCAAACTGGTGGAGCCTTTTCCAAAACAATACTCCTTAAAACTTTATGGGTTTTCTGTAAATATTATTGGGGTCTGCTTCATGTACCCAAAGCCACATGCATAATTAATTTCAAGAAGACTCTACTTCAGCTATGGGACAACATCCTCAATATTCTTAGAAACCCTTTTGTTTAGCTGAGAAGGTCTCCTAGACACCACTTAAATCTTCCTGGGGTCTTAGAGGTTGTCCAGTCATGTCCTCAATTTGATCTTTACCTTTAGGCCAGTTCTTACTTTGAGAACCCATTGCCTGCTAAAGGGCCCAGAAATGAGAACTGGTTTTCTTTTCCAACACAATAAACGGGACAGGTCCTTATTCGGCTGAACTCTCTCCTATATTAATACTATTAATACTTTATCATGCCAGCTAGAAGCACTCAAATGACACCTTCAACACTCCATCTCCAGATCCCTTTAGCCAAATCCACAAATTCATTAGGCCTATTTTCTATTATCTAAGAACCTTTTTTGCCATTTTTTCCCCCCCCACTTACCCCAGTTTATCCTTGTTCCGCCGCCCAGTGGGACAAGTTTCCTTACTTGAAACTGCTTGGAGCCATGCATGGTGACCACAGGGCAGTCAGACTTTTTCCATGCTGGCTCCAAGAGTGAGTGTTCCAGAAAACAAGATAGAAGCTATGTGGCCTCCTAAGGCATAAATGAAGAAGCCTCTTATTATCACTTCTACCATACCCTATAGGTTGAAGCAGTCACAAGCCCCTTGAGATTCAAGACGAGGGGACATAGGCTTCACCTCTTGATGAAAGAATGTCAAAGAATTTGTGTCCAAGTTTTAGAATCACCACAGTAGACTTATCTGGGGCGGTTCATTTCTGTTCTGTGTGGTGTCACTTGGAATTCCACATGCTTTTGTGGTCATGTGGCAGGTCAGCTGGGGGCTGACAGATCCCAAACGGTGATTGTTATAAATGAGGTCACCTCAGTTCTCCACATGGCCAGCTCAGACTTCCTCACATGGCAGCTGAACTCCAGGAAGGCAAACCCCAACATACAAAGCTTCTGCTTACATCACATTTGCTGATGGCCCGTTGGCCAAAGCAAGGCACGTGGCCAAGCCCAGAATCAGTGTGGAAGGCAAGGATGCTGGGAGGCATGACTCAGAGGCCACTAATGTAATAACCTACCATACATGGACAACTCCCACTCATCTGTAAAGGCTCAGTTCATTCCTCACATCCAAGAAGCCCACCCTGGCAGACTGGTCATCAGTTGTCCCTCCTTTGGACTCCTGCAGTACCCTACACACATCTCTACCTCTGCGCTAACCCTGTTGTTTTCTACTTATCTATATACCATTAGTTTCCCCCCCACTGGAACAAGCCTTTGAGAGTGGAGATTGTATTTTATTTATCTTTGTATTTGTAGGATCTAGCCCGGAGCCTGGAATATTATCAGTGCTAATAATGTCTTTTAATGATTTAATTAGTTAAACATCCATGAATAGTTTTTAAAATAAATAACTGTTGAAGATTAAATTATATCTCCATTGGCGCTATCTCCTCTCAACCTCTGCCCTGCATTCTAAGAAACAATCTTGATTTTTTATTTGTCATATTCTCCAACCAAACATGCAGTTCTTCAGGGAGCTGAACTCACTCAGGGAGTTGACCTCAACTAGAGATTCAGAGAGACAGCAGAGTCTACAGCAATTGGTTCCAAGATTAATTTCATAGACTTAGTCATATTTCCAAAGAGGTTTGAGAATTAACAGAAAGTTGCCAATTTTTTTTTTTTTTTTTGCCTAGTAGGACGTTAAAAACACACATACACACATACCATCTACTGTCACCACTTTAAAAAAGTGAAATGGTACAGCCTTAGAATGAAAACAGAGGGGAAGCAGGTATGTGGTCTCAATTAGCCAAAAACTAGGGCTCATTATTGTGTGCTACCTTCCATCTGCTAAAACCAGAAGGACCTCAAATGGCCTAATCACAAGTTCCCTCCCCACTCTGCTAATAAATCCCCCCAACATGGGACCAGGCCTGGGCTTCAGTCCCCTGCCAGCCTGCAGAAGTATTCAAATAGTCAATCACACCCTCTTGTAGGACACAGGTGGCCTCCCATTGTTTCGATACTGCAAGGCCTGCCTCCCTCACCTTTGGTGTTCACTCTGTGTTTGAGTGCAGCTCCCATGTAGCAATTCATGGCATGTGGTGTCATCCTCTGGGATATGAGTGTGTGTGACTAATGATGGCATCTGTACAGTGTTGAGTGCCATGTGGTCAGCCATCTCCATAACCCTAGGGGGTCATGATCTCTCCTTCATCAATAGCGTGAAGAACAGGCGATCAAAACAAGGTGGCAGCCTGACAGCCATGTTCGGAGTACCCAACGCTGTCCTTGTTTTTCTTATTTCACCATGGACCAGGGAAATTGGTCAAGCAGAGGTCTGAGAATCCACCCTGGGAGCGTTGGAGAGCACCACATACATGGAATCAGGAGACCTGAGATCCAACTAGTCCTGGCCATGCTCCAAAATATTTGTCTGACCTTTGACAAATTATTATTCCTCTTGGGACTCAAGTCTTAGGTATAAAATGATGGGGCAGCTTCTGCCATCCCTGTGAGTCTACAAAGACAATGTTATGAAACCAATGAATATGAAGAGTGAATGGCTGGTAGTTCTTAGGTCATCCTAAAGGAATGTGTGTTTGTAGGAGAGTTTTATCTTTGTGTGTCTACAGCTAGAGCAACAGGAGGTGGTGGGAGATGAGAGGTCTAAGAGACCGGAAGGGCAGCCATGGTCTGGCAGGAAATCTCGCTTTGGCTGGATTTCTCTAAACACTTGTTGCTTTCAGCACTCCCATCCTGTCCATGAGTAAATGGGAGTTTTTAAATCTCCTTTCACCACCCTGTGCCCCATTCCAGACCCCAGATGTTTCATTTGAGCCATTCATTCCATCCACCCAGAGACCTTGCTTTAGTAGACACACAATTGCCACACCCTCTACAGTCCACACTCCCCTCCCCTCCTTGAAGGTAAAGTCCCTGGGGACCCAGAAATTAGGCCAAGTCCTCATAACCTTATCAAAATAGCACTTCCAGGCCTTCCACACAGCAACACTCAGAGACTGTGCTGCAGAGTGGGATACGGAGCATCCAGGGCCAGCCAAACCCCAGATACTTTCTGCTGTTAAGGGGTCTCTGGGTGTCCCCATGTCCCACCAAAAAAAAAAAAAGGAACCATCTCCAGCCTCTACCCGTGTGTGTTTTGTGTGTGTGTGTGTGTGTGTGTGTGTGTTTTGTGTGTGTGTGTGTGTGTGTGTGTGTGTGTAAAGAGAGGGGAAGGAGGATTAGGCCCCAAGCTAAAGCAATTGCGTTCATATAGGAAAGATCCCTGGACTGAGAATCAGAAAGCTGCTAAGCAGAAAGGAGCACACTGCCATGGAGTGACGGAGAAAAAGCCGGTGTGTCTGGAATGCAGCAGGAAGGCGAACGGGAAGACGGGGTTGTGGAGTTCAGCAGCCAGGACATCCAGGGCCTTGAAAATCAGCCTGTGAGCAATGAGAGGCCGGGTTAGCTCATCTGTGAAGAGGGATGGTCTTACCAGATCAGCGCGCTAGAGTGTCCAGGCCCCAGGGAGCTTGTGGAAAGTGCAGACCCAGTTGGCTCTAGTACTAGATTAAGGAGGTCCTGGGTGGGCGGAGCCAGCTGCATTTTTCATACCATGCCCCAGGAGCTTCTGTGGGTTACCAAAGTGAATAGCTCTTTTAGGCTTGACCATCTGCAAAGCTCATTCCAGTTAGAATGTTCCATCACACCAAGTGCTGGGAGACCAGCTAACTCTCCAAGAGAGGGAGAGGAGAGTGATCTCCCACTTACAGGCCCAGGGATGGCTTCCAACAGTGCCACTGCAGTATGGGAAACTGCAAAGGTGCCAGGGCTGACTTCCATGAAGAAATAGGAGAATGGGCAGGCAGACAGCCGGGAGGCGGGGCGAGCCCACAGAACATTGCGACCAGAATTCACAAAGAGGCCAGGAGGATGCAAATCGATCAAATGTAGGTTCAAAAAAACTCACCCCAGTTGTGAGTGAGAGTCAAGTCATCAGCACTGGCTGTAAAAAAAAAGACCCCAGATCTTCTAGTGACATCAAATTGGACTAGAAGGGGTGTCCCAGGGGATCAGGAGCTGGGTCTCAGCCTATTCCTTTCCCAGAGTTCCACTCTCTCCTCTCCTGGGCTGGGGCGGGCTGGGTGGGGTGGCTCAGCCCTGAACACCTGGGGTTCTACAGCCCAGGTCAGTTGGCCAGCTCTCCTGCTTTCTAGCCAAGAAATAGGATGGGGGTGGGATGGGATGAACCCAGCAGGTCGTTGGGTGGTAAACGTGGCCATGGATGTAATGCGCCCAGGACAGCGCCTGGTAAAAGGCAAGACTCCTTCCCGGGTCTGAAGACCAAACAAGCAGACAGTACTCATGAAAGCCAGAACTTTCTAGCTATGTGGGTAGGCAGGTGCCAGCCCAGGAGCCAAGGGAAACATGAGTGCCTCAGAGCACAAAGCACCTGCAGGTGTCTCTGAAGGGCTGGGTGCTCCAAAATAGATGCGGGGGGTGGGGGGCGGGGAGGGGTAGGGCATGGCGGGGAAGCAGGGAAGGACCGGAGGTGCAGCGCCAACCTTGCTTCCGAAGGACTGCTCCAATATGTAAAAACACCCAGTCAGCTTCCTTTCCGAGAGACTGGAATATTCCAACACCAAAACCTCTCCCTGGAGGCTCCGGAGGAGGTGGGCTCCTGCTGAAAAGGAAACGCGGAAGCGCAGGCCGCAAGTGGCCCGTCGCCGGCCTCCATCCCGCACCCCTAACACTTTGGTTTCCCACAGACTTCTGAAGACTAGATCATAAGAAAGGGTCACAGCCTTAAAAAGGGAGCAATCATTTTGGGGCTGGGGACGTGGCTAATGTACTTTGGCCTGCCCCACCCTGATCTCCGGGCTTTCGAATCCTCTCGAAGCCTCCAGTCCCTGGCCAGGGCTGCCAGCCTCAGGGTGAGGTCCCCCTGCTGCGGCAACCCCCCACCCTCCGGCACCAACACGGGACCGCCTCCTCCTCCCTCCGCCCGCCATCCTCTCTCCCCGCTCCGCCTGTGATTGGCTGTGCCCCCAGCCCTCCCCGCTCCCCTCTCCTCCACCCCTGGTGAAAACTGCAGGCACCGAGCAGGGTGCAGCAACTGGAGGCGGCGGCGCGTCGGCAGGAGGCTGCAGCAGCAGAGGACCCGAGTCCAGGTGGGAGCTGGAGCCAGGGCGGGACCCCGGATCCAGGGATAGCCACCAGGCACCCCTGCAAGCCCTCCCAACCCGAGGCTTCGGGAAACCGCTCGAGGGCGCCCTGGGAAGGAGAGGCGCAGAGCTTGGGGAGAGGCCTGCCTCGCAGGCAGGGGCGGGAGTGGGACCCTACTGCTGGGCAGGGGCCGCGCCGCAACTGGCCTTTGGGGGAAGGGGCTCCCGGGCTTTCGCCCGCGGGGGGACGATTATCTGAGGCTGCGGCTCCGGAGAAGAACCGGGAGGAAGGGCGCCAAAGACAGCCTTCGGTTCTGATCTCCATCCGGACGTCCCCGAACCCAGCTTGCAAAGGTGGGGGGTGAGGGCCGCAGGTGATAATGAGGGGAGATGACGGAGGATGGAGAGCTGGAGGGACCTCTGGCCCGTGACCTCACAGCGGGCTGGGTGCGGGGCACGGGAGGAAAAGGAAACCGCAGTGCCACGGGCGGGGGCTGGGTGGAAGGCGGGCAGGCGGGGGAGGGGAGAACTGGAAAAGGATATGTGAGGGGGAAGGGGGCCTCAATAGGGAAAGGAGAGGATTGGAATATGGAAATGGATAAGGGTGGGGCCCGCCGGGCGGAGCTGGAGCGGAGGGGGGAGAGCAGAGCTTCTCTGGGTCTGGGCGGTGAGGACGCAAGGCAGAGTAATGAATGCAGACTACACCTTCCCAACCGCTCTCTACCCCTCCGTTTGGCTCTACTGCCCTCTCCAGCCCCAGACCTATTTCCTCCCTTTCTTGCTCTGGCCACCCTCCCCCTTCCCCTCCTAGATCCCAAGCCTGCACCTCTCCTCCGTAGGCCGGTGTCCTCGAATGAAAGCCAGACACCAACCCCTAACCCTCCGCAACAGCGCCTCAGGATCTGGCTCGCGGTGGCAGCTCTGCCGGAGGACCAACAGGGCATTCATAGTAGCCGCAGCCGTGGGACCTTAGCCCCACCCGCCCAGTGGCTGTGCGCCAGGGACCCTGAACTTGGCCAGTGGCGCGCGCTGCGCACCCGGGCCCTGCGCGCACTCGCAGGCGCTCGCCGCCCCTGTGGTCTCTGTCAGGCGAGCACTGCTGCTGACAGGCTAGACTGCCTGCTCTGTGTCACCTGGCGCCAGGTTGTTGGTCCAGCCGAAGCCGCAAAAAAAGACAAGGCAGAGAGCCTAGGCAGGGAGGCTACTGGAAATGGACTGGAAAACTGCAGCCTCAGGCAGGCCAGAGAGATGACATTTGGAAGCATCCTTGGCTCATATGAAATCAGAGAGCACTGTCACCTTCCCTCACACACATCCAGGCACACCCTTAGCTTATGCCAAGTAGACGCCTATCTGGGAGCATCCTTAGCCACCATCTCTAGCGGTTCACATTTGTGGATTGCTTACTGTGCAACTGTCAGGGCCAGATGTTTGCTGTTTTTCTTAATCTCCGTTGTAACAGAAAGACCCATTCATTCATTCATTCACAATACTTCTGAGCATATTCTATATGCCAGGGACTGTTCTGGGCATTGGGGATTTTCTTCTGAACAAGAAATTGGAAGTCTCTGGAAGGGGAGTTTTTGTTTAATGGCATATTGTTTTAGTTTTGAAAGATAAAAAGAGTTCTAGAGATTGGTTGCACAGCAATGTGAACGCACTTTACACTGCTGAACATACTGAATTTATTAATGGTTACGACAGTAAATGTTATGTTATTTGTATTTTTACCACAATTTTTAAATTTTTTTTTAAAACAATAAGTTCCTGCCCTCATGGGTCTTACATTCCTACGTAAGCAGAGGAGAAAGAGTGGTAAAGATAAAGTCACTTAAGTCACCTAGCTAGTAAGTGCTCCACAGCTAAGCACAGACACTCACCATTACAGGGCGTGTTCTTCCTCCTCCCTCGCTCTCCATGACGGCAAGAGCCAGCGGCAACGTCAGGGTCCGTGACAAGTAGTGGGGAGAGGGGGGATGGAGAGAGGCTAAGATGTCCATCATGGCCATGTGGCATGTGTTCCTGAGACCCCCAGCCCTGGCAGTAAGTGTGGGCACACCTGTGCTGTCTCTTAGCTGGTTCTCAACCTGTTCCCACCCCAGGTCCAGGACTGAGCTGTCGGCACCATGCACCCGGCCATTGGCATCGCTCTCCTGCTGACAGGTACTAGGCAAGGGGTGGGGCCGGGATCCAGGCACCCTGGCTTCCTTCCTTTCAAAGAAGCTAGCTTCTCCCTCATGACTTCAGAAAAGTAAAGGTGACTGAGGGAAGGAGGGCTCTTTTTCATCCTGAAGTTAGCTAGTCCACCTAGCAGATCCGACGGCCTAAGGTGGTTTCTGGAAACACAATTCGCTGAGCCCTGCCCTACACTACTGAATTGAACTCTCCAAATGGGAAGCAGGAACCTACCTCAGCTCCCCAAGATCTCCTGCCCTTGAAACACGCTGGTAGGGCCCAGGGCTCAAGCAGACTAGGGAGGGACGCTGGAGTCTGCAGCGGGGGTTAGACCGGCCCTCTGGGATCCCCGGGATAGGAAAAGGCATTCAGACAGCCAACCCCTGTGCCCTCGCAGGCCCATCTCTACTGCATGTGGGGGGAGGCCTCCTGCTCTGTAGACCTCCTCCAATTCGGAAGGGGCACTGCTGGTGCCAGTCTTGCAGGTGTCCCGAGGGCAGAAGGTGACCAGCCTAACGGCCTGCCTGGCAGACCAGAGCCTCCGTCTGGACTGCCGCTATGAGAATACCACCACCTTGCCCATCCAGTACGAGTTCAGCCTGACCCGTGAGACCAAGAAGCACGTGCTCTATGGCACTGTGGGGGTGCCTGAGCACACATACCGCTCCCGAACCAACTTAACCAGCAAGCACAACCTCAAGGTCCTCTTCTTATCTGCCTTCACCACCAAGGACGAGGGGACCTACACATGTGAACTCCGCCTCTCTGGCCAGCCTTCCTCCGTCTCCTCCCAAAATGTCTCTGTGCTCAGAGGTGAGGCAAGCCCCCAACAAGGCCAAGTGTACTGGGACAGCCACCCTGGGGAGGGTGACAGGCGGCTCGCTTGGCTGGGCCAGAGAGGAGAGTGGCCCCATAAGCCCCTCACCATCTCCCAACTGCTGCCTGGGCCCCTGGGGAACCACTGCCTTGAGTGTGAATGGGGCAGGGGCTCAGTGCCAGTCGCCAGGCAGAGTGGTGTAGCAGATGCTTCCACCATGACTGCAGCAAGTCACTCGGCCTCCCCAGTCCTCCTTCTCCCCACCTGGAAAACAGGGACGACAGCACCTCCCTCACCCACAGTGTTCCTGTGATGATGTTTAGTGAGGTTTTCATTCGATGATACATGTTCGAGGGCTCAGTAATCTGCAAATGGGGAAGACCAGGCTGGTCCTGGTTCCAAGTAAGACATCCCGAGGGGAGTACACCCTTGCTCTGGGCCTGTGCCTGTCTGAGTCCTGGACCCCCTTCATCCTCGCCTTGCCCCCCACCCCATTCTCTCTCCACAGACAAACTGGTCAAGTGCGAGGGCATAAGCCTGCTGGCCCAGAACACCTCGTGGCTGCTGCTGCTCCTGCTGTCCCTCTCCCTCCTCCAGGCCACGGACTTCATTTCCCTGTGACTGCTGGGGCCCATGGGGGATATAGGAAGCCACGAGTCCCAGTGCAGAGATCCTACTTCTCTGAGTCAGCTGACCACCCCCCATCCCTCATATACCTCGGGGAAAAATGGGGACCCCACTCCTTATCAGGAGCCCCAGTGCTGCATGCCATGATCTACCCACCCCCCGCAACTGCCACCTCACCCCCCTGCACACCTCTGGCTGTCTTTTTGTACTCTTCGTTCAGAGCTGCTTCCGTCTGGTTTATTTAGGGTTTTTTCTTCCTTTCCTTTGGGAGTTCGTGAAAAGGGAAGCCAGGGCTGGGGACCTGATGGAGCATGAAAGCGTGTGAGGGGTAGTGGCCTGGAGGGGTACCAGCCACTGGGGGGGTCATCCTTGCCCACTAGGACCAGAGGCCTGATGTGCATGGGGAGGTGGTGGGGTGTGTCAGGCCTAGCACCCCCCTCAGCAGGCAGGGCTGGCACCTGAAGACCACAGATGTGAGAGCACCACCAGGCAGGTGCGGCCCCTCTGGCAAGGAAGAGAGCTGGGCACCTGCAGGGGCATCCTCAGCCACAGCAGAAAAAGCCCTCGTCTTACCACTGCGGGAGCTCCCTGGGGACCCTGGGCCAGGGGCACACCCCAGTGAAGATCCGCATTCTGCCAGGGGGGCTGCGCTAATGGAGGCTTAGAGAAGGGGTGGGAGGTGAGGGCCCCTCACCCCTCCCCTCCCAAGGAAGCTGAAGGCGTGAGCCTTCACTGCCCCCACCAGCAGTAAGAGGGCTGCAGAGGTGGCCAAGCCCCTCCCAGGCTGTCCCAGGCCCCAGGAGCTTCCAGAAGTCAGGTGGGATAGAGTCCAAGAGCCGCACGGAATTTGGCCCAAGTTTCTAAGGGAGTTTCCTCTTCGCTCACCTGTCAGGGCCAGCCCCTACTGGCTGGTGCCTGAGCCTCGGCAGCCCCCTGCCCCACAGGTCTGCCTTCTCAGGGACCTCTGGGGGGCCCGAGGCAGGCCGCGGCATGAGACCCGGGAGCGGGACACTCCTGGGAAGATGGCTTTTCCCAACCCCCAGCTCCCCGCCCGGCAGCTCTGCCTGTCCCGTGACCATGTGTAGTGCCACCACAGCTTATGGCGTCTCATTGAGGAAAAAGAAAGCTACACAATAAAACCAAGCCTCTGGAATCTGTCCTCGTGTCCATCCCTGCTTCACTCCCCTGGCAGTCCCCAGGCTTAGCCAGGTGCCTCCATGGACAGGAGGTCCAACATGCCGCCTGGGACGCTGGGGGACACCACCTCTTCTCTTCCCTGCCTCCTCCTGCCCTCCTGCTTGTGGCGACCCTACCCCCAGGGGCAAACCACTGCATGCTGGCCTTCTTTTCAGAATGAGCCTAATGTGACGCATTTGCCCAAATAAATGACTATTCCATGTCTGCTGACTCACCTGGCTGGAACGACAGACTCACCTGCCAGCACGTGGGCCGAGCCACCTGGCCCCGGCTCTGGAACACGCACGTGGCTTTGTGTGACCAAGCGCTGAGGTGTGCGCTCTCCTTGTTCTCCTCAGCTCTGGTTGTTCAGAAATGCCCCCTCACGTCACATCTGCTATTGAGAGGACAAGCACAGGAGGAGGGCTCGGTGGGAGACGCCCGTGTCACCAAGGCTTTATTTCTTAAATCCAAAAGCATCAGCCAGAGAAAGAACTGAGGACGAATTCTGTCCCCTCAGGAGTAGGGAGGGAACCCTGGGCGCCATCCCTGGCTCCGCTCCCTAAAGGTAATGAGTAAAACGTAAACACACGTCGGGGGTCACCCTGGGACTGGAGGCTGGAACAGGATCACAGTGTTGCTGTGAGTTCCAGCTGCTGCCAGTTAGTGAGGCAGCCCCGCGCCAGCCTTCTCTGCCTTGCCAGGGAATCTGGGGGAGAAGGGTGACGACCGTCCAGAGGCTGACTCATTTGGTATTTAGCGCTAGGGGGGATGATTCTTCTGAGCATTTTTCTTAAAGGCCCCAGACCTAAATTTAGCCCACTGGCTCCCACTCTCCTGCTGCCTCCCGTCGACCCCGCTGCCTTGCCAGCAGCCCCTGTGGCTACCAGGCCCAACGAGGACAGCAGAAGCTGCCCATGTCCCAGACTGTGAGGCTGACGGCCGCTGGGCACAGTGCAGCCAGCACAGAGCCCTCCAGAGGGAGAGACACACAGGCCCCTTCCTGTCCAGCCCTGCTTGCACGGCAAGCGTGTGCCAAGGAGAGGAGTCTTGGAGAGAAGAGCCGTGTGGGGGAAGGGAAATCAAATGCCAGGGAAGTATGGGGAGCCCCATTCTCGGGGTAGTCCAGTTAAAGCTTGGAGGTCTTTCTGGAAGGAACTGGGAGACCATGTGTGAAGCCTCAACTGAGAGGACAGTGTGAGGCCCTGGCACTTGTGTGACACCTCCTATGAGGTCTCTGTCACACCTTGGCACTGTTCCCCTAAAAAGTTTAGCAGCTACACTCCTAGAAGGGTGCTGGGGAGAAGGTGTTGCCTTCTGCAGCCATGAGGCCCAGCATGGGGAGGGTTAGCTTAAGAAGACACAGAGGCCACCAGAGGACCACAGACTTCAGGAAAGGAGAAGAGGGGGACAGGCCATCAGGCCTCACAACATAAACCTACCGCAAAAGGCCATGCTGTGGGCTGGGGGTGCTACAGGCTTTCGGCAGCAGGCGGTGGCAGCCAGCAGCCCCTCCCTGGTCGAGCTGGCAGGTCTAGCGGAGGCTGTGCGCCGTCTGTGGTGATGTGGCTAGTTACAGAGGGCTAAGCCAGCCCTGGTCCCCGAACACTCCCCAGACCTTACCCCATCCACCCCCTTGCCAGTCCTTGCCCCTCTCCTGGGTCACCCTCAGCCATCTAAGGGCATGAATTCTTGCTTGAGAACAACAGAAGCCCCTCTCCACACCCCGGTTTCTGGATCAGATTGCCCACTGCGACAGACATTATCTGCATCTCTGACACCCAGGGCCTCCCTGGGGAAGCGCAAGGGGATCTCCATGGGGAGGTGTGGGGACTTTCACTGGCCAACGAAGAAATGCACACAGTGTCAGGGGACCTGTGACACACATCCTCCGCCTCCTCGCATCACGACCATCTCCTTTGAACTGGCAGCTTTCGTGCTGTGAGGACACGTCTGTATTTACATGCACAAGAAACAAATCCCATGTCAAGAGTAAATTGCTTCCTCATTTACTGGTGAGAACGTGTTGAAGCCGGAGTCCCTCAGAGAGTCCTGGCAAGACATGAGGGTATCCGCTCTCCTCTGCTCAATCCAGGAGGGCTTCAGGACAAAGGTGGGACAGCCTTCCTGCCTGGGTGCTCAGCCTCAGGACCGTCTCGAGCCCGGAATGTCCCCCAATCCTCAAGAGGAAACATGTCCTGTGCAGACTTGCAGGAGGCATCTTTGCCTGGTGCAGGGAACGTTTAGGGGCGGGGGGCGCTGTGGCAGTGGACACATCACATGTAGGGCAGTGCAGGACCAACAGGAGAGTTCCATGGAGGCCACCTGTGCCTCCGCACCAGGAAGGGGCCCTGCTGGCTGGAGCTGCCCAGCTATGCCGGCAGGGAGGGCCTGGCAGTGGGCGTGGCCAGTTGGAGGCCACTTGCTGGGTTGGCGGTAAAGCAGTGAGTTTGGTGGGACCATGGACTAGATGATTTTAGTCTCTACCCCTTCAGGGCTTCACTAAAATAGTTCTTAAAATAGGCTGGTTGGGCTAAAATTGTTTATTTATACAGCAAACATTAAGCACCTAAATAAACCTGGCTCTGTGCTAAGTTGTAAAATGTAAATAACACAGCCCCTGGCTGCAGGATGGAGCCCACAGTCTAGTAAAATGGAGGAATTGGTTTCAGTGCAGCAATCAGTGCTATGAGACAGGAAAGCTACGGCAGATACCACTGGAGGTTCCCCAACATACATTCTCCTCTTTTTCTCAGAATGGGACCTACAAAGTAGAATTAAAATACATAGCCCAGAATAAAGGCTATATTTCCCAGTTCCCTTGCAGTGAGATGAGCCTAAGTTCTGTCCAATGGGATAAAAGCACAAAATAATGTGTCATTTTCTAGGAAGTGCTCCATGAGAGAGAAAGTGAGCCCTTCTCCCCATTTCCCCTTATGCTGGCTGGAATCTAGAGTTGATGGCTGGAACTGGTGCAGCCATTTTGGACTATGAGATAGACACTGTGTTACAAATGACAAAGCACAGATAAGAGCCTGGGTCCTTGGAGATGGAGCCGCCATAGTAGCCATGGACCAACCACCTTACTTAAGATACTGTTATTTGGGGTTTTCTGCATTCACAGCTAAACCTAAAACTACCTTTTAAAAAAGCTGCTACTTAACACTACCGTACACTTAAAAATGGTTAAGATGGCATTTTTTATGATTTTTTTTTAACCACAATTTTTAAAAAGAAGACAAAAGTCAAATTCAGAGACAGAAAGTAGAATAGTGGTTGCCAGGGGCTCTGGAGAGAGGGAATGGGGAGCTGTTGCTTAATGCTGTGGTCCCCAGCCCCTCCCCACCTTCCATGAAACTTAGGAAGGGGAGTGCACAGCAGGAGGCAAGCAGGGAGGGCAAGCAAAGATTCACCTGTGTATACAGCTGCTCCCCACCCCATCGTCCTCGTCCTCATCACCGCCTGAGCTTCACCTTCCCTGCCCCTCCACGGCCATGGAAAAATTGTCTCTCAGGAAATCAGTGCCAAAAAGGTTGGAGACCGCTGGTAAGGAGTATATAATTTCAGTTTTGCAAGATGAAAACAGTTCTGTGGCTGGGTGGCGGTGACGGTAGCACAACAGTATGAGTGTACACAACACCACTGAACTGTACACTTCAAGATGGTTGAGATGACAAATTTATGTTATATGTATTTTCCCACAATTTTAAAGAAGCAGAAAAAGCCAAGGCACAAAGTAATTTTCTGGGGTGATTACATGGGTACATACCTTTGTCAAAACTCATCAAACTATTCACTTAAAATAGGTGAATTTCACTGGATGTAAACTACAACTCAACACATGCTACAGGAATACATATGTGGGGTCTCTCTGCCAGGCTAAGAGGCTCCCCAGAGGGAAAATAAGAGCACAAAAAGCTTTACTATTTCATAAGCTCGTTACCAAAAAAAGAAATTTTATTTTTATTTCTTCTGCATCCTGCAAAACTTGGGGAAGGGGAGAGGAAGCCATTGAGGGTTCGGTCTCTAGGTTGGCTCACGGCTGCTGGTCGGTGTGACAGCTCTCAGAGCACACAGGTCCATCGACAGCGTCCCTGATCCAGGCAATGTTTCTTCCAGCATTTACTACGTGCGCACTCCATGCCAGGCCCTGTGCAGGGGAATGAGAATAGAGCAATGAGTGGTATAGACGAGTTCCTCTCCCCATAAAATTTATATTCTAGTATGGGAGGTGGACATTAACCAAGTAAACCAATTAATAAATCAGATAATTATAGGTTGGAATCATTTATACACAGAAGATGATAAAAAAATAATGGGTGATACGCTAGTTAGGATTATCAGGGAGAGTCTGAAGGCGTGTCCTTTCAGCTGAGGCCTGAAAGATGAGACAAAGTCAGCCACCGGAAGAACTGCAGGAAGCACAACCAGGCAGGGGAACAGGAAGGGTCCACAGGGAGTGGTCCCAGATGTCACGAAGAGGTAGTAGGCAAGAGCCAGATTCAGTAAGGGCCTTGGAGGGCATGGCGAAGAGTTTGAATTTTATTCCAAGGGCAAATGGGAAGTGCTCAAAGATGTGATCTGATCGTGCTTTAGAAGATCCCTCTTGCTGCTCTGTGGGAACAGGATGCAGAATAACAGCAGAAGCAGGAAATCAGGAGAATATTGCACTTGTCCTAAAATAGATGATGGCAACTTGGACAAAAGTCGTAGTGGTAAAATAGAGAGAAGTGGTGACTTTAAGATCTATTTAGAGTTAAAACAGATGACTGGTAACAGCTGAATAAGGTCTGTGGATTTTACCAATACGAATTTCCCAGTTTTGATATTGTACTATAATTATATAAAATGTTACCATGGGGGAAACTGGGGGAAGAATACATGGGACCTCTAACCTCTGTACCTCAAGGGTACAGACAGGACCCCTCTGTATAATATTTTCAATTTCTTATAAATCTATAATTTATTTTAAAATTTAAAAAATGTTTTTCATCTTCAACACAACCAAAAAGAAAGTTGGCAAATATTAACTCTAGAGGGAGGAAAAAAGAATTATAATTAACATGTTATATGGATTAGCTATGAATAATATTTATATAATCATACTAATATAAATACTTGCTATGGTATGAATGTTTGTATCCCCCAAAATTCAAAATTCATATGTTGAAATCCTATCCCCCAAAGTGATGGTATTTGGAGGTGGGGTCTTTAGGAGGTGATTAGGTCAGGAGAGTAGCGCCCTTAAAAAGAGCTCCCACAGAGATCCCTTGCCCTTTCCACCAAGTGAGAACGCAGCAAGAAGATGCTGTTTCTGAAACAGAAAGTGGGCCCTCATCACATACTGAAACTACCAACACCTTGATTGTGGATGTTCCAGCCTCTAGAACTGGGAAAAGTAAATTCTTGTTGTTTATAAGCCACCCAGTCTATGGTATTTTGTTATAGCAGCCTGACTGGACTTAAGCAACACTGAATAGTGATTTTCACCAAAAAGTTATGATAAAGTTATATAGGAAGGCCAGGCGTGGTGGCTCATGCCTATAATCCCAGCACTTTGGGAGGCTGAGGCGGGAGGATCACTTGAGGCCCAAAGCTCAAAACCAGCCTGGGCAACATAGTGAGACCCCATCTCTACAAAAAATTTAAAAATTAGCTGTGTGTATGTGGAGCACACCTGTAGTCCTAGCTACTCAGGAGGCTAAGGCAGGAGGATCGCTTCAGCCCAGGAGCTCGAGGCTGCAGTGACCTATAATCACGCTGCTACACTGCAGCCTAGGTGACAGAGTAAGACCCTGTCTCAAAAAAAAAAAAAA
>NW_012150585.1:1632447-1638273 GCF_000956105.1 Propithecus coquereli | reverse complement strand
GCTGGTGGTTTAGATGTTGGGGGGTAGGAATTGAGGGGAAGTGAGAAGGAATCTAGGATGACCCTTGGGTTTTTGTTTAAACAATGAGTGGATGATGATGACATCTGTTGAGACAAAAAAGGCTGGGGAAGTACTGGGGTGGGGAAGTAGATATATTAAATCTGTGATGCCAATTAGACATCCAAGTGGAAAACAGCTGGATATTCCAGTCCTGAGCACAGGTATGAAGTCAAGGTTAGAAATACAAATTTCATAGAAATCAGCATTTGGATGGTAGACATCAAACCATGGGACAAGCAAGATCATGCAAGGAAACACTGTGGAGAAATAATTCTATAATTCCTGGGCCAAACTAGAATCTCAGGCAGTCCAATATTTAGGTTTTTGTGGCGAAGAAAAGGAGATTAAAGAGCAGTGAGTGAGGAAAGAGGAAAGCCAGGGGTTTGTAGACCCAGAGAAGGGAGAGTTTTCAAAGAGAGTGATCAACTAGGTCAACTGCTATTAAGAAGTCAAGTAAGATGAAGACCAAGTTGTTGGTGACTGTGGTAGCTAGCCTCCAAAGATGGCCTCCTTCTCACACTGTGCCCCTGTGTCATCCCTTCCTGTTCAATCTATCATGGCGCTGGGTCAACAGTAGATGGTAGAAGTCATGCTGTATGACTTCCAAGGTTGGATCTTAAGAAGCCTACAGCTTCCACCTGATTCTCCTGGAATGCTCACTCCTGGGACACTCCCTCCTGGAATTCAGCTGCCATTCTAAGAAGCCCAAGCCACACAGAATGGCCACGTGTAGGCACTGCAGTCACCAGCACCAGCTAATTTCCTGGCCAATAGCGTGTGGCATCACCTGTCAGCCAGGGGAGTGAGCCATCTTCAATGTCTAGCTCAGCTGAGGCTTTAGATGACTCCAGTCCCAACTACCGATCGCAATCTCATGAGAAAAAGACCCCAAGTGGGAACTTGCCAGCTGAGCCCAGAAGCATGAGACACAGTAATAAACTGTTGTTTAAAGCCACTAAATTTGGGGGTGGTTTATTATGCAGCGACAGATAACCAGAATGGTGACTTTGACAAGTGTAGTTCAGTGGAGTAGTAGTAACAGAAGCCAGACTGGAGTGGGTGAGTGAGTGTGAATGGGAGAGTGCAGCCTTCTTGCTCAGAAGTGTGGCTGTGACAGATGCGGGAGGTGGAGTCCCAGAAAGTTTATTTATGTTTAAGACGGGCGGTACTAGAGCATGGTTGTACGATGATGGTGATGACGCCCGGAGATAGGGGAAGACTGACGAAGAAGGGCAAGAAGAGAGAGAAGAGTTAGAGTCTTTGGGAAGGCAAGAGGGGAGGGATCCAGAGCTAGAAATACAGGCAAAGAAGATGGGCGTGGAAGTGGGAGATCTGTGAACATGAAACTTCAGGGCTTTTCACGCAGCAGCCTCTATTGCGGACAAGGTCATCAGCTGAACAAGAGGGTAGGGAGATGGAGGGGAGTTGGAGCAGGTTGGAAAAAAAAGGAGATAATATAAAATAGTCATATCAGAAAGTGGGAGTGGTAGCAGAATCTAAAATCAGCCTTCTGACATTCCACACTCCCTAATCCCTGGAAACTGAGAACGGGATGAGCTCTTACTCCCATGACTGCGTTGTCTTATATGGCATAGTGCGTCTTAAAAGAGGGAGACTGTCCAGGTAGGAATAATCTAATCATATGAGCTCTTAAAAGCAGAGAACTTTCTCTGGCTGGTGGCAGAAGTGGACCCCCCGGTGTATCAAGGAACCAGGTAAAACGTATCCATCCACTGTGCCCACTGTGCTCACTGCTTTCTCAATGCTTCTGGAGGTCCTGGATAAATCCCTCTCGGTTTTCCAGCTCCACAGTTTGCATCTTTATGTCTCCAAGTCTGAGTAATTTTACTTCTGATTGGATCCAGAAGTCAAATTTGGTGTTCGACAGGAACTGGACAAGGTCCAGTCTAGTGCACTAGCTTCCAGACTAGGTCTGGAATCCAGATTGGGACCCAGAGTTGGAACTGGGTGTTTGACAGGAACTGGACTGGGTCCAGTTGGAGGCCTCAGGTAAGTAAACCTTTAGGAGGACAGGGTATTATGGATTTGTCAGAGTCTAAGGAGTCTAGGACTCCTTGGTCTGGAACTGCAGCCAATTTTATGTTGAGAAATTATGGACCCAGAATCCGTGCCTTTCTAGAGAAACAGGTGCACCTCAGGAAGATCAATAGAGTTACAGCAGCCACATGAGGAAGTTTTATTCTAGATGAAATTATGCATCTATGGCCGAATTAGGGCAAAAAAAAAGGATCCTGAAAGCCTCATAAATAGTGAGATACATTTTTTATTGGTATGCAAAGGCTTCTAAAAAGACAGAATGACTCAAAAAATAGGCTCTCTAAAGGAATTTCTACAGCACACTAATGAAAAATTATTCAAGCCCACTACACTTTTTGATCGCTTGCTTTTTCTGAACCTCCTCAACACCCACGTCTTTAAAAATTAGATCCCCAAATGAGCCAGGAGTATCTGTAACAACTAAACGTAACTCTTAGTCTTACACACAACTCAGAGCTCTTTATAAAGGCAACTGCCTAAGGCTAAAAAGGGTAAAGACTAATTGGAAACAGATTGGCTGTCTCCTCAATGGCTCACCTAAAATTCAGTCCACAGTCTCAACAAGATTAACTCCTGATAACAGGTGACTATGACCCAAAACTCCTTCTTGAAGAAAACTTAACACCCTTTCTTTGTGCCATTAAGATGTCTAAATCTTTAAAATGCAAGCTTCTGGAGACTGAGATCTGAGCTCCAAGATGGCGGACCAGAGACCCCACCAGCCAGAGTGTCTCAGTAAGAAGTTTTAGAGGAAAGAGAAAAAACAGACAGACAGACAAACATAGATCAGATGAGGGTCTAAAGGAAGGGTGCCAGGACCTTCAGGAGACTCTATGGGAAGAGATTGCAGAACAGAACTGGAAGGAGAAAGATATTGGAGGTCATCAACCCCCAAGAGGCTTGGAAACCAGCCAGAAGGGAAGGCGGAGTAGTTACTTGCTCCCTCCCTCGCATCTCAGACAGTCGGTGGGCTCCCAAGCTGCTGGAGAGACCTTCTGCCCACACAAGCCCAGAGACTGCTGCCACCAGTGAGCTAGGAGCTTCTTGCAGGCAGGCTCCCTGTCCCCCTGGAGCACCTCCTGCTCCACAAACCCAAGCCGGACAGCAGGCGCCATATTGCTTCTCTACCCACCATTTGCCTTTGTCCTCCCCAGGGGACTTCAACTCCTCAGGTTTTGTCTTGTTTGTCCCCACACAGACATTTCCCAACTCCAGTCCAGATTGCAGGAGCCACTGGGGTCCAGTGGGTCCCAGGTGATCTTCGTGACTCCAGAGCCTGGTCATTCTGGGCAGACCGCCTCCTGGAGAGAGGGTTGGAGATGTCCAGAGTGCTGACTTTCCTCCACCTAGACTTATTCTTAACTTCCCTTGCCCCACCCACAGCTGCTAAGACAGACAATTGAGCTGCCACACAGAGGCTTGCACAGAGAGCAGGACTCAGACTTTTCCTTTTGGGGTCCTTCAGCAGACTGAGGGGTACCTGGAGTGTGAGCTCCCTGCCAGCCAGCCCTCCCTCGTGCTGCTTACTTACCCAGTGGCCCCATCAGAGCAGGACACATCCCAAGGTGGAGGGACATTGAACCAGCTTGGGCACCCTGTGGGTGACTCGGGACCAGCAGGCTTCCCCCAAGCATGGTTAGAGATTGATCTATGGGGCCCCAGGGACGGGCCTGCAGGCCAGATTCCATACACCCAGGTCTCGATCGTGTTGCCAGGGGCACAGGGGGCATAGTTGCAAATTAGTCTCATGAGGTGTGGGTGCCTTACAGGGGCAGATTAGGGAAGAGAGTGCAGTGTGTGTGGGTCCTAGCTGCAGCATGCTTGCGGGGCAACCCTCCTCCATGCTCCCAGCTGCAGCCGGGATCTTGGGCAGGGAATTTCCCAGCCTGCATCACAGAAGTGGCAGAGCTCGGCTAGCCTGAGGTCCTGCCTGCTGGCAGAGGCCCAAGGGAAACCCTAAAATAGGGGAGGGTGGAAAGGAGCAGGGCCTGCTCCAGACTGCCAGACTGAGGGTCTCACACAGTCCCACCTCCACACTCATACTTGCTGGTTGAGTGGGGCCACTTCAGCCCTCCCTGGAAGCTTTGCCCAGAGTGGGGGAGGGGACCTTTGACCCCTGCTGAAGCCAATCCCTTGCCAGCATTTGTGGAGTTTAAGGGCAGGTTCACCCAACCCAGCCCTGCCCAGCCTTACTCCCCCATCCATCCCTGTTGAGGTGGAGAATAAGGACTCACCTGGAAGTCCCAGGGCCCCACCCACCGTCTGGGGCATTTGAGTGCTTCTCCTGAGGAACTAGAGCTGGCCACAAGACCCCAAAACAACATTGCAGCTTGTTCCTCCAGCAAGTGCCACCTACTGACTGGGAGGTCAATTCGCATGCCCTTTTATGCATTTACTGACTCTGTCATGCAGGGTGTGGTTGATTCTCATTCACAAGCACTACCCACTGGCTCAGAGACTGAACTGGGCATGCCATTACCTAAACAAAAGAAAATCCAAAGGTAAGAAGCATCAGCTGCTCCAAATGAGAAGGAATCAGTGAAAGAACTCCAGAAGTATGAAGAATCAAAGTGAAAGGACACGCCCAAAAAGGAGCACCAGCTCTTTAGCAATGGATACCAAGCAAAATCAGAATATTGAAATGACAGATAAAGAATTTCAAACATGGATTGTAAGGAAGCTCAATGAAATGCAAGATAACATGGAAACCCAACACAAAGAAACCATGAAAACAATTCAGGAAATGAATGAAAAATTCACTAAAGAAATTGACTTATTAAACCAAAATCATACAGAACTTCTGGAAATGAAAAATTTATTCAAGGAAATACAAAACACAGTGGAAAGCCTTAAGCATAGGTTAGATCAGGCAGAAGAAAGAATCTCAGAGCTTGAAGATGATACTTTTGAATTAAACAAGTCAGTCAAAGAGATAGAGTAGGGATATATGAGGAATAAATAAAGCCTATAAGAAATATGGGATTATGTGAAGAGGCCTAACATAAGCATCATAGGCATCTGTGAGGGCAAAGAAGAAAATACATAAGGGTTAGAAAACCTATTTGAGGGAATAATTGAGGAAAATTTCCCTTGCCTTGATAGAAATCTAGATATCCAGGTACAAGAAGCTCAAAGGACTCCTGGGAGATTCATTGCAAAGAAGCAAACACTGTGACACATAGTAATCAGACTGGCCAAAATAAACACAAAAGAGGCACTCCTATGAGCCAGAAGGCAAAAGTATCAGGTAACTTACAAAGGAAAACCCATCAGACTAACTGCAGACTTCTCAACTGAGACCTTACAAGCCAGAAGGGATTGGGCCCCCATTCACTCAGTCTTCTCAAACAGAATAATGGCCAGCCTAGAATTCTATAGTCTGCAAAACTAAGTTACATATATGAGGGGGAAATAAAGTCTTTTTCAGACAAGCAAACAGTGAGGGATTTTGTCGAGACAAGACCTGCCCTGCAGGAAGTACTCAGAACTGCATTATACTCGGATCAACACAATAGACACTCACCAGTATAAAATCATCCAAAAGCTAAAGATCAAAGGCCAAATACCACAATTGCTCAAGAGATAAAACAAAGCAACAAAGTTCTACTCAACAGAATGAACAGAAATCCACCCCACTTATCAATTCTTTCAGTAAATGTGAATGGCTCGAACTCCCCAGTGAAAAGACATAGGCTGGCTGAATGGATT
>NW_012150585.1:1629694-1630732 GCF_000956105.1 Propithecus coquereli | reverse complement strand
CCATATATGTCAAACCCACAGCTAACATCATACTGAATGGGGAAAAATTGAAAGCATTCCCACTTAGATCTAGAACCAGACAAGGTTGCCCACTATCACCACTTCTATTCAACATAGTGCTGGAAGTCCTAGCCAGAGCAATCAGACAAGAGAAGGAAATCAAGGGTATCCAAATGGGGGCAAAAGAGGTCAAACTGTCACTCTTTGCTGACAATATGATCTTATATCCAGAAAACCCCAAAGATTCTGGGCTTATGGAATGTATATTCAGTGGTTTTACAGAGACTACTGGAATCGATAAATAAATTCAGCAAAGTCTCAGGTTATACAATCAGTGTACACAAATCAGTAGCATTCATATACGGCAACAACAATCAAGCTGAGGACCAAATCAGAGACTCAACACCTTTCACAATAGCAACAAAGAAAATAAAATACCTAGAAATATATTTAACTAAAGAGTGAAAGATCCCTATAGAGAGAACTACAAAACACTGAGGAGGGAAATAGCAGAGGACACAAACAGATGGAAAAACATACTATGCTCATGGATTGGCAGAATCAACATTGTTAAGATGTCTATACTACCCAAAGTGATCTACAGATCCAATGCAATCCCTATAAAAATAGCAATATCATTTTTCACAGATCTAGAAAAAATAATTATATGCTTCATTTGGAACCAGAGAAGACCCTGTATAGCCAAAGAAACCTTAAGGAAAAAGAACAAATTGGGAGGCATCAGTTTACCAAACTTTGAGTTATACTACAAGGCGATAGTAACTAAAATAGCAGGGTATTGGCACAAGAACAGAGACATAGACCTATGGATCAGAATGGAGAACCAATATATAAAGACACCCTCACATTGCCATCTGATCTTTGACAAAGTAGACAAAAACATACACTGGTGAAAAGAATCCCTATTCAATAAATGGTGATGGGAAAATTGGATTGCCACATGTAGAAGACTTTGATACAGGATCTTCACCTTTCACCACTCACAAAAATCAACTCATGATGGATAACAGACTTAAA
>NW_012150585.1:1561873-1627764 GCF_000956105.1 Propithecus coquereli | reverse complement strand
ATTAAATGTAGGCTTCAGGGAAATAACTCACCAGAAGGAAGTGGGGGAAAAGGAACTTTTAGAAATAAACTGGCAAAAGAAAAATCTTAAAAGTCTTTTCCACAAATATTAATTAAAGGCTTTAGCCATCTGAACAGGTAACCTTAACTGCCAAGAACACAGTGTGCATCCAACTAGTGAGTTTTCTATTATTATGCCTGACACATGACTAAAATTTCAGAACAGAAGTGATGCGTCTCTGTCTGTCTAATGTTTGTGTATGTCTACAGGACTTATATGTAATATATTTCTACCTCCAGATGATATTATTAGAAGTAATACTCAAAGATCTCTACTTAAATGGCCTAGAGAAAAATAAGTACTTGTATAAATTAAGTATTTTCTCAGAAAAGAAAGGAACTAACCTTTTTAAATGCTTTCCAAGTTCATCTGACTTGAATAACCTTTAATAAATAAGAATATTGATGGTTTAGTAAAAATAGATACCTTACCTAGCTTCACTAGTCAAATAGGTTCATGTTATCTGTTAAAAAATTTGTCAACAAGAAAACTAACCTGAGATGACAAATAGTTTTGTTTACATGTCTGCCTGAAAAGTTTCAAAATCATTTTGAAAACTTGAAACCTTAAAATTATAAGTTAAATTAAATGATATATATTCACTAAATATCTAGAACATGTCCAAATAGGATAAACTACTAAAACATTAATTCCTGAACGAGTTTTTTTTGTTTTGTTTTATTTTTGTTTTGGTTTTTTTTTTTGAGGCAGGGTCTCAGTCTGTCGCTCTGGGTAGAGCGCCGTGGCATCAGCCTAGCTCACAGCAACCTCAAACTCCTGGGCTCAAGTGATCCTCCTGCCTCAGCCTCCCATGTAGCTGGGACTACAGGTGTGCATGACGATGCCCAGCTAATTTTTCTATTTTTAGTAGAGACAGGGTCTCACTCTTGCTCAGGCTGGTTTCAAACTCCCGACCTCAAGCGATCCTCCCACCTTGGCCTCCCAGAATGCTAGGATTACGGGGGTGAGCCACCTCGCCCAGTCCTGAACATGAATTTAAGCTTATGTATTTTTGGCTTCTTATTAAAGAGGAATTAGAGATATCTGGGTCTGCTGGTAAGCATATTCTATGCTATGAGGAAGCACATGCCATTTAAAAATTGTGAAATCAAAGAGATACCCGCACTCACCTGTTTACTGCAGCACTACTCACAATAGCCAAGTTATGGAATCAATCTAAGTGTACAGCAACAGATGAATTGGTAAAGAAATATGCACAATGGAAGAGTAGGCATAAAAAAGAACAAAATCCTGTCATTTGCAGCAACATGGAAGAGCTTGGAGGATATTATGTTAAGTGAAATAAGCCAGGCACAGTACAATAAATACTACATGATATCTCTTACATGTGGAAGCTAAAAAAGTTGATCTCATTCAAGTAGAAAGTAGAATACTTGTTATCAGAGGCTGGGAAGGGTAGGGGGTATGGGGGAATAGCCAAAGGCTGGTTAACAGATAGAAAGTACAGCTAGATAGGAGACTATGTTCTAGTGCTCTACAGCACTATAAGGTGACTATAACTAACAATTTATTGTGTGTTTTCAAATAGCTAGAAGAGATTTTGAATGTTCCCACCACAAAGAAATGATAAATGTTTGAGGTGATGTATATGCTAATCATCCTGATTTTATCATTACACAGTGTATACACACACTGAAATATCATACTGTATCCCACAAACATGTACAATTATTATGAGCCAATTAAAGCTAATAAAGCAAAAAAATTAAATATAAATAAATAAAAACTTAAAAAATAAAAATTGTAAAAATCATCTACTTTCTAACTTTCACTAGACATTAAGGTTACTAAAAGGTAAGAATTTTAATTAATAAATGTAATTAAAACTACTAGAAATAGGAAGCATGGAAGGAAACAACTGTAAATGAAAAAATACAAAGAAAAGTAGTTTCTCTGTGATTTTAGTAAGAAAAAGTATATAAGGTATGTGTTTTCATCAAGGGAAAAAAGGAGTTATTTTGTCTTAAAGCAAGATTACTGATTGTTCCAGAATAAAAAAGAAGAAAATGAGTAAGACAAAAACTGAACAGATATAGAAAGTTGTAGAAAGTCTGAGAAAGGAATTTTAGGTCTGGTCAAACTACTAAGATTAGAAAGATTTTATTCATAAGGTTTTTTAAAAAATATATAACCTCAATAGTGTACTGATGTAAAGTTAGAATTTAGCTTTCTCTCTCTTAAAAGGACAAAGTTTTCTTGGAGTATTGGTTTGTTCTCAATTATGAAAGTTTTCTTTACCTTTTAAATAATTGGCCAAGAAAACAAAGATTTTGTGTTTATCAGGATAATTTCTTTCTTTTTTTTTTTTTTTTTAAGACAGAGTCTTGCTCTGTTGCCCGGGCTAGAGTGCCATGGCATTAGCCTAGCTCACAGCAACCTCAAACTCCTGGGCTTAAACAATCCTTCTGCCTCAGCCTCCCGAGTAGCTGGGACTTCAGGCATGCACCACCATGCCAGGCTAACTTTTTCTATATATCTTTAGTTGTCCAGCTAATTTCTTTCTATTTTTAGTAGAGACGGGGTCTTGCTCTTCTCAGGCTGGTCTCGAACTCCTGACCTCGAGCTAACCTCCAGCCTCGGCTTCCGAGAGTGCTAGGATTACAGGCATGAGCCACTGCACCCCGCCACAATAATTTCTTATACTTCATGTTGTCTTTTATTAGGTCTTTGATTTTTTTTTTTTTAAAGACAGGATCTTGTTATGTTGCCCAGGCTGGACTCAAACTCCTGGGCTTAAGCAATCCTCCCACCTTAGCCTCCCAAGCAGCTGGGACTACATGTGCGTACCACCATTCCTGGCTTTAGGTCTTTGATTATTTTAAAAAATTAGTCTTTTCAATATTAAAAAAGCTGAGGTTTTTTTTTTTTAAACTATGTAACTTTCTCTACTTGTCTTTAAAATCCTTTGTCACTATTGTTTATAATAACCCAATTTAATCAAGTATTTTAAGCCGTTTGACATTTTGACAACTTCTAAAAATCAAATTCTAAATTAAGTGTTTTTGATCCCAAATTAACTTTGGGAGTTTCTGGAAGGGTCCTGGAAATATCTCAAAAGAACTTATTTTCTCTTCTTATAAAGAGAGAGATTTTAAACTAATTAGGCTTATTTGTATGTTAAATTGTATGGGAAGCATTGTAAATGCAGCTGATGTTTAACCTTCTTGGTTACATTTATATGGATATATAAATGTTCCAAAAAATTATATGAAATTCCTAAAAATCTGGTATGTCCTAATATATTGTTATCAGTCACAATTTTAACCATTGTCTTAAAATTCCGTACATCACCAAAACAACCAAATTTCCTTGTCAGTTATATGATATTATTGTAAGAGATTCATGAAAAAGACTCTGACAAGTACAGGTTTCTGATAACTTTAAGATGATATTATTGGACTGAGTTAAGAATTTCCAAAACTCTAATAGGCAACTGATGGATTCATAAAACTGTTAACCAAATATCGAGCAAAACAATAGTCAATTCTATGGGACTAAGTTAACTGATAAGAGTAATCATAATCTTTATGACTTTTTGTTCGAAACATTGTTGCTTCTTTAATGTCTTATCTTTCAGATTTAAGGAACTCTTTTTCTCTGTTCTCTTAAGCTCTTTGTAAGTTACAACTTGATAACATATATTTTTGTAAACAAAGATGGAACATTTCTGTTTTTCTCCCTACCTAATTGCTCCAGAATTTGGAAACTCTTATTAAATATTCTTATTTTCATGGCAAAATAGGTATTTGCATAGGTTCAATAAGAATCTAGTCTCCTTGTAACAGAACATAATTGGGCAAGTCCTTGGCTTGGCTTCTTAGCCTAGAGAGATTTTTAAAGGTCTAATCTGAAATTTCTTATTACCAGAGAGTTTTTAAAACTAAGGTTGGGCCAGGCACAGTGGCTCACACCTATAATCCCAGCACTTTGGGAGGCCAAGGCAGGAGGATTGCTTGAGGCCAAGAGTTGGAGGTTACGGTGACCTTTGATGGCACCACCACATTCCAGCCTGGGCAACATAGTGAGACTCCCCATCTCTACAGAAAATTAAAAAAAAAAATTAGCTGGGCATGGTGTCGTGCGCTTGTACTCTTAGCTACTTGGGAGGCTAAGGCAGGAGGATTGCTTGAGCCCAGGAATTAGAAGTTGCAACGAACAATGATGACACTGCTGTATTCCAGTCTAAGCAACAGAGCAACACCCTGTCTCAAAACAAAAGAACAAAAAAAAAAGTTGACTGATACAAAGTTATTAAGTTAATAAAGCCCCTGGGATATTACCAAAGCTCAAACTAAAATATCACATTTTAAAATATACATAGAATGAATATCCTTGTTGTACTTATATAAATAATCAGCTCAAGTTTAATGAAACTAGATTTATTTTGTAAAAAAAAAAAAAAATTAACTCCTCTTTTACTGAGGACCCACCAACGTGAGCGGTATTCACACCAAAACCATGAAGAAGGCGGCCCCGGGTCATCATTGAGAAGTACTACAGGAGTCAGGGCAATGCCTTCCACACGAACAAGCACATGTGCAAAGAGATCACCATTATTCCCAGCAAGACGCTCTGCAACAAGATAGCAGGCTACGTCACACACCTGATGAAGCGGATTCAAAGAGGCCCAGTGAGAGGTGTCTCCATCAAGCTGCAGGAGGAGCAGACAGAAAGGAGGGATAACTATGTCCCAAATCTCAGCCCTGGATCACAAGATCATTGAAGTAAATCCTGACATTAAGGAAATGCTGAAACTTTTGGACTTTGGCAGTCTGTCTGTCTGCAGGTTGCTCAGCCTACAGTTGGGATGAATCTCAAAACACCACGTGGAGCCGTTTGAATCTTTCTGCTATGCTGTAATATTTTAATAAACCTGGGACAACAACAACAAAAATTAACTGTGGTTTTTGGGGATAAAATGAGAATGACTATAAGAAAGATTTATTTTAACAGAAAACTATAGTGCACCCATTATAGAATCTAGTCCTGTTCATTTTCGTTTGAGGTTTTGTTATCCTTCTGTAAACTGAATCCTGAAATTCTCTAGTTTCACTAAAAACTAAAACTGCCCTTTTCCCCAGCCATGCAATCTGAAACTGGATGACTTTAAACAGATTGTGTATGGACATCTTCACTCCTGCTGCTACATGGGTCGCTCAGAGAGTTCACCGCAACACCACCTGAGACACAATCAGAGACATCCAACTGCCATCTTCATGCCACCATCCGAGGTAAAGATGCTTCAGACTCGAATCTAGAAATCTCAACTAGCTGCCCTCCAGGCTCAGACTAAGTTCATAATTTGCTCCAAATATTAACCTTTGTTTTTCTTTTTTTTGCATAGAATGATACCTTGAATTCCCTTTAAGCAATATAATCCAAAGTAAACAATTTAGCTTCAACAGTACTCCAAAACAGAAGTTCTTGCTATTTTAACAGTTTAACAAAGAACAGTTTGTGTTCTTATTGATTAAAAAATGTTGTTTCTATGTTAATAAATTAGAAATTGTTGCTCAAAATTTAAAGGATCTTAAGAAACAAATGTAAGTCTCTCGAATAGTTGCTGCATCCTCCATTGATTTATTTAGTTGGTTAACTCTTGGCTCCTCAGAATCTCTGCTCCAGGGAATTTTTCAATTCTTGGCTATTATTCTCCTTATAATCATTGTCTTCCCCTTCCTAGTGCACTGTATCCTCTCCAGGGTTTTAAATGCTTTCCGGCAGCCACTCACACATCAAATGATTGCCACTAGGATTAGACAACTTGAAGAACTCAACAACAGGACCACTCAAGCCTGCAACAACTACACAACCTTAGATAATGATGATTACCTGACCTTACATTTCAGTGTAACTGATGATAACATTTATTAATACATGACTCTTCATTCCAGTGGCTTCATCAATAGCAGTAACCAAAGTCACATTATACTGTTTGGTCACTGAGAGAATGACCAAAAGGGGTGAATTGTTAAAGTAAATTAAAATGGAGACGAGGCCTGAAGAAACCCTCAACAGACAAAGACAATTAGGCCTCATAAGTGACCCAAACCTTGCTTGATTTGCAAACATAAGCAAAACTTAACTCGGGCTATTTCTCGTAAATGCCTATATTAAAGGAAAATAGACCTTAAGCTCAACCAATCTGATATAGCCAACAAATTTATAACTATATACCTAGGGACTTTCCGGCAGGATAGGCCAAATAAGGCTACTGTACAACTGCCACTGAACAAATGATTTCTTTATTTTGCTTCCACATTTACACCATAACTATTAATACTTGCCCCTAATGATTTGTCGTCAGAACAAACCACTTTGCTTTGGTGTTTCCCGATTTATCAATTGCTTCTTACTCAAATAACCACTTTAAATTTTTATTGTGCCTCAGATTTTTCTTTTGACACAAAGAACAGGAACCTCACCCCTATAGCCATGGGGAACTAGATTCCACCAACAACCTGAATGAGCTTGGAAGCGGATTCTTGTCCCACGCCTCCAGATATGAGCCCAACCCAGCCGACACCTTGATTTTGGCCTTGTGAGACCCTGACCAGAGAACCAGCTGAGCCCACCAGGACTTCAGACCTACAGCCTGTGAGATAAAAAATGAGTATTGTTTTTAGCCACCAAATTTCTGGGCATGTGTCATACAGCAATAGAAAACACAGTGGGGAAATAAATGTACCAGGGAAACATAATAGAAATGCCAGGGCGTGCTGAGTATCTCCATCTGTGGTCTGTGGTCATGAATAATAAGTGGATCTAATCGGTGATCTTCTCGCGTATCATTCACCTATGTGGGTGCAGGCACAGGGCGGTGGATAAGATGGCCTCAGCTAGGGTCCAGGTGCCTCCAGGCAAGAGCGGCAGAGGAAAGGATGGACAACAGAATTGGGAAGTTGGCAGAGGAGAAAGTAAAATGAGATCATAGAGTCTAAACTGGGTAAGTCTGCGAAGATGGGATGACGCATAATGAGAAAGTGGAGCTCAACAAGGGGTCCAAAGCTAATGGGCCAGAGAGTTGGAAGGATCATCCATAAGGCTGCTGAAATCACCGAGAACAATGAAGAAGGGCAGAGAGGAAGACAATGGGCCAGGAGCTGGTTGGGAAGGAGATGAAGTGCCCTGGAGCCAGCAGCTGCCAGCAAGGAAGGGTGGCGGTGGCATAACGGACACCAGGAGCTCCAGGGAGCAGGGGCGCGTACAGGAGGAGAGGCGACCGAGGACATTTATCCCCGCTACCTGTCAACTTGACCTTACTTGGAAATAGGGTCTTTGCAAATGTAATCAAGGTAAGATGTCATTCTAGATTAGGGTGGGCCCTAATCTAATGACTAGTGTCCTTAACAAGGGAAACTTGGCCACAGGGAGACAGGAGACACAGAGGGAAGACAGCCATGTGAAGACGGAGGCAGAGATTGTAATCATGCTGCCTTAAGCCAAAGAACACCTGGAACTACCAGAAGCTGGAAGAGGCAAGGAAGGCTCCTCCTCTAGAGATTCAGAGGGAGTGTGGCCCTTCTGACACCTTGACTTCAGACTTCTAGCCTCCAGAACTGTGAGACAATAAATTTTTGTTGTTTTAAGCCACCTGGTCATGGTAATTTGTTGTGGCAGCCTGTGCAAACTAACCCTGAGCTACGTGAGAATAAAAAATAACAGTTTCTACTTAAGAGGTCTTCAGGGAGGAAATGATGTCCTCAGGAGACAGTGAGTTTTGCTCTAGGCAAGGAGATCAAGAGAAGATTTGGAGAAGGGGTTGAGGACAAAGCAGAGCTTGCTCAGCCCAGAGCAGTGCCAGGGCCACAAGAGGGTAGGGGAGGACAGGGAGGGTGGGGCACTGGCTCAGATGAGGAGATGCAACAGGAGGGATGTGGTGGCGATGGATTAGCTGCATTCTCTGGCCTTGTGGTGACTGAGATGGACAGGGTCAGGCCAGATGGTCACTGAGGGGACAGGTAACCTGTTTGCTGTTTGGGCCTGATACTCATCCCACTGTCTGGAAACCATGCACCCTTCCATGCGGTAGTCACCTGCAGTGAGACTGTGCTCTCCTGATGTGGGGCCTTCTGGGGTAGCTCTGCTACTTACCCTTCTCTGAGGCCCTGTGGTCTCTGATGATAATAGCCATCATCACAGCTCTGGGCCTAGACTTGGGAACTTTACAGCTTTATAGTTTCCTATTATCCATACTACTGTCCAATATGGTAGCCACTTGCCATATGTGGCTATTTAGATTTAAATGTAAACTAATTAAATTTACATAAATTAAAAATTCAGTTCCTCAGTCACACCAGCCACATTTCAAGCGCTCAATAGCCACATGTGACTAGTGGCTGAAATACTGGAGCAGAAATCATCTCCATGATCCCAGAAAATTCTACTGGACAGAGCTAGCCTAGACCATGGATACCGGTTATGTGAACCACTGCCCTTACAAGGTGGTGCTGTTCAGTAACAGCTGGACTCATGAAGGGGAGGCAGAACAAGAAGGCCCTTATAGGAACACCTCTCCACCCAGCTCCCGGAGACAAGGGTCAGCTTACCTCCAGCCCAGGAATGCTCTGAGTACACCAACACCTCAGAGTCCAGAACACAGTGCCACAAGGCCCAGAGAGGGGCAAGTTTCTCCCTATAGGTAGTCCAAGGCCTCCCACCCCCCATTCTTTATTTCCTGCCTCAGCCCACACAGACAGACCCCCATCCATAGGGCTGGGCTATGCCTCTAGCCCTAATAAGCCAGTCACAGCAAACATCAAATCAGTTCCTCCAAAAATGTCCATCTTAGCCAGCTACATGGGACACCAATAGACCCGTAGGACATCTATAATCTGCCCAGTTCCTTCTCACCTCTGTCCCTCTGATGAGGAAAGCCCTCCTTCATCCCCTTTGTCTCAGTCCTCAGCTCCCCAAGGCCTGCTGGACCAAGACCCAGCCACAGTGTCCTGCACAGAGCACTGGAAACCCAGAGCTAAGAAACGCCTTTCTCCCCCACTGCCTGCAAGAAAGCAAGAAGTCTAAAAAACAATTCCCACACAAACATGTTTAACATTCCTCTCAGGTCAATGATGGACATTTGCTTCACATTTAGGAAAAGCCCTTTGTAGTGATTTTCCCAAAGCAAAAAGTCAGTCAGCCCCAAGATGAATTGAAGTCTCTCTCTCTCTAGAAATTGGAAACTGCCTGTAACTTTTCAATGATAGTTTTTCCTTCTTCTGAACATTGGCATAGGCAAAGTATTTATGACTAAGACCCCCAAAGCAAATACAGCAACAACAAAAATAAGTAAATGGGACTTAATTAAACTAAAAAGTTTCTGCACAGCAAAGGAAATAATTAGCAGAGTAAATAGACAACCTACAGAATGGGAGAAAATATTTTCCAACTATATATCTGACAAAGGGCTAATATCCAGAATCTATAAAGAATTTAAACAAATCAGCAAGAAAAAACAAATAACCCCATCAAAAAGTAGGCAAAAGACATGAAGACTTTTTTCAAAAGAAGATGGACAGGCCGGGCATGGTGGCGCACGCCTATAATCCTAGCACTCTGGGAGGCCGAGGCGGGAGGATCGTTCAAGATAAGGAGTCCGAGACCAGCCTGAGCAAGAGTGAGATCCCGTCTCTACTAAAAATAGAAAGAAATTAGCTGGACAACTAAAAATATATAGAAAAATTAGCCGGGCATGGTGGCACATGCCTGTAGTCCCAGCTACTCGGGAGGCTGAGGCAGAAGGATTGCCTGAGCTCAGGAGTTCGAGGTTGCTGTGAGCTAGCCTGATGCCACAGCACTCTAGCCCAGGCAACAGAGCAAGGCTCTGTCTCAAAAAAAAAAAAAGAAGATGGACAAATGGCCAAAAAATACATGAACATATGCTCAACATCACTAATTATCAGGGAAATGCAAATTAAAACCACAATGAGATATCACCTTACCCCAGTCAGAATGGCCATTATTAAAAAGTCAAAACACAATAGATGCTAGCGTGAATGCAGTGAAAGGGAATATTTATACACTGTTGGTAGGAATGTAAACTTAGTACAACCTCTATGGAAAACAGTATGGCAATCCCTCAAAGAACTAAAAGTAGACCTACCATTCGATCCAGCAATCCCACTACTGGATATCTGATACCCAAAGGAAAAGAAGTCATTTTATAAAAATGACACCTGCACCCAAATGTTTATCACAGCATAATTCACAATTGCAAGGATATGGAATCAATCTAAGCACCCACCAACTGACAAATGGATAAAGAAAATGTGATACATATATACCATGGAGGACTATTCAGCCATAAAAAGGAATGAAATAATGTCTTTTGCAGCAACTTGGATGGAACTAGAGACCATTATCGTAAATGAAATATTTCAGGAATGGAAAAACGAATACCACGTGTTCTCATTTATAAGTGGAAGCTAAACAAGGGGCATATATGGTCATAAAGTGGTGTAAGGGACATTGGAAACTAAGAAGTGGGGAGGTTGGCAGAGAATGACGGATAAAAATCTACCTAACAGGTACAGTGTACACTGTTCTGGTGATGGGTACACTAAAAGCCCTGACTTTAGCATCATACAATTCATCCATGTAACAAAAAACATGTGTACCCCCTAAATCTATAGAAATTCTTAAAAACCTCAAAAAACAAAAAATTTGAAAAAGTAAAATAAATGATAGTTTTTCCTGCTTCTTCTTCCCAAGGTTTCAAAAATCATAGGATCTAATCTCAAGCCAGGTTCCCCAAAACTGACTTGAAGACCATGATTGGCCCAGTGAGGGCAATACCAACTGGAAATCCTAAAATCTGGAAGGCATTTGGTGTCTGAGTAAAGAACCTGACACAAAGAGAACATCTAACTACACAACATTTGCATCAAAACAAACTGGATTTGCCACTCTCTTATTGAAGCTGTAGAGAAATCCTAAAAATGTTAAATCATCCAGGGATGATACATGGAAATTAAACAATACACATTACTGCTAATTTGAGATCCGTGAAGGACCACTGATATTTCCCTTATTTGGTGTGCTAAATTATAGTGTTTGATTTTAGTGGAGGTAAAATATTTATCAGGCATTTCATGGGTCATTCAGTTTTCCTCATCTTATCTTTCATCAAGGATTTGCATCTGCAAAACATCCCCGTGCTTCAGCTACCTAACTCTCATAGTTAGGAAGGAAATATTGCCAAAGCAGAAGAAATGTAAGAACAAAACCCCACATTAAGACAGGAGCAATGGGAGGAAGAGGGGGAAATTTAAGAGGGGGCGGCTAAAGAGGCAGAATCAAAAGGATATGGTCCCCCACTGGACATAGGGGCTATGGTGAAATGCCAGTTTTAAATATTCTTTGTGATTTCTTCCCTTTCTCTCCTACAGCCCCACTTTGAGCAGCCAAGCTTTTCTGCTTATGCCTCATTGAAAGGATGCAACAACAAAAAACAAGGGGGGAAATGGGAAGTCACTTCTGTCTTCTGAATTTCAATTACCTAGACCCTTAAGAAAACAGAGAGGGCTCCCGGTCCGGACAGGAGAAAATATCTTGGGTAAAGCAAGGCCTAGCATCATCTCCAGCTCCACGGCACCAATACCACCAGCACTACCATCGAACAAGAGCCAGTGGGAAGGTGACACGAGCACAGACGGTGTGGGTTCTGTCCTCAGGCACCTGAGCAGAGAGACAGGAAAACCCCCAAGTATGTTTCCAAGACATGATGGCAGTGGGGCCCCAGATCTATACCCTAAGCAGAGCCTCAGGAAGGAGACAAGGCCCCAGAAAGTAGAAATGACAGCAAAGTGCAGCCCATTTTGGAGTCAGCTTGAACCATGGACAGCGTCACACTTTCCTGTGCTACATACGCCAGGGCACAGGAGCAGCAGAATGATCCCTGTTTGTCCAAGAGGAACCTAGAGGTAGCAGAGAGATACAAGACCTAAGGAGGCCATGCAAGCGGGAACCAGGCAGTGGACATCTCAGCAGACACCAGGTGGTCACTTAATAACAGGAGCCACTTCCTCCAGTGCTTCCTCTAGTGCTTTGACTTTTTGAGACACCTTCCCAGAATGTAGGCAATCCCTGGAGAGAGGAGGGGAGATTCACCAATTCACTAAAATTAGGTGTCCACCACTCCAGTAGAATAGGGGCTGGCTCAAAATAGAAATGTGGTTATATTACAGAAAAACAATGTTATGTTGCCTGCATATCTGAGTTTGTAGAATAAGATAATACCTCTGTAAGAATTAAGGGCCTGAGAGAAGCTAGAAACTAACAAATTTCTGGCTAGGGAACTGGAGGATGGTGGCGCCATTCAAGGATGTGGGGAATGAAGGAAGGAGGGCAAACGGAGTAGAAAATGCTGAGTTTAAGGTTTGGACATACTGAGGTTGAGATGCTGATGGGACATCCAAGGGATGTCAGGAGGCAGGTGGCTAATTACAACTGGTGCTCAGGAACGAGGCCTACCTGAAAATAAAAATCTTGGCATCATCAGCCCATACAAGTAGTGGCTGACAGATGAGTAATGGATTGGGGTGGTAATCTTACGTAGTCACTGTGTGCCAGGCATTGTTTTTATGCATACTGACGCACTGAATCCTCAAATCAACCTATAAGGCAGGTACTACTATCCTCATTTTCCTTTTTTATTTTTTAGAGACAGAGTCTCGCTATGTTGCTTAGGCTGGACTCAAACTCCTGAGCTCAAGCAATCCTCCCACCTCAGCCTCCCAAGTAGCTAGGATACAAGTGCATGCCACCACACCTGGCCCCATTTTTTTTTAGCATATGAAGAGACAGATAAAAATGTTTCAGGTCTCCAAATGCTGGCGAGGATGTGGAGAGACAGGAACACTCTTACACTGCTGGTGGGACTGAAAATTAGTGCAACCTCTGTGGAAAAGAATTTGGAGATACCTCAAAGAGCTAAAAATAGAAATACCATTCAATCCAGCAATAGCACTATTATGCTTCTACCCAAAAGAGCAAAAAACATTCTATGATAAAGACATCTGCACCCGAATGTTTATGGCAGCACAATTCACTATTGGCAATGATGTGGAAACAACCCAAGTGCCCGTCAATTCATGAGTGGATTATTAAGATTTGGTATACATATACAACGGAATATTACTCAATCATAAGAAACGACAGTGACCTAGCACCTCTTATACTTTCCTGGATTAAACTTAAGCCCATTATCCAAAGTGAGATACCACGAGATCAGAAGAATGGGCTCCACTTGTACTCACCATCAAATTGGTACTAACTGATGAACACTTAGGGTGCTCCCATGGCAGTAATACTCTGCAGGGATTAGGGGGATGGGGCGGGGTAAACCGGCACCTAAAGGACACAGGGAGCATTGTAGGGGGGAAGGGCATGCCTGGCTTGGGTGAGGCAAAGACATAAAATGTAACCATAATGTTTGTACCCTCATAATACCCTGAAATAAAAAAAAAAGAAAAAGAAAATGAGCAAAGAATATAGTCATGACACAGAAGAGCATATCCAAACAGCCAATAAACATATTTAAAACAAAACAAAAAAATGTTTCAGGTCTCACAACTAGGAACCAGGGAAATCAGAAGTTATCCCTGTGAATCTACAACCTGCACATATAACAACCACTGTGCCATAAGCTGCCCTAGAAATAAAAAGGATGAAGGAATGGCAGAGGAAAAGGAGAATGAGGAGGAGCTGTCAGGAGGAAAACCAGCAAAGCTCCATGTCACAAAACCTGGAGGAGAAGAGAACTGCAAGCAGGAAATGGTTGGAGGTATCAAATTTGCAGATGGCCAAGTAATTGACTCTAACTCTCTAGCACAGCAGCTCTCAAAAGGTCATCCCATGCCGGCTGCTGCAGCATCACCCAGAACTTGTTAGAAATTCACATTCTCAGACCCAAGCCAGATCGACTGAATCAGAAAGCCTGGGGGGCTGGAGGGCTTTAACAGGCTCGCTAGGTGATAGTGATACACACTCAAGTTTGAAGAGCACTGCTCTCGATGACTATTTTATAACTCCTCCTTTCTGTTTCAACCTCACTCTTAGCTGACCTTGCTTCCTAATTCACCAAGAGGAAAAAGGAAAAGGCCATCAGGAGAGAATATCCACTAGCTTCCTCTGCCTCCCTGCATCTGTGCCCAAACAGCATGCCCTCTCTCTCGCCTTTACCTCGATGAACCATCCGTGCCCCTCGCCAAAGCTGGCCCTCCGCTGCTGCACTCGACCCCATCCCTTCCCACCAAATCCCTTCCGCATCATCAATTTGCACTCTCTCCCGGCTCTTGCCCATCAGCATATAACATATAGCTAGTTTTTCCACTTAAATAATTTTCTTGACCTCACTTCTTTTAGCTCCCACCCAATTTCTCTCCTTCCTTTACAACAAAACCCCAAAGAGTGGCCTACACTGTCTGCACCTCTCTGTTCTCATTCTTTCTTGAACATCCACAATCAGACTGTCACCCCCACCACTCTACCAAAACTGTTCTTGTCAAGGTCGCCAAGAACCTTCTAAATCAGTACTCAAACTCATCTTATTCAGCCTGTGGACAGCAATTGACACTATAGATCTTTCCCTCCACCTTGGTAAGTTTCCTTCTCTTGACTTCCAGCATACCACCGTCTCCTGTGGGGGTTCCTCACTACACTGGCCATACCTCAGTCTCTCTAATGGTTCCAACCGATCTCTAGAACCATTTAGTGGCAGAGAGCACCAGGATTCAGTCCTCGCACACCTTTGCTATCTACACTTGCTCCCTCAGTAATTCTTCTAATCTCACGGTTTTAAATAATATGCACATGCTACTCTCGATTTTATATTGCCAGCCCAGATCACACCAAACTTGCACATCCAACTACTTTCTTGACATCTCCTATAGACATCTCAAAGTTACGATGTATTAAACCAAGGCTCCTGATCTACCTCCCGTTTCCCGCCACCTCACCCAAAACCTGCTCCTTCCACAGCCTTCCTCTCCTCAGTTAAAGTTCAGGGAAAAAATTCCAACCTTGCCCTCACACTGCCTAATCTGTTGGCTCTATGTTCTAAATACACCCAGAATCCGACCACTTGGCATTGCTTCTCCTGCTCCCCCGCTAACCCCCGAGCCATCATCATCTCTCACCAGATGCTTGCAGTGACCTCTTACATAATCTCCTGCTTCTGCTCTGGCTCTCTTCGGATCTGTTCTCCATACAGTAGCTAAAGGGATTGGGATTCTGTTAAAACAAAAGTCAGATCCATGTCCCTCCTCTGTTCAAAATCTTCCAATGGGTTCCCGTCTGGGAGTGAAAGCCAAAGTCGTCAGAATGGCCTTGGGGCACTATAAGGTGGGTGCCTCCCTTATGTCTTTGACTTCATCTCCCACCCCCTCCCTATCTCTCCCTCTGTCTTCACTCCAGCCACACGGACCTTGTTCTTCCTCAAAAGTGGCAAGCAGCTCCCGCCTCAGGACCTTTGCATTTACTGCTCCCTCTGCCTAGAATATTACTTTCCCCAGATATGTACATGGCTTGCTCCTGGCCTCCTTCAGGTTACTCAGATGTCACCTTCCCTGACCACACCTGACATATTCCGTAGCCCCTCCCTGCGTGATGTACTTCACAGCTCTCAGTGCCATCTAACATACTATATATTCTACTTATTTGGTTATTGTCCCGCTTCCACTAGAATGTAAGCTCCTTGTTGTTCACTGCTATGGCTCCAGTTCCTAGCACAAGCGCCTGGCTTGTACAATACCTACTTGTAAAATGAAGTGATGGAATGAGGACCCTAAGGAAGCATAAAGGGTTGGGATCCAGAAGGGACTGGTCCTGGACAAGAAGGGGGACACCTCTTTCACTGCTCCTGGAGCAGAGGCAAGAATGGATTCAGTTATGTTTGTAGGTAGAAATTTAAGTGTCCCCCTCCTGACTGCCTCTAATTTCTCCAGGATATAGAAGAGAAGGAAAGCCTTGAGGAGAGGGGTGGTGGAGAGAGATACCTGTGGTGGAGAGTGGGAGGGACTAAGGACACCTGGTCCAGGTGAAGCTGAAAACCTGGATTTGTCTTGGCACCAATCCACTGGGTGTGTGGTTTTCTGCATCAGCATGGAGGGTAAGGTTATATACAAGGAAGGGGAGCTTTTTCTTGAAAGACCTGAGAGAATTGCTTCCACTGACTCCATGCCTCCGCTTACCCACGCAGGCGGTCATCACTAACCACTGGTCCCACGGAAGTAAAATGAGCAGAGTGCCTTTAAGAGTAAGAAAAAGGGAAAAGGAACAGGACCCGGCCCGTTGGGAAGGCGCGGGAACTTTAAGCCTTCCCGGAAAACAGAAAGTTGATATGCCCCGGGCTCGAGTTCCGAGCCTTCGCCCATGACTCCTCCTCTTTCTCAATACCTTCCAGCTGCCCCACCGTGTCACATTCCAGTCCACCTCTTTTGGCGCTCCACCCCCTAAGCTCGCGTGCTTTTCCTCCACGTGGTTCTCTGTGTACACAGGTTGCCAGGGACACCCGAGCCGGGCGGGGCTCTGATGACGCCACAATAGGAACAAGCCAATAGCCGTGACGTTTCTCAGTGACGCGAGACGCGGGCTGTGGCTCTGCCGGCCCGGGCGCAATGAGGCGGCTGCCCGCTGGGTGGCGCCGATTTCCCGGGGAGGTCCTTTCTGGGCCCCCGGCGGAGGTGGGGGAGAGGCCGGCAGGAGCCGAGGCCAGGGAGCCCTCTGCGTCAGCTGCTGCTCGCTGCGCCGCGCCAGTGCCAGCCGGGACTCACCCGCGGCTCCATGCTTGTGCCCGGTTCGACTCGTCCATCCTCCGAGAAGAGGCAGGTACGTGCCACCTGTCGGAGATCGGGGACGGGAGGATGCGGAGGTCACCGCCGGTTTGAGGCTCAGAAAGTAAGGTGTCAACGACACCCTGGGCAGAATGGGCACTAGAAATGTAGGGCGAGGGCCAGCAGTGCAGGGGAGCTCCAGCCGTGGGTGCCAGTTGTGTGAGGGCTGCCAGCTGACAGCCCAGGGTGCCAGAAAGAGCCATCTGTGTGCTGATCAGTGTGTTCTAAGGAAATGCTGCTTCGGCGGGTCCACGTCGCTGTGCCCTCTGTGGTATGTGGCCTGAGAGTGACGCCTGGACACTGACAAGCCCCTCCCCACGTGCGCGTGCAGCTCACTTACTCCCTGCTCTTAGAGCTCCCAGGGCTGTCTCTGGTCAGTTTGCCACAGGGGGCTGGGGGTTGGGGAGGACAGCAGTTAAGTGGAAGGGGAGATTTTCCACCAATCCCAAGCTAGAAAGAAGCATCTTTGCAATTCTCACCAATCCCAAGCCCTAAGTAGGCACGCGGTGCTCCAAGGCAAGCAACGTACTCTTCACAGCCAAAGGAAGCCCAGGCCAACCCATTCTAGCTCTCCCCTGAGGAGTGAACACCCCACCTCCCGACCTGGCTGCTTTTAAAATAGGGCTGAGCTGGAGACAGTGGTAGGGGCTGCTCACCTCCCCTGGCATGGGCATGAGAACATCCCCCAAATGCGCCTGGTAGAGTGGAGGAAAGGAGAGCTGGCTGGACTAGCGTTGGGGCATCCCCCACTCCTGTGATGCTGTAGATGCATGCCAGACTGCTGGAGTCGGAATGAGGACTGGAATGAGGGCGTTCTCTGAGGTGCATCATCAGGACCCAGGCTGAGTCAGTGGCCTGTGCTGAGACAGGGTGGAGGCACCAGCCTGGGGTACTCCCAGTCCTCAGGGAGAGCCATCGAGAAACAGGAGAAACATCCTGGGAGCGGACAAGTGCACCAAGGCCAGAGAGGCTAAGAACCCTATTCCTTCCTGTGACCCTGCCCAGCCCGCCTCTGAGGCCCTGGAATCCTGAGCTCTTGCACAGGTAGAGTGGAACCACCCAGAGGGGCCGGGCATTCTCCTGGTGGCCTGGGGAAACTGCGCTTGCCATATTTTCCTCGGCAAAGGGGGAAGCAACCCAAATAGGCTTGACCTTTCTCTGCTTGGTGGACTGGACATCTAGGAAGATGGCAGGCCTTATTTGCCCTTCCCAGCTATGGGACATGGCCCAGTTCAAAAACCACGGGGCTGTTCTCTGGCATTAGAAAGGAGCATTCCCTGACGGGGAGACTGGGGGCCCTTTTCTCCCTAGAGGGTTCACCTGGTGAGGTGCCACTACTCATACTACCACTAATTATAATAATAAGTGGAAGTATTCAATATCATCGTCATCACTTATTGAACTCTTACTATATGCCAGGAAATTTACAAATATTATTTTATTTAATCCTCACAACTGTGAGATATACCATTATTGTTATTATTTCTGTTTTACATTTTAAATAACTAAGGTTCAGAGAACTGAAGTGACTTACCCACTGTTTCAGAGCCAGTAAGGGAAAGAACTAGAATCCAAGGCCTTAGAAGTCCATTATAAGAGTATCGGACTGAAACCTGAGTGCTGGTGCCTGTCTGCCTCTCACTGTCTGTACAGCCTTGAACAAGCTGCTTTCTTTCTCGAGGCCTATCTGCTCCATCTCAGAATTAAAGGAGTTGGACTAGCAGTATGTCTTCTTCCTGTTCTCTAATTCTGCTACTGGCAGCTCCAGAGAATCTGCCTTCTCCATATTTTTGCCTCAAGGTCCACCCTCACCCCTCTACCATCTTTCCCATCTTCTGTTTCCCCTTAAATCCCCCTACTATTCCACTTCAAAATGCCCCTTTTCCAAGAGTCCTAATAGATCTCCTTGGCTAGCTTTGGCCCAAGAGGGCAGCTCCTCTAGGGTGGGCATGCCACTGCCCCTTTAATTCTCCCAGGGCTTGGAATGCGAGTGAGTTGCGCTAGCCATCTCTGCAAGTCTGCGAGGTCAGATAAGATACTATATATATCGAAGTCAGTAACCTGAGCTCCGGATTACCCAGCCCCAAGTCCGACTCCAGCTTCTGGGCTCTCCACTGCGTTCCCTGCCCTGCTGGGGAAGGAGAAGCCCCCAGGTACCATCCAGTGCTCCCGGACACAGGTCAGTAGCTGCCCCTTTGGCATCTGAGCTTCACTGAGCCCCTGTCTAGAGGACAGACGTCAGTGAGTTTGGGGGAGCATGTGAAGCCACGGCAAGGGGCCTGGTGGGTGCCGTGAGCAAGATCAAAGGCTCCTCCAGAGGAGGACAGAGGGAAAATGAAGCCCTAGAGGAGAGGGAGGGACACTGGGACTCTCTCCTGAGGAGGGGGCACCAAGAAAGTGCCTGGGCAGAGGTGGTTGGAAGAGAGAATTTAAGTACGCTAATACTCCCTGAAGGCCCATTTCTTTGCCTTTTCTTAGAAGTGTAGAGATGTCCAGCCACCCCCTCCCAACCCCATATCAAGAAGCACCCTATAGAGACACTGCCCTGGGCCTACCCGCTTCTTCTCCACCAGTCAAGATTCTTGCTTTAATCGCCAATCTCTTTATCTTACCTCCTCCCCACCCCACCCCCAGCCCTTGGGCAACTACTGGGAGCAAGAAAGAGAGAAATGGACCCAAATTCCCTCGGATGACCCCCTGCCGAGGCAGGCAAGAGGTTTAGGCACTAAGCTGGTGGGTTACTGGGCACTAGCCCCTGATACATAGAGCTGCTGGTGACAGGCTGGAGGGGAGGGGGCCAGCTGAGGCTCCTGGGGCCTGAGAGGAGGAGACAGAGTTCCCAGACTGTTCAGGCATAAATATGTCCCACCCCAATCCTCTATCCATATCCTCCACACCTGCCAGGACATCCCTCATCCCATCCTCCAGAATTGGATGCTTGTGCCCAGACAGTGTGGCAGGCGACTCAAGCAGCCAGGAGTAAGGGGCAGAGAGTGCAGATGGAGGGAGATAGGATCCCTTGGTCACCCCACTACCCTTCAGGGTCAGCACATTCTGATGCTGTTAGCAAGTGGCTTTGGGAAGCTCTGAGGTCACCACTGTGGAGGTTCCCAAGCACCTGGAGGAACTGGCTGGGACTTCCCACTCACCTGTCCTGGCACCTGGGCAGGAGGGAAGGGATTGAACCCTGTTTAGGTGTTGCTCTGAAACTTGACTAAGGTCTCTATCCAAGGCCACAGAAGCAAGGCATGCTTTCACCCCAGAAAGCCAAGTGAGTCTGGGAAAAGAGGAGCCATGAAGGTTGCTGGGATATAGGACATCACCCATTGCCTGCCCCCAGGGCCAGGAGTGCCTGGGATTCCTGGGGAGCAAGTCCCTCCCCTGGCTGGGCAGGTTAGGGAGCCCTTCACGTGAGCAACAGGAAATGACAGTGGCTGACGAAAGGGGGTTCATTTTAACACCTGGCTCACCTAGCCTGGGTACCTGGGGGAGTGGGCTGAGCTGCAGCCAGGGTAGGAGGCTAGGGGACATGTTCTGAACCAGGCCTGGGGCCGAGGGCCCGGAGCTGGGGTGGATGCTGGTGACGGGGGACATGCAGGAGCTTGGCACAGCAGGTGAAATGGAGGCCTCCTGGACCATCTCATGACTGATCAATATTGTTCTGGGGCTCAGGTTGCGCCTGGCTTCACTTTCATTCACCTGCAGTGGAAAATCCAGAGAGCTGCTCCTCCGGGAGTCTGTACCCTCCATGCTGTTGCTGGACTGTGGACACCTGGATTCTGTCTCTGTCCTTCCCTCCAGCCCCAGCTTGCAGGTCCCCAACCCTGTCCCAGCCCTTGGAGAGTCCAGGGAAGTGTGAAGCAGGGGGTTTGGCTTCAGGCTGGCTGTAGGGGACAGAGCACAGGTCCCAACCCACCTCTGCCACTGCTCCCAGAGTGACTTTGGGAAATCCCCAGCACTCCTAGGATCCCCAGTTTCCTCCTCTGCTAATGGGCATCATAATAGCACCTACTGCTTAGAGTGGCTGGGAAGATTAGGTCAGTTAATACACTGCGTCCCAAGGCTCACTGCAGTTTGAAGCTTTAATAACTTCAGAAATACGAATACTAAAAACCTCCTTTAAAAGTGTCACTATTTAAGCCAGGCCTGACGGCACACGCCTATAATCTCGGCTACTCAGGAGGCTGAGGCAGGAGGATTGCTTGAGCCCAGGAGTTCAAGACCAGCCTAGGCAACATAGTGAGACCCCATCTCAAGAAAAAAGAAAATGTTTCACTATTTAAATTTCTTGTATGTTTTTTTGAATTGTGAATAAGTTTTTTAAACTTTAAATAATTCAATCCTTCCAATGATGTTTGTAAGCTTGAGGCATTTATATGTCTGAAAGAACTCAAGCCAAAACCTGTGCTAAGACTTTTGGGACACTCTGTGCATGAAGCCCACTGAGAACGCCAGACACATGGCAAGGCCGTGTGAGCGCTGGTCTGAGGCTGCTGAGAAGATGCAGTCAGAAGCTGCATGTGACGTTCTCAGCTCGCTTGGTGCCTGGTCCAGAGGTGCTCAGCACCAGCTGGCTGGGGTGACAGCCTCTTGGCTCAGATGTCCTGACAGGAAGCTGAGTGCCTCTGAGTGGAGGATTGCCGCTGCAACTCCCAAGACGGGGAAACTGAGCAAAGCGATGGGGAATTTCTGCCATAGAAGGGAAGAGTTGGGGCACTGCAGTGAAGATGGCATAGAGGAGGAGCTTGGCAGGGGACTGACCCTGTTGTCCAAGGTGGCAGGCACCTGGGAAGGTGCTGCCTGGAGCCGCGTGCCTGTACTTGCCAGCTCTGGGTAAACAGTGAAAGGAGCCGGGCAGCAGGGGCCCCACACTGGGCAGGGAGGGTACGGGGGATCCCAGCCAATCGGCTCGCCTCCCACTGCCCCATGAAAGGGCCATTCAGTTCAGGCCGTTCCTGTGGCAACAGGGAGACTCGCAGCCACGTGAGTGCCCGTCCTGTCCCTGTCTTGCGCAGGGAGGCTACAGCCCGGGCCCCAGCCCACTCTCCCACCCAGGGTGCATTCTGCAGCCTCCAGGGACAGCTGTGCCAGGTAATGCCAAGGGTCACCAACCCAGGCTATCTTCTCACTTGAAAGATGCTGGGATCTTCGAGAGTGAAACTGGGGGTTGGGGGAGGAGAGAGACATGTGAGAGGCCTCAGCCCCAATAGGGACCCTATCCGCAGACATGGGAACTATAAGCCAGATGTCAGAGCTTCCAGGGGGTGTTAGTGAGGGCATGACTCCCAGGGCTGCTGGGGGCGGAGGGAGATCTGGCAGTGCCAGATTGGAGCAGACAGGAGAGTGGGGATCTGGGAGCCCTCTTGGGATTCTGTGGGCCAGAGGTGTGGCTGCACCTCCACCCCCAAGCCGTCCAGGACTGTCTATCCATGTCTGCTGTACCTTGTTTGGCCCCAGCACTTCTGCGTCATCAACAGGGCCAGGGGAGGTCACAGGCTTGGGGCACTGCGGGCAGAATACCAATTCCCTGGGAGCCTTAGTGTGGGGGAGGGGGAGGGACTGCCATAAGGAGGAGCCATGAGCTCATACCCTGGGGGGGGTCGTATCTGATTGGCTGCTGGGTGTCCCAGAGCCCAGCTCCTAAGACCTGGAGTCTCTTTGACTTTGCATTATTGATGCAGTTCTCCAAAGCGAAATAGAGCAAGACCCAGCTCCCCCACCCCCACCTGTGCCTCTGTCTGTCTCTCCCCCTGTGCTTTCCCTCTAACCCTGTATGAAGTTGTCCCCCAGTTATCTTTTCTTAGGAAGCAGTGAAAGTTGTGAGGTGGGAGCCCAGTGGGCAAAGCAGTATACATGAAAGGTAGGGTGTCCCCTGTACCAGTGTGGGGTCCAGTAAGCTGGACCAGGCCTTTCTGATGCCAACCTGGGCTAAGAATTGCTGGAGGTCTCTGGTAGGATCTAGGAGTGCTGTTCTGGGGCCTGTATGGAAGTTGCCACCTGCTCATCTCCCACCCCTGCACCTATTCCAAGCCTGGCATTGACTGGGATTCTAGAGCTTTTTCCCAAGTCCTCAGTATTTGGGGCTTGACACCAGCTTCTCTTTGCCCTGATGGGCTGGGCTGTTAGCCTAGGGCAGGCTGTGGGCTGCCCAAGCCAGTGTCTGTCTGCCCAATAGCTAGATGTCTGCCCACTTATCTCGATGGGGGCTGCAGGGGGAAGCCTGGCACTCCGGCTGAGGTCAGAGGCCTGCCAAGCGGGAGACAGACAGCCCTGACATTATTATAGACCAACAAAGGGAGGAGCCCAGCTGCTGGGCAGGGGCCGGGGGAGGAGATAATAACCACTGTCATTGTAGAGCCCTTTCACGTGTTATTATCTCATTTACTCCTCACAACAAGCCCACGAGGCAGGAATCACATGATTGTTATACTCATTTACAGGTGAGGAAGTTGGGGCTCAGAAAGGTTAAACGATTAGTGTAAAAGTGCCCAGCTAGTCCGTCACAGGTGAATCACACTGCTCAGAGAGTCCTGGATGGCTCTGCCTCCATCCCCTAGGAAGCCCCCCAAAATCCCCTGATGCCTTCGAGGAAAGGGGCCTGACCCTACTCACTCCTCTCTCCAAATGACCTTTGCCATTCCAGCTCCACTGGATAAAGTCTGCACGTTTAGGGTGACAGAGGGACATGTGATGGGGGATAGTGCGTCAAGGTTAAGTGGAAAGAGCATCAGGCAGGATTCTGAAAGACCTGGATCCCAACCCCGGCTCTCTTAGTGTGTGACCATGTGCAAATCAGCGCCACTACAACAGAGAGGTTACAATGCATGATTCTCTAGGGCCCTCCAAAGTGCCACATCCAGCAAGCTCTGTGTTCCATCACCAGACCCGAGCCAGCTGCAAGAACTTGGAATGCCACCTGCAGTGCAGGATTTTGGACTCTAGGGGGCCCCCTTTACACAGTGACATATTGCCGAGAACAAATTTGGGATCCCTGTTGGGAGGGGGACCCCTGGGAAGCCACAGGACCCTAACTCCACTTACAGCAGAAGGATTAGCTCGGTGAAGAGGAAGGGTTCTACCATGCGAGCGTCCCCCGTACCCCCAGACCATGTAGCCGGTGCCTGTGTCCAGGGAAGAGCCTTGGGATAGAGTCTGGAGATCGAGTTCCAGCCCCCTCTCTGCCACACTCACTGCTCCCCTGCTCATCAACCTTCCCATTACTTCTTCCTATGAGCCTCCTCTTCTTGACAAAGGCTCTGACCAAATGATCTTCAGGCCACTCCAGGCAGACAGTCTGTGATTCCCAAAAGACTCCTGCTCATCACATTAGTCGGAAGAGAGGGAAGTGATCTTACAGAAACGTCCAGCGGTCTCAGTTCCGGGGCTGGGGGCGTCCGCATCCCCCAACTCAAGGGTTTCTGCATATGCTGAGGAGAGGACCCAGATGGGATTTGGGCTGGAAGACAGTGCATGGCTTGGGGGCGGCAGAGGTCAGGCAGCCCCTGCTTGCATGTTTGGGTCTTTGAGAGGAGTACTCGGAGTAGCCAGGATGTGCTGAGACTGATCTCTCTGGGTGGCTCATAAAAGCCAGGTCATCTCTTGTACTCTCACTGAGGTACGAAGCACAGGCGCGTACAAGCCCGTGTGCATACCTGCATACGTGTGTGTGTTTCTCAGTGGCCACCCAGCATCTTGTGAAAACGGACCGGGTGGCCCCTGGTAAGCTGTGAGGTTCCGGCCCAGCTGGGATGGGGAACGGGCATGTGGGAGCCTGACACCTGGCAAAGCCCTTTGACAACTGCTTTCCTTATCTTTCAGCCCATGAGGCTCCCAGTCCCCACTGAGTGCCGCCCTGAAGGATGTCCCAGCTCTCCTCCACCCTGAAGCGCTACACGGAATCAGCCCGCTACACAGATGCCCCTTACGCCAAATCGGGCTATGGCACCTACACCCCCTCCTATGGGGCCAACCTGGCCACCTCCTTCCTGGAGAAGGAGAAGCTTGGTTTCAAGCCAGCCCCCCCCACCAACTTCCTCACCCGTCCCCGCACCTATGGCCCCTCCTCCATCCTGGACTATGAACGGGGCCGCCCTCTGCTCAGACCCGACATCATGGTGGGTGGTAAGAGGGCAGAGAGCCAGACCCGGAGCACTGAGCGGCCTTCAGGCAGTGGCCTCAGTGGGGGCAGTGGATTCCCTTATAGCATGACCAACAACTGCCTCAGCTACCTGCCCACGAGTGCCCGGGACCAGGGGGTGACCCTGACCCAGAAGAAGTCGGACAGCCAATCAGATCTGGCCCGGGATTTCTCCAGCCTCCGGACCTCAGACAGCTACCGGGTAGACCCCGGGAACCTGGGCCGCAGCCCCATGCTGGCACGCACACGCAAAGACCTCTGCACCCTGCAGGGGCTCTACCAGGCAGCCAACCGCCCTGAGTACCTGGCCGACTACCTGGAGAACTATGGTCGCAAGGGCAGTACACCTCAGGTGCCCACCCAGGCTGCTCCCTCACGAGTCCCTGAAGTCCTCAGCCCCACCTACCGACCCACTGGCCGCTACACACTGTGGGAGAAGGGCAAGGGCCAGGCCCCTGGGCCCAGCCGCTCCAGCTCCCCAGGGCGAGACACCATGGTGAGTTTACCCTTGGGGACTGGCGATGGGCTGGGGAGGCAGCCACTGGTGTCAGAGAGCCAGGCTGAGGGCAGGATTCCCAGCCTGACTGATGATGGATGGCAGCAGCGGCTGCTCCTGCAGGCCTGGCGGAAACAGGCGAGAGAAGCCATGTCTGGCATGTCTGGTGCCCTTGTGGCTCCATGCCAAGGGGAGGGGCTTTCCCGCTGTCCCCAGGAAGCCCACCCAGGACCTGTGCACTCGGTGGTCCAGCAGTGCTCTCAGGAATGCTCGGCTACCCCCACATATGCTGCCGCCCTCTCCTTTTCCACCCAACAAGCCAGGGTCTCCTGCAGGCCCTGCCCCATCCTGGGCTGGATGCTGGGGCCCCGGACCACTGGTGCTCCCTGTGACAAGAGGGGCCTCTTTGCTCTCATTGCATCTCTTCTCCTGCTCAGGCTTTATTCCCCAGCTCCAAGGCCTGGCTTTGCATTTGAGCGTAAGAGATCAGGGGAAGAGGGAATCTCCTCTGATTGACACTGGTGTGCTGAGGACCAGGGTGTTTGAGCGGCAGTACTTATCATGTGTCTTTGGAGAAAATAGTGGAGACATGTTTATCTAGGGGTTGAGACAATCCATTACCTCTGTATTCCAGCCCAGCTGTGGCTGGAATGAGGAAAGAGGCTCTGCTGGAAACTGACCGATACTGGCATAGCCTTAGCTCGCATCTAATCCCTGAACACACCTCTCCTGGGGAACTAACTACATTCTGCCTTTCCTGTAGTCATGAGAGTGACTATGAGGTGGAAAGCGCTCAGAGGATGAGAAAGAAATCCTATCTCTAGATCCTGCATCATGTGTCTTGCACAGCATGGCGTTCAGCTGACCTGCAGTTTGTCTGGATGGATAGATGGGTGTGTGGATGGATAGATGGGTGGGTGGATGGATGGACAGGTAAGCAGGCAGGAGGGTTGGGTGCTACATCTCCTCCATTACCTTATGTACCTCTCCCTGCTTCTGGGGACACGTGCCTTTTGGAATCAACAGCTGTGCCACAGCAAAAAAATGCTGCTTAGAGACCTTATGCAGAGAAGTGGAGGGTTCAGGACTAGGAGCAGGGCATTGAGTCATAGACCTTGAAGCTTGTCATAACTAAAGGTCTTGGGAGGAGGGCAACTTTGATAACACAGAGTCTCAGCCTTGCTGGGCTATCCGTGAAGTGCCATGGGAGATAAAAAAAAAAAGCTGGTTCCTCCCAGAACATTCAGGTCCCGACAAGACAGGGTTGGCTGCACTGGACAGCTAGTGTACAAAGGAGTGGGAGAATAGACATGTGTCACAAGAGAGCTGGCCAGGGACAGAAATATGTGTTTTCAAGGGGCTGCGTGCCATGCTTGGGGTGCAGTACAATTCACTTGGTGTTGTTCATCCTGGGGGCAATTAGAAAGCCGCTCTCCATGGAGGGCTTGGGTCCTAGAAGCCTCTGGGGGGCTCCCTCCTTTTGCTGAGAAGAAAAGGGCTCTTTCCGACAAGCTGTGCTCCTCAAGGTGGGGTCTGTAGACTGCCTGTACCAGAACCACCTGCAGGGCTGAACGATTCACTCAGAACTGCGGAATCAAACTCTCTCAGGACAGTGCTTGGGAATCTGTCTTTTTCACAAGCTCTTCGGGTGATCTTTAAGCATGCTGAGGTTTGAAAACCACCTCGCCACACAGTAAACTACAGACCCACCCTCAACCCCAATCGTAACAGCAGGGTCCCTCTTTACTCGAGTCAGATTCCACTGGGAGCCTGCCTCCTTCCCAACAGGCACAGCCCAACCCTCCCTGGAGTCTGCTGCTGTCCACCCTTCCAAAGGGGACACCCCAGCCCCACCCCCACCTCCAGGGCCAGGGCCAGGGGACATTTGAGAGAGGACCTCAGAGAACTGGCAGATTGCTGCTCTCATCCTGAAGCAACTCACCATACACTTAAGTAGCCAGGAATGCCCTGCACTCAAGCTAGTGTTTCATTCTGAGCTCACTCACAAGCAGATAGTGCCAACCAGAAAAGGCCTCTCGGGGGTCAATGGCATCAGACCTTTATTTAACCTTACCCCTGTCTCCTTAGCCCTCTCACCCTTACTTCCCAGAGCTCACTGCATCTTTTGCCCGGGCTAGAGTGCCGTGGCATCAGCCTAGCTCACAGCAACCTCAAACACCTGGGCTCAAGCGATCCTCTTGCCTCAGCCTCCCGAGTAGCTGGGACTACAGGCATGCGCCACCATGCCCGGCTAATTTTTTCTGTATATTTTTAGTTGTCCAATTAATTTCTTTCTATTTTTAGTAGAGACGGGGTCTCGCTCTTGCTCAGGCTGGTTTCGAACTCCTGAGCTCAAACAATCTGCCCGCCTCGGCCTCCCAGAGTGCTAGGATTACAGGCGTGAGCCACCGTGCCTGGCCGCTCCTTAACTTCTGAACCTGTTTCCCCCTCTGTAAAATGAGTGAGCATAGTTCCCTCTTCACAGATTCCTCTGAGGAATCGGAAGGGAATTGCGTGGCAGTGCCCGGCAAGTTGCAGGTGCACTCACAATTCACTTGGGGAAAATAAGTTCTTAAATAGTTGCAATAGGAAACAGCCCTGCGTGCTTTTAAGTGTCACAGGCAGTGGGAAAGGGAGGAGGTCATCTGAGGCTAGGTCGGGCTGCTCATGACCAGTGGAGCACAGTTGGCTTCTTTAACCTTGGCCACCTACCAGCTGGGCTGTAGTTCCTTGTCTATAAAAGGGAACGATCGCACCTGCCCTGCCCACCTCACGAGGATGCCATGAGGCTCAAAGCAAATCATGAATGTGGAGGAGTCTGAAACCAGTAAAATGCTACAGATGAGGTCATTCGAACTTAAGTGGGGGCACTTTGGACTTTGGGAGGCCTGGGTGGGAGGATTGCTCTGAGGTCAGGAGTTCAAGACCAGCCTGAGCAAGAGCAAGACCTCCATCTCTACAAAAAACAGAAAAATTAGCCAGGCATGGTGGTATGCGCCTATAGTCCCAGCTACTTGGGAAGCTGAGGCAGGAGGATCACTTGAGCCCAGGAGTTTGAGGTTGTAGTGAGCTATGATGACACCACTGCACTCTAGCCCAGGTGACAGTGAAACTCTGTGTCGGAAAAAAAAAAAAAAAAACTTAAGGGAGGGAAAATTCATAGAAAGGGGGCACGTGGCAGCTGATTAGAGTGGGGAGGAGCCCCTGTGGGAGGAACAGAGGTGAGAAAGTGCATCCTGTGGCCCAGGGTACTCTCAGGGCAGCTGACTTGAGCCACAGGAGGGAGGCATCATTCATAAAGGGAAATCAAAAGCAGGCCCTGACCAGGGTGAAGAACAGTTCTAACCGGTCTCATTTCCCTCATTAACAGTAACAGCCAACATGAACTTGGAATATCACAGACTCAGCTGAGCATGAGGGAAGAACTGGCAGGGTCGGGGAGGGGCCACATGAATCCTGAATAACCCCATCCCATGCTTGTGTAAGCACCAACAAAACGCCCGCCATGGGAGTGCAACTCGGATAATGAGGGCTGCCCCAAGGCTCCAGCTTCTGCTTAAAATGCAGACAGTCTAGGCCGGGGTGCGGGGTGCGGTGGCTCAGGCCTGTAATCCTAGCACTCTGGGAGGCCGAGGCGGGAGGATTGCTTGAGCTCAGGAGTTCGAGACCAGCCTGAGCAAGAGCGAGACCCCCGTCTCTACTAAAAATAGAAAGAAATTGGCTAAACAACTAAAAATAGAAAAAATTAGCCAGGCATGGTGGCGCATGCCTGTAGTCCCAGCTATCCGGGACGCTGAGGCAGGAGGATCACTTGAGCCCAGGAGTTTGAGGTTGCCGTGAGCAAGGCTGATGCCACGGCACTCTAGCCCAGGCAAGAGAGTGAGGCTCTGTCTCAAAAAAAAAAAAAAATGGAGACAGTCTGAGAGAAGGGACCGTGATGGTGGGAGAAAAGGCTTTCACTACCCCCAGAGGGGACTCCAAGCCAGCCCAGGTGGCTCAGCCCTGCAGAAAGCCAGGAGCCTGAGTACCCAACCCTGTTATCTCCCCTTCTGCCCCCTCCACGCCCCACCCCTCCTTTTCCAGGGCCTATGGAAGGACAAGCTGTTCCCACTGAGCCCTGCCAGGGCTGTGCTTTAACCCCTGCAATCCTTCCTAATCCTCCTCCGCTCCACCCCTCCAGCTGCTCCCTCCCCAGCCCTGGCATTCTGCCTACTGGCCTCAGCCCAGCCCTCACTCCGCCCTGCCCAGGCCACCCTCTCCTCTCCCCAGGAACAGCCAGAGTTGGCCCAGAGCCCTCCAGATCACAGTTGGCAGGCTGGGCACCTGCACTTCAGAGGGAGAGCCAGGGACCCGGGCCCAGAGTCTAGCCCAGCCTATTCTTCCCCTCCCGGCTCTTCCATACCCTTGCCCTCTGCTCTAGTACCTGCTTCTAGGAGCAAAGAGTCTGGGAACCTGAGTATCTGGGTCCTACTTGCCACCGGGGCTGCTGACTCATCTTCTGAAGCCTTGGGTTCCAGCTGTTCAGTGACAGGGAGATTATATAAGCCGAGGTCATGTGATTTTTCTCTCGGGTGGGACTTTGGACTTGAATGCTGCCCTGCAGTGAGCAGAGATTACTCTAAAGAGAACAAGTTGAGGATGGCAGGGGCTGCCCTAGAGCTCCTGGGTGAGAAGCGTGACCTTCCTCTCTTGTCCCTTGCCTTCTCACTCTGTTTACTCAGCCACGCTGGACTGCATCCCTGCTGTCTTGTTTGTCCAGCTTGGCAGCCTGAGACCCTGGGGCCTGTCCTCACCCACTCAGCCACCCTGAGGAGGCTGAACTTCCTGAGGGCTTGAATCTGTGTTGACAGCATAAGAAGGTCACTCAGAGACCTTAAGCCAGAGGGTTCCCATGGCCAGGAGCAGTATTAGCCGCTAAGAAGGAAGAGGCAGTTTGTGGTTTGTGATTAGAATCAGCAAGACACTGATGTCTCCCTCCCTTGAAGACCGGCTGAGAGCTGTGACCTGGCTGGTAACCTTGGTGCTGCCTTACCCAGGCTCCATTTCTCACTCAGTGCCCGTCCTCCCTGCCTCCTCCTCCGCCCCCACTCCAGGATGTCTCCATGAGTTAATGCGGTGCTGGCGTGGGGCTCAGCAATGCAGAAGTTAATCCAAGCCTGGCAAAATGTTCCTTGCCCCTGGGGGAGCCGCTCCACTGACCACTGGCTTTGGAGATGAACATCATGTTCAGAGCCCAGAACTGCACACGTGGCCCTTTGTACCCTCTTACCTCAATGCATACGTAAAACTGGCACCTCAGACAGAGGCATATGCAAGAGAGGGAAGTGTGTGGGCCTCTGTGATCCAGCTGGTTCAGGCCAGACCGCTTGGGGCTCAAAGAAGTACAGAGATTTTGACTTCCTGGGGGCCAAGTCATGCAGGGAAGGTTACTACAGTCAGTGGGGAGGATGGACTGACCCTCTCTCCCCAAGGTGCACTCTGGGCTAAAAGCCCACACCCTAACAAGGACTCAGAGCCCCTGCCCTTTCATCCATCAGTCAGGCCACACTGGTCTGTCCCTGTGCAGTGGTGAGAGCAGGCACGTTCTGGGAGCTGGGCCTTGCGACATCTGCCTGAGCAGTGTCCCCAAACTCTGGACCAAGCTGCCCACTCAGACTGAGGGAAGCAGGATCCTCTCAGTCCCTGCCCTCACAGAGCTAGCCCTGACTTTATTCTACTCCATGGCATGGCAGGAGGGATGTAAGGTGAAGAAAACGGCTTATACTACATGGGAGGCAGGCCAAGCCCAGGCTCTGAGAAATAGCAGTCTCGGGCTACAGGAATGAGCCGTGCTCAGATTAGCTCAGTGTATCTGAGGCACAGACAATCACAGAGCCAGAGCCAGATTGAGATCCCAGAAGACTATATCCTTTGTACCCATCCCACTTCAAGAAAGGGCACCGGCCGGGCGCAGTGGCTCACGCCTGTAATCCTAGCTCTCTGGGAGGCCGAGGCAGGCGGATTGTTTGAGCTCAGGAGTTCGAGACCGGCCTGAGCAAGAGCGAGACCCCGTCTCTACTAAAAATAGAAAGAAATTAATTGGACAACTAGAAATATAGAGAGAAATTAGCCGGGCATGGTGGCGCATGCCTGTAGTCCCAGCTACTTGGGAGGCTGAGGCAGGAGGATCGCTTGAGCCCAGGAGTTTGAGGTTGCTGTGAGCTAGGCTGACGCCACGGCACTCACTCTAGCCTGGGCAACAGAGTGAGATTCTGTCTCAAAAAAAAAAAAAAAAAAAAGAAATGGCACCTAGGAGAAGGGGTCTCATAGGGACCTGGCTTATTGAGAAATGAGCCACACTATGTCCTGCAGCAGGCAGAGCTGCTTGACGGGACTGGACCCTGTGTGAATTCTTCCTCCTCACCCCAGACTTCTCAAAGTGCTGCCATGCTAGAGCTTTCCCAGTCGGGGGACTCCCTGCCCTCAGCAACACCCCTAAACTCCCACATCCCAGGAAAGAGGGAGAGCAAGCTGGCAGAATGCCAAGATGTCTGGGGTGGAGGAGAGGGTAGCGCTCACATCACTGGGGCTACATGATGCAAGCTCTGTACTCGCATAGGGAGACAGGCCAAATGCTACAGTGGGTGAGCACTTCTTGGGCTGTGTCCACCCTGCCCGCCCAACCCTGCCCTTGAGGAGGTTTCAGTGTGCTGACACAACCAAGGCAAGCCACACACCATCTAAGACCATTTACAAAAGTCTTAGAGATGCTTATAAAACAAAGATAAACTCATTAAGATAAATTAATACTGTGCAGGCTGAATGCAAGTAAGACTGAAGATATGCAGTAATGGGTGTTTAGAGCTGAGTGGAGTTAATTAGGGAAGGCTTTGTGGAAGATGCAACTTTTGAGCAGAATTTACAAGTAGGTAATTGGCAGAGAGCAGGAAGGGCATCCCAGAACTTCCTAGTAGTTGTTAAAAGCATGGGTTTTGCTTTAAGATAAAACCCCACGTTGTCATTTATTAACTTTGTGGTCCTGGCAAGTCATTTGACCTCTCTGGGCTTAAGGTCCTTCATCTATAAAAGGAGTGGTAATAGTTAGTACATCATGGTGTTATTATAGAAATTAATTGGGATAATATACATTTAAAGCCCTTAGCCCAGTGCCTGGCATCTAATAAGTACTTAATGAGTGGCAGTTTTGTTTGTTAAGCAGAGGCTAAGAGCAGGGGTCAGAGGAGAGTGAGGGTGGTGACAATGGAAGTAGCCTATGGACAGACAGCCTTACAGACAGGCTACCTGAGGCTTCTGGACTGCATGCAAGAGGCATGTTCTCTAGTTGTTTCAGGGCAGAAGGATGATGTGATCAGATGCAAACATTGCTGCAAACAGTGTAGGGCTGGCTTGAAAGGGTGTGGCTGGAAAGAAGGACGCTTGGAGAAAAAGGCTGTTACAGTTTATCCAGGGTCTAGGTTCGGTCAGAGTCTGGGTGAGGACAGTGACTATAGAGATGGCCCCTCCTAACATGCCCACCCTCACTGATCACCAAATAGAATGCCCTGCTGCTCCTGCCCCCAGCCCGCTCCCACCACCACTGCTGGTACATGGAGCGGGAGGAGGCGACCTTCCGCAATCCCCTCTTATTAGCAGTAAATTTCTGCTTTGTGGGTGGCCTAGGGTACAGTCCATACATGTGTCCCAGACACATTCCCCATTTGGCTGTGGTCGTGTGTGCAGTGCGCGTGTACATGTGGGGATGAGCACACCAGAAGGAACAGAAGGAGCCCACAGATGAGTAACAGCATACACTGCTGCCTCTCAGGGTATTTTTAAATGCTAAAAATACTGGCTAAAAATAGCCAGCAAGCTCCAAACAAGATACTTTCTCTAGGCAGATTCGTGTGCTGCTTCCCTGTTAGGTGGAGGGACAGAGCATCAGAAATAAAACCCAAAGACCCCTGACCTTCAAGCATTGCTGCACTTAGGGTCAGAGTAGAACATTCACCCCCACAGCAGCTGAGCGCCTATTTCCCCACCAGTATGTTACTTTCTCCCCACCTCCCAAACGCAAGTCAAATTTGAGATTCTGTGAAAGATGGAGCTGGGTAATTGGTTAGAAGAAGCCATTAAAGGTTCTTTCCTGGAGCCAAAAGGGACAGTGACCTATTGCACCTTATAAAATATGAGCACTGCCTCCCTTAATAACTAGGACTGGAGGGAGGAGGAGAGCTCCCTCCCGAGGCCACGGAAATCTATCTTCTTAACCTGGGCCCATCCACCCCCACGGACTGTGTTGATGTTAAGCTTCAGGAGGGCACTGAATGCTGGACTAAAGTTTGTGCATATGCGCATTTTGCCCGGAAGAGAATACAGAGCTCTCATCAGGTTCTCAAAAAGTTAGGAATTGTATGCTGCCCTGGAGGAAGCTCACCCGGCTGACACTTGGTCTCGGGGAGGTGTCCTCCGCGGGCCCCAAGGATCATTTCTCCTGAGCCCCAACCCTGAGGCCACCCGGGCCTCCGGGCTCTGGTCCTGCCTCCCCCGCGGGCTGGCCTGGCCGAGGGTCGGCGGGCTAGGGGCCCCGCGGCGTGTGGGAGGACCGACGGGAGGCGCGGGGGAGCTGTCCTTGCAGCCTCGCTCGGGTCCGCGTGCCGGGGACCGGGGGCGGGGCGGAGGCGGGGCGGGGCGGGGCTGCGGGCCTGGCCCCGCCCCCGCGCTGACGTCGCGGGGCCCGAGGCGCCGGCGGGGCCGCCAGTCCGCCGGAGCGTGAGAGTCTGGCCCCGGCGGTTGGCTGCGCACGCCGGGGAGGTTGAGGCGGAGGAGCGCGCGGTCGGGCCCCGCTGTAACGGTTACCGCTGGGCGCCGCGGAGGGTGTCCTTTGGCGGCCTCGCTGGCCTCGGCGTCCAGGCTGTGGCACCGCGCGGGGACTCCCCCCGCGCCCCGGCTGCCAACGTTAGGCGTGGAGCTGAGGCCGCCGCCCGACCCCCAGCATGCGCACCTCGTACACCGTGACCCTGCCCGAGGAGCCCCCCGCCGCCCCCTTTCCCGCCCTCGCCAAGGAGCTGCGGCCGCGCTCCCCTCTTTCCCCGTCCCTGCTGCTCTCCACCTTCGTGGGGCTCCTGCTCAACAAAGCCAAGGTACGCGGGCCCTTTTCCGGGACCCCCACGCCAAGGGCCTGGGGTCCCGCTCCTTCCCGGACCCCGCCTGCCCAGCACGCGCCCCTCGGCGCGGGGGACGGATTCTTCCCAGCCCCCACCCCTCCTTTCCCAGGGTCTCCCGGCAAGGAATGCCCCCTCGCCAGGTGATGGCACGCTTATTCGCAGTCTCCTCCCCTTGTTGAGGTTCCAGTCCCTGAGTCCCCCTACCCCCTCCTCGGTGACCCCAGCACCAGGTGGCTCTTGGCCTCTTAATTACTGGTACCTATCAGGACAGGTGCAAGAAAGTGTAACCTTGACTAGGTCTCGGTCGTTGTGTGAAGGCAGCACGCTGGACTCTGCGGGGTGACTTCTCCAAGGCCAAACCCCAGCAACAAAGGCTGGTCAGAAAGGGGCTGCCTCCCCCTCACTGTTTCCCAAAGGGATCTCTCCCAGGGGTTGGTGACAGGGGTCTTTTGACCCTGCGAAGGGCAGAGCAGTTGCAGACAGGTGAAAGAGGGCAACTTCCCTTTTCTTCCCGCCCCTCTCCAGTTCTGTGACATGAGCAGTGAATCGCTTGATGGAAGTAACCACCCCAGAGTTATGCTGGGGCTAAGGCTGGGTGCTGGCCCCTTGGGGAAGGGAAAAAGGACCCGAGCTTGACAGGTCTTATGTAACAGGCACCAGCTCCCATGTTGGCAGTGTGTGCCCTGCCCCGTGCCAGGGCCACACCAGGCTTCTTGGCTGCAGCCAGGACTCACGGCTGACCCTTACCGCACACGTGAAGTAAGCAGGAAAGGCCTCGTCTTGAGTGCAAAGACACAAATCTCCATCAGTCTTTCTTATGACCCAAGTGCTGCCTCTGCATTAACACAGGGAGGGCTCTCCTGAGCCCCCGCTTCCCCATGGAAGGCGAACGCTGTCTGTTTGCTGATTCTGGAGGTGGCATCTGCTCTCTAGAACAGTGCTTGCTACTGAGTCAAAACTGGGTTTGCTGATGGCTGAATGTAAGGAAGCTCTGGGTCGAAACTTTCTCAACTCTTTGCACATGTGTCCCAGTGTGACAGCTGGAGTCATTTCCTTCTTTCGCTTTAGGGGCGAGAGGCTGGCTGTGCAGGGTCTCCCACCTTCTCCAGTTCTAGCCTCTCTTTCCCTGTCAGCCCGGTAGGATTGTTTGCCCTGTAAGGAAGGTCACTCTGGGGACATTTTGTTCCTCTGTGGAATGGAAAGTGCTGACTTTCCCTGGAGCTCCTGATTTCCTATTCCTGGCAGAAGACTGGCTGGCTGGGCATGGAGCAGCCTTGCTCTCCCCTCCACTGCCGCCCCCCGACTCCTGTCACCCACCACCTTCTACACAGAGCACTTAGAAGTCAGTCCATGGTTTTGAGCTCAGGAAATTTTAGACAAAAGCACCACCACCCCCGCCTTACAAAAAAAAAAAAAAGAGGTCCTAATGATGCCTTAAAGGAGCCTCTCCATCTCCCCAAGCCCCAGGCCAATAGAAGGGTTAGATCCTCAAGAATAGTAACTAGTGACCATGGGTGATGAAATGTTCTTGACCCTAACTCTGCTGGGTCAGAGTTAAGTGTCAACATTTTTTAAACACCACAGGAGTGCTTCTGTAGACAGAGGAATCCAGTTTCCCGTTTCCCCACCCCCAGCCCTGTGCTAGGTGACTGTTGTCTCAGCTGAGAGCCTGCTTTCGTGGACATTTACATGGTCATCAGTGGTAGAATGCTGTGTGTCTACAGCCTGTTTAGACAGATGTCGTCTGAGGCACGGGGGTAAGAACTAATAAAGCACTGCCAAAAATAGGTGTAAGTGGGTACCCTGTTGGGAACAAGCTTTCAGGTTTAGTTCTGAATGGGCAACATGGGGATTTCTGCAGCAGTTTTTTTGCTGGGCCCTGGAGGAGTCCTTTGCCAGTTTTACCAGAAAATGCTGCTAAGGTCTTTGTCCCAGGTCTCTGTTGTGACCTCTTGCTGGAACATCAGGGTTTAGACTGTCAGGAAGGTAAGATTCAGATGTTGTTTGGGGCTGTATACTGTTAGCCCTGGTGGAGTTCTTCAAGGATGCTTATGCCCATCTGCCAATAGGCTTTCCTCCCTAGCTGCAGTTTTAAACCAGGTCTCTTTTCTGGTTATATTTTCTTCCCTACCTGTTAGTGCTAGACCTGACAACTGGCCAGAGAAGGGATCCTCTTACCTGTGGGATCAGCAAGGCAGTTCTTGAGAAAAGCCCTCTTTCAGCCTGCTCCTCCCCACCCCCCCTTGAGCTGACAACCTCATGGGCTTTGAGCTGCTGACAGCCTCATAGGCTGTCAGCACACGGCATGAGTAATTTTAGCTGAGTTATTTCAGGCTCCTGTTCTGATCAGGGTTGAGCTGGCCCCACGCATGCCCCAGCCAGTGTTGTTCCAGAGTTACATGCTCCCAGGTCCCCTCCCTGAGAGAGGGGGTGGCAGACTCATCTGCACACTGTTTCTTTAACCCTTTGAGCCTGAAGGTTTTCTGACTCCTTGGAGGTATGCCCAGAATTAGCCAAGAGACCTTGACAAACAATGCACAGAGTCCTCAATCTAACACCTGTTCTCTCTCCAACCCCCTCACCAGCCTCCACAACAGGGACAAAAGCAAGAGTCGCACCTTCAGCCAGCTGCTTACCTCTGCTGGCCCATCTGCTGTCACAAGGATTCCCAGCCAGTGGCTGGTCAGGATGTTGAAACCTGAGCCAGGCAGGGAGGATTCTCCCAGCCTTTAATCAGCCCTTAGGAGCTGAGCTCAGCTGGAAGGAATTCCACCTGTCTCTGACAATTCAGAATGTCAGGCCAACTTGAGTTTTTCCCAGCTGAAGATCGAAACTCAGGGTGTTTTGTCCTTTAATTTTTTAAAACCTCCCAAAGTGCCTATTGTGATAGCTACTTCATATACTGGACATCTAGGAGTACAAATATAGGTCATTTGAGATAGCATCTGGATTTGGAATTTGAAATTTCTTGTAACCAGGAGTCAAATACATACGCAAACATATGAATTCCTACAGTCTCCACTGTAGCAGGAGAATGAATAATAACGTAAAGATGGGGGAAACACACAGTCAACATGTAGTCAATGAAAGAAACCAAAGCCCTGAAGAATACTTACGTTGTACGTTGAAAATAACAGGCATTCCTCAATCCTCTTTCCCACAAGGTACCTAGACTAAGGTTGAAGAGAGAATAAGGTGTGGCCTGCTGCTCACAGCTCTAGCTGGAGGAGGGTTGCATGAGAGAGCCTAGCACGGGCCCAGCCTCTTCGCCCGTGCCTCACATGCCATGTGTTCTTTGCTTACAGAATTCTAAGAGCGCCCAGGGTCTGGCTGGTCTTCGAAACCTTGGTAACACGGTGAGTTCTTCCCAGCCCACTTCTTTCCCAGGGCCACCCCCTACTACCCTGCCTGGGACAATCTAACCAGAGTCCCCTGCTGACTCCCCACCCTCTAAGCCAATCAGTACCTGCCCTTCCTGACTGGTGTTTCACAGAACTGCTGGGCTCTGCCTTACCCACCCACAGCAGGAAGCACTGCTCAGGGGAGTTGCCCCTTTAACTGTCAGCTTGCTACTCTCCTGGCTCCTTCTCGTCAGGGACACCCACCAGTTCCCACCCACTTCTATCCAGTATGTCCACACCCTTTTGCACACCTCTATAGTAAATAACCAGTTATGTCACCTGTACCTGTAGTGGGGGTTTGCCTCACTTTAGCCCTTTCACTTATGAAAAGAGGAACTTGAGGCTGTGAGAAGATTCATTTGTGGGCAGATGCACCGGAGCGCCTTTGGTACTAAGTAAAGGAGATGCCAGGCAGGGCTCTGTTCTCCCAACTGAGTGTCTGGACCCTCTCTTGCAGTGCTTCATGAACTCGATTCTGCAGTGCCTGAGCAACATCCGGGAGCTGAGAGATTATTGCCTCCAGAGACTCTATATGCGGGACCTCAGCCACAGCAGCAATGCACACACAGCCCTCATGGAAGGTGAGGGACCCTTGACAGGCCCCTGCTTTCCCTCTGGACTAGGAGTTGGGTTTTAGAAATTCCTGTCCTGTTTGTCTTTGCTTACTTTTTGTGGGGATTCTAGTTTCAGAACTTCCTTTTTTTTTTGGAGACAGAGTCTCACTGTGTTGCCCAGGCTAGAGTGAGTGCTGTGGCGTCAGCCTAGCTCACAGCAACCTCAAACTCCTGGGCTCAAGCGATCCTACTGCCTCAGCCTCCCGAGTAGCTACCACCATGCCCAGCTAATTTTTTCTATATATTTCTAGTTGTCCAATTAATTTCTTTCTAATTTTTAGTAGAGATGGGGTCTCGCTCTTGCTCAGGCTGGTTTCGAACTCCTGAGCTCAAACAATCCGCCCGCCTCGGCCTCCCAGAGAGCTAGGATTACAGGCGTGAGCCACCGCGCCCAGCCTAGTTTCAGAATTTCTTACAGAAAATTTCTCACTTGTCCTTCTAACAGAGTTTGCAAAACTAATCCAGACCATATGGACTTCATCCCCCAATGATGTGGTGAGCCCATCTGAGTTCAAGACCCAGATCCAGAGATATGCGCCTCGCTTTGTCGGCTATAAGTAAGGACCTTGCAGACATGTCCTCCCCAGAGTAGACAGCAAGAGCAAGTCCTGGGGCCAAGAGGTGTTGCTCACTCTCTTTTCTTTGGGTTCAGTCAGCAGGATGCTCAGGAGTTCCTTCGCTTTCTTCTGGATGGGCTCCACAATGAGGTGAACCGAGTGACACCGAGGCCTAAGTCCAATCCCGAGAACCTCGATCATCTTCCGTAAGTAAGAGGAGAATACCGTGGGGAAGTAAAACTTCTGTGAATTTGAATTTTTTACCTACTTCTTCGGGGGTGATGATTTGGGAATATGATTTACTTTTGGAGATTTAGGATCCAGATTGATAGACCCTTAAACATACCATGGTTTGAGCTCTGATCCAATTGTCTCCCTCTCTCTGGTTCCCAGGGATGATGAGAAAGGGCGACAGATGTGGAGAAAATATCTAGAACGGGAAGACAGTCGGATCGGGGGTAAGTGCCTAAATGGGAAGAACGCCTACTTTCACTGTTACTGCATTTGCCTGAGCAGAGCATGAAAAGCCCTAAGAATCATTCTCCCAGGAAAGCCTGTTTCTGCCCAATGTCCAAAAAACTGAGGCAGGTGCAGTGAAAAAGAAAACCATGTGCTCACTTCCCTGGATTTTAGCATCTCTTGGTCTTCTCTTCCCCAGATCTCTTTGTTGGGCAGCTGAAGAGCTCACTGACGTGTACTGATTGTGGTTACTGTTCTACAGTCTTTGATCCCTTCTGGGACCTGTCATTGCCCATTGCTAAGGTATGCACCCCAAGGGCCCCCCTTTGGAACTCCCTGTCCTATCCTTTCATGTCATTGACCTCTGACCTTTGCTTTTTTCTCTCCCAGCGAGGTTATCCTGAGGTGACATTAATGGACTGCATGAGGCTCTTCACCAAAGAGGATGTGCTTGATGGCGATGAAAAGCCAGTAAGTCACCCTTGGGTAACAGCAAGAACAAGTTTCCATGAGGCCTGTCTGGAAAGATGCTGATACCATCAGATCCAGCCGAGAAGTTAGTGAACTTGGGCCCACTGACCTCTCCCACGAGTTCTTTCTGATTTTGTCTTGTCTTGCAGACATGCTGTCGCTGCCGAGCCAGAAAACGATGCATAAAGAAGTTCTCCATCCAGAGGTTCCCAAAGATCTTGGTGCTCCGTATCCTTAAGATCCCTCAGGGCAGGGACTTGACTTTTGAGGGCTTCTAATGACATGGGGCCAAAGGGTTGGAGGAGCAGATTGGGAAAAAACAGAACTTATAGGCTTTCCTTTTGTAGTTTGGTTTTCTGCTTCCTTAGAAAAGTGTGGCTGCCCGGTTAGAACTCGGTCTCCTTTAGTTTGAGTCTACGCCTGCTCCACTGTCCTTGACTCGCATCAATACCAGATCTGAAGCGGTTCTCAGAATCCAGGATACGAACCAGCAAGCTCACAGCATTTGTGAATTTCCCACTAAGAGACCTGGACTTGAGAGAATTTGCCTCAGAAAACACCAGTGAGTGTCTTTCAGGAGGAAGGGAGAGTCGAGGCACAGGGCGTAAGGTACAGATGGGAGGTAAAGCGGTACAGGGAAGCCACCGGTGCGAGTTATGAAAAGGTTGGAAATACGAGGCTGGAGGGAGGGAATGGGGAGGGAGGATACTTCCGTGGCTTGACACCTGCGTTTCCTCTCAGACCACGCTGTTTACAACCTGTATGCTGTGTCCAATCACTCCGGAACCACCATGGGCGGCCACTATACAGCCTACTGTCGAAGTCCAGTGACAGGCGAATGGCACACTTTCAATGACTCCAGGTGAGAGAGAGGTCTCGGACAGGGCTCCTGGCTGTCAGACACCAGGACCTCCCCCGTCGGCATGGCTTCCGCCTTGCATGGACAGAAAAGGTCAGAGCCACAAAGCTACATAACTTCCGAGGCTCTCTGAAAGAGGAGGTTGGCTTCAGGGGTATAGTAGGGAGGTTGGAGACCCGGCCTCAGGCCGCCTCAGCCCCTCAGCCCTGGGTCCTGCAGGCCTCCTGGCCAGGGCTGACATTCCCCCACTCTCTCCACAGTGTCACACCCATGTCTTCCAGCCAAGTGCGCACCAGCGACGCCTATCTCCTCTTCTACGAATTGGCCAGTCCACCCTCCCGTATGTAGCAGCGAGGAGCTACGTCCTTTATCCCTTCCCCGTGGTGGCCCCACACTCTAAGTTTTTTAAAAAGAAAAAAAAAAAAAACCCAAAGGAAAAAAAAAAAAAAAACCCTGACAAATAAGAGAAAAATAAACTAACATAAAGCTGCCGAGCGGGAGTTGATGCAGCCTGGTCAGGGTCTGGAGCCAGGAGCCGGGTGCTCCCGGGCCGTGGCCCGGCGGGGAAGATCGACTGGACGCGGAGGCCGGAGTCAGCCCAGCGCTCCCTCGGCTTCTCTTGTTTGCATTTTCAAGCTTGTGGTTTTTTCCTGTGTGTAATAAACAACAGCGGTCTGTGGGGGAGAAGATCCTCGTCGCCCGCGGCCCTCCGCAGCCCCGCGCCTTCTGGGAGGACAGCGCCCCCTGGAGCCTGCCGGGAGCATCGCTGCCGGGACGCGCCGCGCCGAGGAGGAGCCGGGCGCCGGTGCAGACGCGAAAACGCCCCTGAGCCAAGAGCCCTCTTAACGCTGCTAACTCCAGGGGGACAGATGAAGGGACATCTTTGGAAAAAGCCAGTTTTGGTTTTTAAAAGCCCAACTTTTTTTTTTTTAATTCCCATACCTGAAGTTTTCAGACTGGAGATGTTTTCCTTCAGACCTCGTCACAGCTGGGACGTTGTACTGGTCCTTTTCAGTTTTTTGGTTTTTTTTTAATTCTTCAAGTACAACTTTTCTAATGCTAGCCCTGTGGTGCTGGGTGGGTGTTGGCCAGGCCCCAAGCACAGCCACAGTAGACCTGGGATATAAAACAAGTTTTTGGTTTTTTGTTTTGTTTTTTTTTTAATATTTTGGATGGAATCTAGTCACCTCCAAGAATTGTGCCTTATAGCATTTGGGGACCAGGGGGTAACTGCCCCTCCCTGAAGTATCCCTCAGCCTCTTCTCCTTTCCCCAGTGCCATGCCCAAGCCTGCTGAGGGACGGGTCCTGCCCTTAGCCCCTAGCTCCTGCATGGCACCGAGCGAGGAGGAAAATAGGCGAAAGGATATTTCCGATGATAGTGTCTCAAGTTCTTCCTGCCCACTTCCTCTGACCCACCCCTGGTCTGCTTCCCAGCTGTTTGAAGGATAGCACAAGCCCTTATCCCTAGAGCTTCTCACCTTTTATTTATTCTCTTAACGTCCCTTCCCTCTGGCCTTCCTGACACCCTCACCCCCTTCTCAGAGCCTCGTAGACATAGGCCCTTTGGACCGAGTTTCTCAGGGATGCCCATGCTGCCCTCAGCTCCTCCTGGCATTGGTCTTCTGTCCTGCCCTGGGAGCTGGAGCCCCTGGGTATTTGGGGACATCTTGCCTCAGTTGTATTGTTCTTTCCCATGGGCTTGATTCTGCCCTAAGAAGTTGGACAAAACTGTGCTGTCCCCAGAGTAAAGCTGTTCAGCACAGGTATGGAGCACCGTGCACCTTTGCACACCCACACAGCCGGGCCTGGCTTGTGCCCCTTGGAGCCTGGAGCAGACCAGTGCTCCCAGGAGGAGGCATCAGAGAAAGACACCCTGAGTTTAACTGGCCTCACACCCTTCTCCAGGGAAGACCTGTGAACCTGAGCCCAAGGGCAGGTGTACACTTGTTTACTGTGTAAGCAAGAGTAGAAGAATGTCTAATGTACAGTGGAACCTTGTACAGAATAAATAATAGCTTTGAGAAATAAGTTGGTAAATGATGGAGTCTTGATTTGACAGCAGTTTGAACCCAGGAAAGGCTCCCCGAGTATTAGTTGCCATCTATTTCATTGCTTCGACAGTTGGTAAATTCCAAGTTGTGGAAAAAGGGAACCACCCTCACATTCTAGTTTAAACTTTCCAATTCTTTAAAGCTAAAATAGTACACATTCTGGACACTATATTCATCCGGATTCACTGTTAACTTTTTGCTACAATTGTTTGTATACACAGTCATCCGTCGGTATATGCAGGGCATTGCTTCCAGGACCCCCTCCTATACCCCCGCATATACCAAAATCTGAAGTCGGTCCTCCTTATGCAAGGTTTTGCATCCTGCAGATACACTGTATCTTTGATCCACATCGTTGAAACATGTCTGCGTTTATGTGGATCTTCACAGTTCTAGCCCATGTTGTTCAAGGGTCAACTGTATTCTTTCGGCCAAAACATTTACAGGTGAGGTGTTATATCACCTCAGCATACATCTCCTAAGAATCAGGACATTCTCCTGCATAACACTTTTTACACCTAGGCAAATTAGTGTATTTAATACACATTTCTTGAACTGTCTCCTTTTTAACTGCTGGTATGGGTTACCCTCTTCGTACTGTGTTGAGACACTTGGATGCCTGTACAGACCTACGATGAGCTGAAACACATGTCTCCTGCAAATGTTGAATGCTGCAAAACTCGCTGTTAGGGCAGAGGGGCTTTACCTGGATGTGGAGTGATCAGGGCTTGATCTTTGATAAACCAAAGATCTCAACCCTCCCCCTAATAATTTGAAACAGTTCCCTTTGGGTTAAAGGTTTTGTTCCCTAAAGTGCTTTTTTCTAAGACTTTAGATTTAACCCCTTAAAAGGATTACCTTTTTGGTGCACTCAGGAACGGTGCCTCCTTTGGTTTTCTCTCGCCTTCGGTACTGTTCACCTCTTCCATTTCTGCCGCTGGTCTTAGATCTAGGGAGGCTGATGGCTCCACCAGCTGGCCTAGAGTGTCCCTCGGGACACTTCCTCACTGCTCTGACACTGAGAAATCAAGGCCTAGCCATCCTTGCCGAGACAGAGCACCTGCTGTCCCTTGAGGCCTGTGTGCTGCTGTCATACCCCCTCACGGAGGAGGACAGAAGTGGGGGCATTTTTCCGGGCATTTCCCAAGAGTGAAGAAGAGAAATTGAAAGCAATGATTCAAATCCTGGAATTTCTCCCTGAGGGACTCAAACTTCCCTGGCTTGCCCTGAAAGTGGCCCAACCCAAGGTAAGATTGTAAATGTTGACGAGTGCCCCCAAGCCACAGGTGAGCAGGATCCTCTTCAAAATGGAAATATTAGGCTTGTAGCAAGGCGAATGGGTGAGCCCCAGATCAATGTAAGTTGTTACTCCTCTCCTTTGATTAGCTTTTCAGTGGAGGTAGAAGCCACCCTGTGCACTTTTGTTGTCTTCCACCGGGGAACAGGCGGACTGTAGACAACATCCAGGGCAGGGGCTCAGCTCAGGCCCTCCACCGTTGCTCCCGCCTCTCACAGACTTAGCCAGTGGTGCTTTCTCATCCCCATGGCAACCAGCCCCAGTGCCACACAGACCACAAACGCAGGTCTTACCCCAGGTGTCTTTGCCCTCAGCTTTGGCTCCTAGCAACTTTCTTTCCCCATTCTTTGCTCCCACTCCAGCAGGCCTCCCTCTGGGGGAGGCGCTCCTCCTGCAACTGCTCTTGTGTGACCTTGAACAAGAACCTTCCTCCTCTGGGCCACAATGCCTCATCTGTGAGTTAAGGAGATTGGGCTAATGGCTCTTGAAGGTCTCCACTCAAGTGTTAGCAATCATTCTAAGTCATTTTTCCTCTAAATACATGCCTGAGTCCCAAGCTTGGAGACTTAACATACCTCTGGTTCCCTGGTTCCAGCTTATAGAGTTAATTTTTTTTAAGTGACCACTGCTCAGAAAATGCTTATTTCTTTCTATAAAGCTATAGAGTTTGGGTCATAGAGGTCACCTTGTCCACACTTATTTCAGCAGTAAGGATACAGAACCTTAGAGAAGGCTTGCTCAAGGCCACGTGGCCTGTCATGGCAGAGACAGGATGGAACCCAGGTATCTCGACTGCCCACCCAGTTCTCTTTCCAGCTGAGTATTCTGCCTTTTGGTTGAATAACTGACAGCATTTTGCAGGACTTTCTGCAGTAAATTTTCCAACCCTGCATCTGTTAGGAACGAAGCTGAACAGCAATCTAACAGTCCCACATGTCCAACAGCAAAACCAGCATGACCTACCTCCCACCTGGGCCCTAGTAGGTCTCTCTGACCTAGGCAACTCTGGGGTCCCCATCCTTCATAGCTCTAAGGACAGAAACGAGCACCTGTGCAGGATGCAGGACACGGCAGAGAGAGACTAGCATTCACGGCCCCCCAAAATTACTTTAGCTCTCTGAGCCTCAGTTTCCTCCCCTGTAAGCTGAGCATAACAACACCTACTCAGAGTTGCGCATGCCAGTTAAGGAAAATAGAGTGCCTGGCATATGGCGGGTACTCAGCAAGCGGGTACTTCCCCCAGCCAGCCCTCATTTCCAGGACTACACTATCTAGGCCCCACTGAGATTCTCACAGTGTGATCCTCAGCAAATGTTTAATTCCCTTGGCCTCTCTGGATGTTTCTGACTTCTTTTTCCTGAACAACACATTTGATCAAGGCTTAGGAATGCAAAGTAAATATAGCATTGCCCAGACTAAACAGCGTTAGTGAGGTAGCTCCACTAAATGGGTGTTCCAAAGCCAAGGAATGATTCCCTGATATTTAGGGTTACCTGCCTCTTGGAGATAGTGATGGGACTGAGCTGCTGTCTTCCAACCTCCTAGAGACAAGGAAAGACCAGGGGTTGACAGTGAGCCAGGAGAGGGAGAAGGAGCACATTTGAAAGATTTGGTGGCCGGGTGCGGTGGCTCACGCCTGTAATCCCAGCACTTACTTTGGGAGGCCCAGGTGGGAGAATTGCTTGAGGCCAGGAGTTCAAGACCAGCCTGGGCAACATAGCAAGACCCTGCCTCTATGCAAAATTAGCCAGGTGTGGTGGTGCATACCTGTAGTCCCAGCTATTCAGGAGGCTGAGGCTGGAGAATCCCTTGAGACCAGGAATTCAAGGCTACAGTGTGCTATGGTCATACCACTGCACTCCAGCCTGGGCAACAGCCTTTAAAATAAATGAAAAAGATTTGGTAGGAAAGAGGCATAATGCACACCTATAATTCTGGGCCTGGGAGCAAGGAGAAGGAGGGCATTCCAGATCAGAGGAAGATGGAGAGACAGGGTGAGCTAAGCACAGAGTGTTTCCGGGACAATGAAGGGGCCAAGGAAGAGGCCAGTCTGACTGAAGTGGAAAATTTGACCTGGAGAACGCTCTAGAGAGCTGGAGTCCTAGAACGTTATCACCGGCCTCAGGCTGGCCTTGCCCCACCTGCTGGCAGGAGAGTAGTAGAGCAAACTGTGGATGGGCCAGCACGGAGGAGCCACAGCACTCCATGCTTTCAGGAAGAAAAGCAAAAGCCACTGGAGCTTCCACGGAGCCGGGTCGCTTGAGCAGGAATCCAGTTAGCATGTAACTTTCCTTTGCTGGCTCATTTTATCCATGGTGATCAGCAGGGAAGTCCATGGAAACACGTCTGCGGCAGCAGGGACAGGGACTGCAGTAGAGATCATGTCCACTGCAGAGCCAAGTGGGGGCTGGGAGACCCACGGGAAGGAAGAGGCAAGAAGGCCAAGGCCCCGGGGCCTGTGGGAGGAAGGAAAGGAAGCCCAGGAGCTCGGCTGCTGGCAGGTCTCAGCCTCCCGGCCTCTCGCACTGGGCTCCACTTCTCACTGGTGCCCTTGCCCACAGGCCCTTGTGTCCCTAATCCATTCTGCGGGTTTATAGAAAGAGCATGGAAAATGTAAAAGAAATGGGGGGGAGGAAGGGGGGAAAAAGAACAAAAGAGTGAAAACCAAGATTCTGACAGATCCAGCTCTGAAGTCCAGCCTGCTCCTTGCCAGCTGTGCCACGGGGGGCAAAGGCACTGAACCCCCAGGAGCCCCAGTGACATCAGGGAACGGGAGCAAGAATTCCTCCCCGACCTTGCCTCCCAGGGCTGGGACGAGGGTGAAATGAGACGGTGCGTTGCGGGGTCTTGTGTTCAAGTTCACTCTTACTGAGTTTTATTTATGCCACCACCCCCAAACCTGACCTGGCCCCTTAAAGGGTGGCTACCATCTTTCCCTGGAACCTTTTCGTAAAGCAGCCAGGGGCAGGAGAGCCTGCGCCCCGGGAGCCCAGGGTGTAGTCGAGGATGGCCGGGGGCCACAGCAAAGTGAAGAGACGTCACCCCGCCTCCCCTTCGCCTCCCTTCTGCTGCCACCCAAAACACAGGGACAGTTCTAAGACCCAGTTCTGACGAAGCCACTCCCTGCTCCATAGGGAGTATGGCTAAGCCTCTTCCCCTTCCTGGAGTGCCCCACCCAACTCTCAAGTTCTGCCTATTAAAATCCTTTTCAACCCCCGAACTTTAGCCTAAAGGCCCACCACTTCAGGAAGCCCTCCTGCATGCCCCCATCGGACTACATCTTTGCTTCTCCAGTTTATACAGCGCTCGCTCTCTGGCCTTTAACCCAGTAAATTGTCTTCATGTCTGCCTACTACCCCATAGTTCTCAAAGGACCCTTTTCCATTCTTAAAAATGAGGGAGAACCCCAAAGAACTTTTGCTTATTTGGGTTACATCTATCAATATTTAGCAAATTAAAATTAAAACTGAGAGAAATTTAAATATTTTCTTATTCATTTTAAACATTACATCTTTAAAAAATAATAAACCCTTTACATACTAACATAAATGTTTTTATTTTTTTAAAAAAGCTGTATTTTCCAAAGCAAAAATAAATTAGTAAGAAGGGCAGTGTTGAGTGGGCCTGGTGGCTCACACCTGTAATCCTAGCATTCTAGGAGGCCGAGGCAGGAGGATTGCTTGAGCCCAGGAATTTGAGGTTGTAGTGAGCTATGATGAACGCCACTACACTTCACCCGGGGCAACAGAGCAAGACTGTTTCAAAAAAAGACAGTGTTGTTTTACATTTTTGTAAATCTCTTTAACGTCTGGCTTAATAGAAGACAGCTGGACTCACATCTCCTTCGGCATTCAACCCAACGCCATGTCATACGTCATGGGCGTCTGGAAAATATGAATGAGCGTGAAAAAGGCACATAATGTCTTAGTGTTATTATGAAAACAGTTCCAACCTCTCAAACCCTCTGAAAGAAGTCCCCGGGCCCCACTTTAAGAACAGCCACACTAGACCAGAGACTCCTCGAGTCAAGGCACCTTGTCACAGTCAGCTCGGGGAGCCCAGCGCTCGGCAAGACCTGGCACCGCAGCCTCTGAGTGATCACAGGGAACGAGCTGCTCCAGAGTGGAGCGGACCCAAGGGCGGTGGCTCTCCCAACTCGTCACCCTCAAAGCTCAGCACAAGGCTACTCTCTCCATGGAGCTGTCCCCCCGGCCCAGGCTCTTAGCACACAGTGTGGCAGGGAATCCTGCTCAGTCTTTGACCAGAATGAGAAGTACTTGTGGTCAGGGACTGTCTCATCCTCTTTAGGAACACTTGTCCTTACAGGTACCAAAAAGTACCTTCCCTAAAGACATCCAAGGGTCCAGGACTAGGCTTGTCACCCTAGACAAAAGCAGCCCAAGGTCCTCCAGGGATGAATGGAGAAGAACTTGCGGGCGGGGGAGTCTCCTCCCCTGAGTGCGAGAGTAGCTGCCTTAGGATCACAGAATCTGCCCCCTTTGAGTCTTTTCCGTTCCCATTGGGTTTCTCGTTTTGCTGTCACTCTGACCCCTCTGCCCTCCCAACATGCCCCAGTGTAGGGTGAGAGAGGTATGTCACAGACAGCGTGAGTTTAGGATTTATCCAGTCCTAGGTTCAACTCTCATCTCCGCATCTATCTGCCTGTGTGACTCGGGGGAGTTACTGAACCTCTTTTAGCCTTAGCACCACCATATGTAAAATGGTCACGCTGCCACACAGACTTACGAAGGAGAGAAACCGCAGGCAAGACCTCTTGCCCAGACATGCATGATAGGCATTCTACAAATAGTAGCCAGAAATACCAGGCTGCGTCCCCACCTCCTGCCCTGCCCGATGCTCAGCCTGAGCATGGCTGACACAAGACAGATCGCCAAGCCCTTTCTCCCTGAGGACAGCTGAGCCAGGCTGGCATTCGCCAAGAGAACTTCACTCCGTGGAGAAAGAGGCACGTAAAGAAACAGGTAACCTTGTTTGCAGAGTGCACACCCGATCCCGCCCGAGCCCTGGGGTCCCTTCTCCTCCTTCCGTCCTTTCTCCCGTGGGCTTGGAGCCCCCAGGACAAGCAGTCAGCCCTCCAGCTCACACTGTGTTCTTCCAATAATGGCTTCTCTCCTTGTCCTGGTCATGCAGGCGATCTAAAGACCCAGGCGTGGCTGAAGGTGCCGTGACCCTGAGGGGGAGCAATGGTGTGGGCAGCTGGCTTTGTCCTCAGGACTCACAGTCCCTGAAGCTGCCGTGCCCTACACCCAGCTTCTCTCTCTTCCTCAGACCACCTGAGGCTTCCTTATGCCTGCGAGTTCTCCCTCCCTCCCAGCACCCCCGGGAGCTCACTCAGTACCCCAGGTGAGGTGGAGAAGCGGGTGGCAAGCTCCCCTAGTCACACCCCCCACCAAGCACCTAGTTTCCTCTGCTGGGTATTCTCAGCCACTGCCTGTGCCTTTAAGAACTGCCACCCTGTGCCAGGGTCTTGACCTAGCGTTCTCAGCTGAGTCGGATTAAGGGACCCTTTCATGCCTTTTCGAATTCCTCCTGGCTGCCAGTCCCTTCCCCACACGGCAACAGAGTAGCCTGTAGCCCAACCAGTCTGCCAGGGGCAGCCAAGAGCTGGCGTAGCCTGGCAGCCTTTTCCCTCAGGGAGTAGAGGCTGCCCGTTTGGTAGGGCGTCTGTGGTCAGAGTGGGCCCTAGGGATCTTGGGCTGTCACAGGGACCCCAGAAAGTCATGCAGAGCCTTGGGCCATGAAGGACTACTCCGATGTCATCCTCTGCGTTGAGGCGACAGAATTGAGCAAGGTAAGGGCCACACGGAACCACTCTCCCAAGACCCAGCAGCCCCAATGGACACAGCTGCCCTCAGTCCTCAAGTCTCGCCCTTCCAGACTGAGTTCTGCAATCCTGCTTTTGAGCCTGAGTCAGGGCCACCTTGCCCTCCGCCAGCCTTCCAGGAGGATGCCAGCTGCAGCATCCGAGCTCCCTGGCATGGTAACTGTCCTGCGGGGTTACCTGGGGGGAGGACAGAGAGGCCCAAGAGCCAAGGATAGTGTGAGGGAGGCCCGAGTGGGGGGCTCTCAAAATCCCACCTGCCGGCCCGCAGGTCGGCGTCCCCGAGTGCTGCAGCCAGACTGCCACTTCTCCTGGCTATGTGTCCTCCTGCTCGCCAGCCTGCTGCTCCTGCTGCTCGGGCTGCTGGTGGCCGTCATCCTGGCCCGTGAGTACCTGGGGCCTGCTGGGAGAAGGGCTTTAGAGCGAGATCTGTGAGCCCTTCTACTTGCCCCCCTGGGGTCCAGCTGCTCCATCCTCCTGCTTCCAGAGCTTCAGGCTGCACCCCAACCCAGGGCCTCCTACAGCCCCGTGCCTGCCCGAGGCTTCACCACCACCAGCATCACCACCCCCACCACCTCTCGGGCAACTGGGACCCCTAAAAGGCAGCAGGAGGCAGGCATGAGCCCCACAGTGCAGTCCAGTGAGTACTCAGGGCAGCTTTGCCTGGAGGAGAACCCAAGATGGCAGGGGGAGGGGAGGCGAGGGAGAGGCACCTTGGGAGGAAAAAGGGCCTCTCTCCATTTGACCTCTGAACTCTAACCTCCATCTCTGCAGCCTGTGGAGGCCTCCTCTCCGGCCCAAGGGGCTTCTTCAGCAGCCCCAACTACCCAGACCCTTACCCCACCAACGCCCACTGCGTGTGGCACATCCAGGTGGCCACAGACCACACAATCCAGCTCAAGATTGAAGCCCTCAGCATGGAGAGTGTGGCCTCCTGTCTTTTCGATCGTTTGGAAATCTCCCCCGAGCCTGAAGGCCCCCTTCTCAGGTGAGTCCCTCTGACCCTAGGAGATCCCACGTCTGTCCTAAACCGCTGTCTGGAGGGCAGGACCAGGGAGCTGCAGTGGGAAAGGCTGGACTGGGAGGAAATTGAGAGACTTGACTTCAGAGCCCAGCTCTGGCACCACCTAGCTAGCTGTGTGACCTGAGGAAGATCACTTCCCCTCTCTGATCTCAGTTTCCTAATCTGTAAAATGGAGCTCCTATCCTTCCCATGAGTAAATGCTAGGCTACAAGGATGGATGTGCAGGTGCTGGGAAGGTCAGCGCTCCCTGGGAAATTCAAGGATGCTTTTTGACCACATCATCACCAGTTCAGGGGTTGAGGAAACAGGACTGCAGGGCCCAGGCAAGCTCCACGCTGGCTGGCCCTGAGCTCGGAGCCTCCATTACCCGAAACCTGGCTTCTTGCAGGGTATGTGGGAGGGTACCTCCCCCCACTCTCAACACCAATGCCAGCCGCCTCCGGGTGGCCTTCGTCTCCGACAGCAGCGTAGAAGGATTTGGTTTCCATGCCTGGTACCAGGCGGTGGCCCCTGGGCATGGTGAGTGTCCACTTCCTTCCCCTCTAGCCACTCCCCACACTGGCAAAGGGGTGGGGACTCTGGGGTTCCTGACTCCAGATGCCCACTCCCAGGGAGCTGTGCCCACGATGAGTTCCCTTGTGACCAGCTCGTCTGCCTACTGCCTGACTCCGTGTGCGACGGTTTCGCCAACTGTGCTGATGGCAGTGACGAGACCAATTGCAGTGCCAAGTCCTCAGGTACAGGCCCCACCAGGCACAGGGTGGGTACTCTCTTCAGACATCGGGTCCAGGTTCAGGATGGGCTCCCCACATCTGCCCAGCCTCATACCAGGGCCCCTGCCCAGCACGCCCTGCCTGGTCACTCTTCTGGCCCGGACTTGCTTCCCCATAGGCGTGGCCAACACCCTTGCTTTGCAGTCACTGCCGGCCCTATTGGTTGGAGGCACAGATCGATCCTGGCAAACTCATGAGCCCTTCTGCCTCTCTGCAGGGTGTGGGGGGAATCTGACTGGGCTCCAGGGCGCTTTCTCTACTCCCAGCTACCTGCAGCAGTACCCTCACCAACAGGTAAGCGCAGGGCTCCCTGGGGAGGGGAGAGGCACCCAGGTTAGTGTGACAGGGACAGCATGGTAGACACTGCCTTGCACTTGGGAAGAGATCAAGCAAGAGAGAGGGGAATATTATTAAGTGCTTATTGTGTACCTAGATGTTCCCACGCTGGGTAAACTCATCTCTGAGACCAGATAAGTTAAAGGGCCCTTCTCGGCTTAAGAGCTACCAACGATGAGAGTTGGGTGGGCAGTGCCCCTCCCTGCCTAGCCTGCAGTGGGGGAAGAAGCCCCTTCTGGAGCTCAGCCTGGATGCCCGCACTGGGACAGGAGGGGGTAGCGTGAACTGTTCCATCTGTGCCCTCCCCCAGCTTTGCACCTGGCATATCTCAGTGCCCGCTGGATACGGCATAGAACTGCAGTTCCACAACTTCAGCCTGGAGGCTCAGGACGAGTGCAAGTTTGACTACGTGGAGGTGTATGAGACCAGTGGCTCGGGGGCCCTCAGCCTCCTGGGCAGGTATAGGAGCCAGGGGAGGGGCCGCGGATAGCCTCCTGCAGTCTGGTGCTCCCTCCACACCGGCCCCGCCCCTTCTAGCTTCATTTTCTTCCGCTACTGTGAGCCAGAGGTCTCCTCACCATCCCCCGACACAGGCTGTTCTTCTCACCTCCAAGCCTTCACTCCACAGTCACCCCGTCCCCAGGAGGCCTTTTCTCGAACCTCTCCCTACCGCAGTTTTTCCCACCCTGCAGGGGGCATTTCCACCTCTCTTACAAACGCTCAACTGGTTGTTCCCATCTCTAAGTGGCTTGAGTGTGAGCAGTTCGCCTAATACTCCGTCTACTGAATATGCATGCCCTCACCAGACCCTAACCTCCCTGCATCAGCAACTGTCTCCACCACCTCTGGCACTGCCCAGAGCTCCTGGCTCAGAGCCAGGCCTGGGGGAGGCTGCGGTGGAGCCCGGGTCAGCTGGGGGCCCATGCCCAGCACTGCTCTCTGCTTTGGGCAGGTTCTGTGGAGCAGACCCACCCCCGCCCCTCGTCTCCTCGCACCGCGAATTGGCTGTGCTCTTAAGGACGGATCATGGTATCAGCAGCGGGGGCTTCTCAGCCACCTACTGGGCCTTCAATGCCACAGACAGTAGGTGCCCCTGGGCAAGGGGGTGTGGGCAGCAGAGGTGCCTCCAGGGGTCAGAGAAGGGCTCTGAACTCTGGTCAGGCACTGTGAGGGTAGCAGAGCTGTAGGCATCTCCCCGGGTACTGCCATGCCCCTGTGCCTACAGACCCCTGTGGGCCCAGAGAGTTCTCCTGCCAGGATGGAGGGTGTAAGGGTCTGCAGTGGATGTGTGACCTGTGGAGAGACTGTCCAGACAGCAGCAATGACAACTGCAGCAGCCCCTTGTTCCCACCCCCAGGTGAGAAACCTGCTCGGGCACCCTGGGCAGGGCTGGCAGGCCAGGGCAGCCTGGGTGCCCACCTTACAGAAACCCTGCTGGCAGACTTCATAACACTCTACCCTGTGCTCCCTGATAGGGGCGAGGGTGGCTGGGCTTCACTATCTTGATTCTAAGGCCGTTTCACAGAGGCCTGGAATGACTCTCAGCTGGTGATGGCAGCGGTACTTAGTGTCACCCCAAGAAAAATGGGAATATGGGGATCAATGGGGGTTCGAGAACCAGTCCCGCCGTCACACAGAGAGTCCCTCTCCATAGCCTACCCCGAAGGTGACGGTCAGATCTTACACAGAACAGGGGAGTTTCTGCCACAGGCCCGAGTGGTCCCTACAAATGTGGGTGCCCCGGCTTCCCTGAGATCGCAGAGGTACCTGCACGATGTCCAGGGCTGGCGAATGTCGCTTGGAGCAGGCTCTCAGGATAGCAGGGCTTCTCGGTGTGTGCAAAGCATCTCTCCCTGTTATCTCCTCGGATTCTCACAGCAACCCCCAGCTGACCCATGTAGAAACAAGAACCCAGAGCAATTAGGTGACTCGTCCCAGGCCACACAGCAAGTGTCCCCACAGTGACACTCCCCTCCCACCCTGCAGAGCTGGCCTGTGAGCCTGTCCAGGTGGAGATGTGCATCGGTCTGAGCTACAACACCACGGCCTTCCCTAACATCTGGGTGGGCATGGCCACCCAGGAGGAGGTGGTAGACGTCCTCAGCGGTTACAAGGTGCTCAGGGGGCCCTGGGACAGGGTGGGAGCCTGGGGAGCCCTGGGGAACAGGGTGCCTGAGGGCTGGTCTCCTCCTTCCACAGAGCCTGACAAGTCTGCCCTGCTACCAGAATTTCCGGAGGCTCCTTTGTGGGCTGCTCGTGCCCCGCTGCACCCCATTAGGCAGTGTCCTTCCCCCTTGCCGCTCTGTCTGCCAGGAGGCAGAGCACCAGTGCCAGTCTGGCCTGGCACTACTGGGCACCCCCTGGCCTTTCAACTGCAACAGACTGCCTGAGGCAGCTGGCCTGGAAGCTTGTGCCCAGCCCTGACCCTGAAGCCGGCCCCTGCCCTCCGCCCTCTGCCTGCCCACACCCCTTTGCCAATCAGGGTGGGCAGGCAGGGGAGCCAAGGAAGGGGACCTGCAGGCACTCTGCCCATCCTCTCTGGGGCCTCCTAGGGAGGGGAAGGAGGAGTCATCCACAGGGGCTTAATGGGACCCTCCTCCCTGCTCTTCCTTGTCCCCTGTTTGCCCCAGCTGCTCAGGCTGCTGACCTGGTCCCCCACTGTGCCACTGGACAATCTCGACTCCTTCCCATCCAGGTCTCACACCCAGATGTCCCATCTTCTGCCTTCCACCTTTTCAACTGCTTTTTCACATTCTCTGCCACCTGCCTTCTGATGTTTTCATTTATACAACAAAAATGTCCTGAGTGCCTGCTAAGGTGGCAGGCCCTGTTCTAGGCCCTGGGGATCCAGTTGACTATCTGCCTCTAGAACTCTCCACCGCAGTTCTCTGCTTGTATTTCTTCCTGGACCAGGGTCTGGTCCTTGGTCTCTGTCACCGCCCAGCCTCTCCTCCGGCTCCTGGGAACAGGAGGTGCCCTGAGTGTATGTCTCTCACGGTCTGCCTCTCTGTGCCCGGCTCAAGTCTCTCTCCCCCTCCTTTCTCCCCCCAAACTTTGGCCGCCCGCCGGGCGACACCACGAGTTATTTCCCAGCTATTTCCCGGTCCAGAGCTCTTGGCCCCCAAACAACTGGTTTCCTCTTGGAGTCTGGGAGGAGCAGAGCGGAGCCGGCAGGGAGCTAACCAGGACGGGGGACGGCGAGGGCAGGGGGCGCCTGGCTGGGTAGAAGCGCGGGGAGGGTCCGGAGTAGCGAGCGCCCAGAAGGAGGCCATTGGGGCGCCGGGAGGGGGTGAGTGTGGCGGAGGAGGGGAAACGGGGATGGGGAGGAGACTGGGAAAGCCTGGGCGCGGGCCGGGCGCTGGGGATTGGGAGGGCCGGCCTCGCCTCTCGCTCTCGCCTGTGCTCTCGGGGCGCTCGGATCTGGGAGGGCCCCTTTCTGCATCCCCTGCCTCAGGGGCGTGGCAGTGGGGTGGGGACCGATAGGGCCGAGCCGGGCTGGGGAGCGAGGCAGGTCCCAGAATTCTGGGTCCCGACTCCAGCCCTGCCTAGCCCACAGACCACGAGAGGACCCCAGCGTTCGGGCTCCGGGTGCCAGCGCCATGAGGCTGCTCCTCGCCCTACTGCTCCTGGGCCTGGCGGCCGGCTCTCCCCCACTGGACGACAACAAGATCCCCAGCCTGTGCCCGGGGCACCCTGGCCTTCCAGGAACGCCGGGCCACCATGGCAGCCAGGGCCTGCCAGGCCGCGATGGCCGTGACGGTCGCGACGGCGCGCCCGGGGTTCCGGGCGAGAAAGGCGAGAGCGGGCGGCCGGGTAAGAAGGCACCTTCGCTGCTGTCCACGGGGACGTCGGAGCAAGCACCGCGCGGCTCCGCTTTCCGGTGCTCCCCGGGGCTCGCGGCTCCCGCGAGGGGGCGCTGCTGCGCGCGGGGGAGGGGCTGAGTCCGCCGGCGGGAGCCCGAGCTCCCGGGACCCTCCTTGACCTGCCCCTCGGATCTGCCTTAAACGCGGCAGGAAGGGGTGGCGAGAAACTGGTACGCGGGGAGGCACTAGCCGAAGCTTGGCGAGGACCGGGCGGGGCGGCGGGGTGTCCTTAGAGTCGACCTCGGGCACCCCGCTGCGGGCTGACCCGGCGCTACTCTCACCCTAACCGCTCCCGTACCCGCGCAGGGCTGCCGGGGCCGCGCGGGGACCCCGGGCCGCGAGGAGAGGCGGGACCCGTGGGGGCGACCGGGCCTGCGGGAGAGTGCTCCGTGCCCCCACGCTCCGCCTTCAGCGCTAAGCGCTCCGAGAGCCGGGTGCCTCCGCTGTCCGACGCGCCCCTACCCTTCGACCGCGTGCTGGTGAACGAGCAGGGACATTACGACGCCACGACCGGCAAGTTCACCTGCCAAGTGCCTGGGGTCTACTATTTCGCGGTCCACGCCACCGTCTACCGGGCCAGCCTGCAGTTCGATCTGGTCAAGAATGGCGAATCCATCGCCTCTTTCTTCCAGTTTTTCGGGGGGTGGCCCAAGCCAGCCTCGCTCTCGGGGGGCGCCATGGTGAGGCTGGAGCCTGAGGACCAGGTGTGGGTGCAGGTGGGCGTGGGTGATTACATTGGCATCTATGCCAGCATCAAGACAGACAGCACCTTCTCGGGATTTCTGGTGTACTCCGACTGGCACAGCTCCCCCGTCTTCGCTTAGTGCCCACTGGAAAGTGAACTCACCCTCTCTCACGCCTAGAGGAGGTGTGACACTGACAGCCACATCACCCAGGAGGGCTGGCTCCCCTGGAATATTGTGAATGACCAGGGAGGTGGGAGGGGGGCCGCTCAGTCCTGCTGCAAGGAATGGAGACAGAGGCTGTCTGAGATCAGTTCTGACAGCACGGGGCAGTGGCTGGATTTCTGCCCAAGACCAAGGAATGTGCAGTGTTGGCAAGTGTGCGTTTTCCAGTTGCTCTGGCCCAGGACCCCATGGTGGGGTGCTCTCTTCCTGGTCGTCTGCCTTTCTTGGTCCTCCCCCATCCCTCCTACTCCTGGGGCCGGCCTTTTCTCAGAGATCACTCAATAAATCTAAAAACGCTCCTACTGGCTTCAGCCTTTCTTTCGTGGTGGGGATGCCCTGTATCTGAGGATCATGGTGTGGAGGGGTGTGCTCGGGCAGAAGGGAGGGTTCTTGGGTGGGACGGAGATCTGGGGCAGGAGATACAGGCCCAGGTGAGTGACAGGCTGCTCCACAGAGCTGCCACCTAGGTCTGTGCATTGTGAACAGGAGTGTCTGACTGAGGGGGACGCCCTCCTGGTACAGGGCTCTGGCGATCCAGAGAAGGGGCACATTTTTCTAATTCAAAGATGCCAAATGAACCGAGTGGGGGCTGCCTTCACCACACATACCTTTGCCCTGATCCAACAAAAAAGAGCCCGGGATTTTCATTCATGGCTGTTCTGGCTGCTTGTCTGGTCCCTAGATGACTGGAAAACTATTTATTGCTCTCTCACTGGTGGAGTGTCCCTGGGTGTCCAGAGATAAGTCGTTTCTGAGCTTACCACAAGGGGGCGCCACAGCTCCAGGCTGCAGCAGTGAGCCTGGGTAGCTTGAGCTCATGACTGCTGGGGTGGTTAGGGGGAGGACTGGTATTGAGGTAGGCCAAAGGAATTCCAGATGGGGGTGGAAGAAAAGGGGGTCCTTCACTTCCAGCTCAGGAAGTTTATCTTCTTCTCATAAAATGTTTATCCCCACATTAAACAGAGACTGGAAGGAGCCAGGCTCCCCCTTGCTCAGCTCCCCCTCCAGGGTTGAGGGGAGGGAGGAGAAAGTGCCAAGCCCTCCCTTGGGCCTCCCAACTCTGAGGTGGAGATGAAGAACTCTCCCCCACTGCGCCCCGGGGTGGGCTGAGCCACAAAGCCCCTTCAAGGCTCTCCTCCCCTGACCCTCAGAACCCGGCCTGGGCCCCACCCCCAATCCGATGACTAACAAACCGGGCCTTGCCAGTCCCACAGCCTGCTCAGCCTCTCAACCCCAGGGAAAGTGGAGGGGCCTCTCCTCAGAGTTCTTCAGGACCTACTCACTCCCCGCACCCTCCCTCCTCCCCGAGAAGGCCGTCCCAGGCATTATGCTCCCAGATGAAACATACAATTATGGGGCAGGGTGCCCCTCCTCTCTTCCTGGTAACAGGAGAGCAGATATAACCAATGGGGCCTGGGCCCCAAATGTGAGCTAGAGACAGGCCTCAGACATCCTGGGCTTCAGCTCCCTGGCCTCCACCAGGAAGTCCTGCAGCCCTCCCAGCCCACCACGGTGCAGACTCTATGCTGAAGAGAAACAAAGCCCAGCACCAGCTCCTCCGGGGATCAGAGGGTAGATTAGACTCCAGGCAGTAGGAACCCCGAGTTCCCTCCTGGGAAGAATGGCACCAGCGGAAAAGCTAGGAAGCTTGACTCAAGAGGTGAGACAGTTCACATTCCTCTCTATGAGGGCTTCATTCTGGCAAAAATGGAAAAGATAGGGAAGGCTTTTCAAGAGCCATTGTGTGAGAGGGCACAGATCAGAGGGAGTGAGAGCTAATCCAGCCACACCTGGCATGGGCTCTCCCCATGGCACAGGCTTTCCGCCCTATCTTAGCTCTTCCCGCATCCTCCAGTTTAAGCCCAGGTCGCCTCCACAGACCACACTTCTGACTCCAGCAGGACAGAAGGACCCTGATGCAGCATCAGTTACCTCAACCAACTGCTCCGCCTTGCAGGGATGCACGCAGAGGCTGTCTGAGCTGTCAACAGAACTTTATTCACTGGAAACTGGGCCAGATGGACCTCTCAGGGAGCTGCAAGCCCCTGGGTCCCTGGGCCCCAGCCCCTTCTGTGTTTGGACCCTAGTGAAATGTGCACAGTCTGCCCACCCCAATGCCAGGGAGAGACAGAAGAATGCCATTTTTCTATGTGATGTGGGGAGTGAAAGGGGAATGAGTAGAAATCTGGTTATCCCTCCTGAGGGTCCCAGTGAGCTGGGGTGCCAGAGGGCACATGGTCCCAAAGCCAGGTGTAGCTGCACCCACGCAGGGGTAAACTCCTGATCCCAGCTTTTAGATCAGGTTGAGAGGGAGCCTCATAAGATCATGACAGGCAGAAGTGGCTCTAAGGGCACCTGAGAGATATTACCCCCAAAGCCTACCACGGCACAGGGGCTCTGGCTGAACTTGTGTTCAAAATCATTCCAAGGCCCTTGAGTTGCCAAAACACCCAAACGACACTAATGTGTTGTAGCTGCAGAAACTGGGGAAGAAGTGGGAAGGAGGCAGGAAAAGGATCTACAAATCCCCAACAGAAAAACCAGAAGCAGAGAGGGATAGCCCCAGAGGCTGGCATCTGGATGGGCCCTGGGCAGGCTGAAGGAGAGCCCACAGTGAACAGTCTCAGGGCCCTTGCATAGTGACATACTCACCACCCTCAGCGTCAAAGGGACCCACGGGGTAAGAAACAGCTATGTTACCCTGCCCCCACCCAGATCATAGTCTTCCAGAGTAGCCCATCTCGACGTCCTGGATGTATGGCTTGGAGGCTTGGCATGACAGCCACAGGGGAAGGAGGGGATTCAGGCCAGGACCCAGAGATGAGGTGGTAGTGCTGTCCTAGCGTGGGTGCCTGCGTGGAGCGTGGAGGGGTGGGCAGGCAGGGAGGAGGTCTTCAGAGGTAGACGTTGAGGGTCTGCAGGATGCCCCGGCGGCAGAGCGGACAGTTGCGATGGTAGACGGGGTGGCGCATCAGGATTTCGGTGCAGGCCTGGCACAGGCACAGGTGCCGGCAGGGTAGAAGCAGCACCGTCTTGCTCTGGTCCTGGCAGATGACACATTTCTTCCGCTCCTCTTGCTCCTTCAGCAATTTCCATGGGTCTTGCCCACCTGTAGGCTCCTCCTCATTGAGCCTCTCCCGGCCCCTGGCAGGTGTTGCTCTGAAGGTCCCAACCTCCTCCTCCTCTGCCTCTGATCTGTGCCCTGCTTCAAGGAAAGTGTCCTGTCTCCGGGTCCTAGCTGACAACACCCTCCTAGGGTCACCCTGGGGGGCTCCAGGTGCCCCTCCCTGGTTCGGCCAGCTTGCCAGTTGCAGGCTGTGGCTCCAGACTCGGCGCCAGGTCTCAAAGCCCAGTGCTAAGCGAGACAGACGCATGACATCCTCTCGGAGACGGTGGTAGGATGGCCGGGCATGGAGTTGACCGAGTGCCCGGGTGGCCAGCCTCACAGTGAAGTCCGGGTGCAATACAGTCACTGTCACTGCCAACACACAAGCTAGCAACACCAGGCCAGTGAGATTGACCAGCACAAAGCTGGCCAGGAGGCGGGCAGCTGAGGCCAGCAGCTCCAGTGCTAGTTGGCAGGGGGTCCAAAGGAGGATGGCCATGGCCACAGCACTGCTGGAAATATGAGCTAGGAAGGCAGCCACCACATCTGTCATCCTCCACACAGGCCCCATCACTGCATCCCACAGGGCCAGCACCAGGGAGAAGAGGTTCTGAGTGCCAATAAGGCAGATGTTGACCAAGCTGTTGATCACATAAGCCACCAGGCTCATGGCAATGGCACAGACGTCACAAACCTGGCGCAGCAAAGCATGGCCACTGGAGACCACATTGAGGACGCCCCGGTGCAGTATTTCCCGGCTCCGCAGTGCCCCATGAGAGGCCAGGTGCCCCAGGAGCTTTAGGCTCTCCAGGCCAGAGCAGCAGCTATAAAACAGAGTACACAAGGCCTGCAAACCCCCAAAGGTGAACCGGACCAAGGCTTCCATCAAGGCCAGCAGTGAAAGCAGGACTCCTCGGCCCAAGTGCAGAAGACTAGTCAGTACCGTGTGCGGCAGGTTGTAGATGAAGGCCAGAAGCCAGGCCACGGAAGCCAGGAGGGATGACACCAGCAGGAAGTTGAGGTCCAACACCAAGGTCAGCACATCCAGCACCAGGCCCACCCCATTCACTATCAGGTACACTACCTCCATGATAGGGGAATGGAGGTTGGTCCAAAAGGAAGTTTGACTCCTTAGTTGAGGGGATAGTCAAGGTTGTCAATATTTTGGGGGGTCAGGGATCAATTTGGAAGGGAAGTGAGCAGTCTCCAACCCAGGGGGAAGCAAGAGTCTGAGGAAGAAGTGGGTCAGGTCAGAGGGAAGTGAAGTCTTAGCAGAGGGAAAGGGGGTCAGGCGCCAGTTCAAGAGTCCCGGTTTTAAAGGCGAGCTGTTTAGGAGGGAAGAGGCCAAACATATCTAAAGTGAAGGCAAGCCCGGGCTGCAGGAGCGACCTCAGCTTTGGAGACCGGTGTGGCGTACCACGGCCAGGCAATGGGTCAGACCGGGAGAAGACCAGGAATAGATGGGATGGGATCGGGCCGGGGCCGGGTGGGGGAGGCGCAGGCTGGGCGCGGGCTCGCAGTCCAGCTACGCAGTTGCCCCTGTCCCCGCCCGGCCCCCGTCCTCCCGCCCGCAGCGCTTTGCGCCCAAAGGGGTAGTAAGAGAGGGAGTCAGCCTCGGCAAACCACAGGCGCGGCCTCCACTCCGCTGGGCGCCGCCATCTTGTGTGCAAAGGGGTGGGGCAAGAGGCGTGACAAGGAGGGAGGGATGACAAACTCCGGCCAATCAATGAGGGCCAACCACAGGAAAGTCGAGCATTCATTGGTCCGTTTGAACTGCGCCCAAACACGTATTTTCCAAAGGGAGGAGGAAGAGACAGACGTCAATCCACGCCCCCTTGAAGCGGTGATTGGCCCCTTGACAGGAGCATAGAACTACAACCTCCTAGCCCCGCCCTCTAAAAGCGCCGGACCTTGGACTTGGCTACCTTTGGGCGCTGTTCTTTCCCCAGGCACCTGAACGCTTTTAGGCTCGGGTCACAGGTCACCGCCCCTGGCCTGAGCTCTAGAACAGCACCGCCTTCACAGCCCGCTGAGATCCGTTTCCTTGTCTTCTTCTATTCATTCATTTATTCTATCATTTATTGGGCTCCTACAATGTATTAAGGATCCAAAAAGAAGTTTACGACAGTGCCTGCTCTCAGGAGGTTCACAAGGATTGTTTTAGGAGATTCCCAAATTGCTATTCTAAACCATGCTCATCAGGTTTTCTCAGCATCTTCGGGAGATTACGTCATTGTCATTGAGAAAAGGGGCCACAGATTGGAAATAGCTCAGCTTCCTACCCCGTCCTTATTAATTTGTTTACTCGAACAATCTAATTAGATATCTATGCCTGGGTGGCCCCAGGTTCCTCAAAAAGTCTCCCTTTTCTTTAATTTTCAAACAATATTCCAAATGTATTTGAAACCCCTCCCAAATATGTTGAGAATCCTGGTGTTTTCTACTAACTCCAAGGATACTTAGGAAATTTATCCTTCCCCTGGTCACCTTTGCGTAATTTCCTACTTGGACTGAATTCTCTATCTCCACTGAACTCCTGAGAGTGCCTGTCCCCGCTTCACCCCACCATGAACACTACCTGAGTCCTTCATTCTCCAAATTGTCGCTGATACAAAGCTGAGCTGGGCAGCAAACCTTAATGAGGCATTGGAGTCACAGCAGGTGTTATGCGGTAGTGCAGAACTTTGGTTTCTAAACCTCCACTGGCTTTTCTCCACCCTCTTTCTCACTGCTGTCAGGCCCCAACTTAATATTTTCTCAGGCCCTTTGTCTCTCTCTTCCTCTTGAGGTTTCCCCTCCCTTTCTCCAGCCATCAGACTCCAACTTCTCGGTTTTTATTACTTGATTATCCAGAACAGTGTATTTCTACCCCCAACCCAAACCAAGCTCTGAGCACAAAATGTTACTCTGTCTAAACAAAGGAGAATAGTATAAAAATCAGCTTTATCCCCTGGCCCAGATCATGGCTTGTGGTGATGGTTATTGTTGCTGGTGGTGTTTTTATTGTCCCACTGAGCATCCTTTCCCATTTCAAATCTTGAGGGGATGTGCCCACTTCCCTTTCAACATTCTCAATCCCTTCACCCCTAACCTCTCTTCTTCAGCATCTTACTTATCCAACTATAACAATATAATTATTGTTAATAATCAACCTTCCTGCAGCCCTCAACATAACTGACCACTTCCTCCACAGTCGTCCTCAGAAACATTACTCTTTTCTTGTATTCTTCCTGTTTCCATCATAGCTCCTTTGCTGTGTACGTGATGATTTCTAAATCTGTGTCTTCAGCCTGAACCTCTCTTGCAAAGCTCAGGCTCCAACTGCTTCCTGGACCTGGACAGCTCCTGGGTATCCCACTGGCACTTCACACTCGATGGATCCGGAATCAACCTTGGCAATGTGCTGTGCCTGCACTGTGTGCAATTAACCGGCCAGTTTTCCACACCAGGAGGCATGTAAAGGCCTTCTCAGAGTTGACAGGATGCTCTAAGAGAGTATTTCCATTTCTTTGGGACCAAGACCACCACTTGGAGTGATCTGAGACTTACTAATCCAAAGCCACATTTAATGAGCCACAACCCTTGACCCCCCCCAAGGAAACCCAGCTGGTAATCCTGCTTTGGGCAGTGACAAAGACTCCAATTGATTTTAGGGAGAAAGTTCAAATTGTTTGCTAGCGTGAGTCCCAGGCATTGAGAATAAAATAAACCAGATCTTGGGAAAACTGACCGCCTAGGGGCCCTATCCTTGCAGAATTTTATAGTGGAAGATGTAGTGGAGTGAACCAAAGCCCTCTAGGGGCCTGCTCTAGCAGCAATTGGTTTCTGCTGTTATGCTAACTGTAGGGTTTTTGTTATGCTTGGGGAAAGATTCTAGCTGGGACAATAGGAGGGATTTTTAGAGGTTATGAAGGGTTGGGGATTAAGAGATTGGGAAAAATCAAGAAAGAATGTGTGATTCAGGAGTTGTGTGTTATTGTGTGTACGATGACCCTCCCCTTCATCTCCCCATCAAGAATTCAGTAAAATCTGTATTATTGCCATGGTTTTAGAGTTGGATTATTTTAAATTTTATTTCATTTTTTAATTATGCAAATCATTTACAGGGTCCCAAAGTTAAAGCTATATAGGAAGGTACTTTCACAGTAGGTTTCCTTTCATCCCTGTACCCTCCACCCTGCTCCCTCCCAGAACCACCCAAGCTTTAGAGGACCCCACGTATAACAAACAGACCCAAAAAAAGTGTCTTCATAAAAGAACACATGGGGTCCTCTGTTAATCAGGATCCCTGGTACAGCAAAGCCTATAACCCCAGACATCAGCTCTAGAAATAACGTTTAGGCCCAGAGAAGCACTTCTGCGCATCTCATAACTCACATCCTGGAAACATGAGGTGATTGTGTCCAAATGCCACGAAAGGCTGTGGGTTTGTGCAGGAGAGGATTGGGGTAGTAGAAGCACTTAGGTAAGAAAAGAGCTACACATGGTGGCTCTCACTTAGCACTTTGGGACGCTGAGGTGGGAGAATCCCTTGAGGCCAGGAGTTCAAGACCAGCCTAAGCAAAATAGGGAGATCCTGTCTCTACAAAATATAGAAAAATTAGCCGGGTGTCATGGTGCACTCCTGTAGTCCCAACTACTTGGGAGGCTGAGGCAGGAGGACTGGATCACTTGAGCCCAGGAGTTTGAGGTTGCCGTGAGCTACGATGATGCCACTGCACTCTAGCCTGGGAGATAAAGTAAGAGTCTGTCTCAAAAAAATACATAAATAAATAAATTTGTGCACCTGTAGTCCTAGCTACTTGGGAGCCTGAGGTGGGAGAATCACTTGAGTCCAGGAGTTTGAGGTTGTAGTTAGCTAAGATGATGCCACTGCATTCTAGCCCAGGTAACAGAGTGAGACCCTGTCTCAGAAAATAAATAAATAAATAAATAAGTAGAAAGAACTCTTACTTGATTTCTTCCTGTTTCAACTTGTGGCTCCAGAAGTGCTCAGAAATTAATGCAGTATTTGCAATAATGGTTGAGGGACAATTTGCTATATTAATTCATAGTTCTCTTAATATTTGTATATATGTAGGTCTAGATAAAACACATATGTGTATTTAACTGGCTTTACCCCAATTTTGACTTAAGGAAAGAACTGGGGAAAAAACTATATACAATTTTAGGCATCGATTTAAAAGGTTGCCAAGGGCAAGTCTATGATAATGGCACTGACATGGTTAATAAAGACAAAGGTGAACAAGCCAAATTTTGGCCAGAACTCCAGAAGCATTTTTTGTGCCATGTCGCCTGTATGACACACAGTCCAACTTGTTACCCTAACTGTGCTGATACTAATGGCACTCTTTGGAACAATAAAAAGATTAAATACAACATTCTGGATCTACCCAAAGATGAGACATCTTGGAAAAAACCCATATCACATGTGACCTTGTAACAATTCTTGGATTCATGATGAGAATGCTACTAAATGCTGTTACAACAAGTAGATTTAATTTAGACAAGAAACTAGAAGAACCAGAAGAGTTAAACTAAACAATAGAAGATTCAGAAAGAGCAAATCAACGGGGTGCAATGGCTCACTCCTGTAATCCTAGCACTCTGGGAGGCCGAGGTGGGAGGAAGGTGGGAGGA